>NC_052551.1:13088407-13388407 GCF_016699485.2 Gallus gallus
CTGAGCGTGTATGAACCCAAGTTACACGCTGGGGCCACAGGCTGGGAATCTGCGATCTGCCAGTCCAGATGGGACTAAAAATCACTGCCACGTATGAAACGTCTGGCTCTCAATGAAATTCGCTTTGAGGGGCAGGTTTATAGAGACACTTTCAACACATGTGGGAGAGGAGTAGAAACAGGGTTGTGTGTAACTATACGGTTGAAATCAAATTCAATTACAGCTCAGAAAGCTACATTTACAGCATTTTCAATGAACTCTTTACCTCAGTGAGCACCACGCTGTTTACTTGGCCTCTTCAACACAAGAGTTTATTGACTTCTTCAGACTGATTACTTCTCAGACCACAGTCTGCAAAAGCAGAAGGTGGCACATGACCGTGAAGATGCCGCTGTCAGGCACGTTGCTAACCTTTCCATGGCCAACCACCCCGATTGCGTGCACTGTTGACACCATGACGTGCTGTTGCAGCACACAGTCTCCACAAACACAGACTGTGGTAACCCCATGCACAGATATTATAAGCAATAGCAGGTTGTTTTCTCCCTTATGGACCTCAGCCTCTGCTTTCGAAAAACTGCTTGCTTATGTCTTACAAAGCATTTTTACCTAATTGGAAGGGAGATAAGTAATTAAATTTAATGGAAACCAGGGCTTCAAAAGGAATACATAATTTTTGAAGCCATAATTTCTATTACTTTTTATTACCTTTACCTATGTTTTATATGGCAAAGGGTCACAGAACAGATGCAGCTGCTAAACTGGGTGGCTTAGCACACAAAGTAAGCTTCTGCAGAGAGCAGGAGCAAGTCAGAGGATATGAGTGAATTCACTTCAGAAGGCAAATTAAGTTTTGAGTCATTGCTGAGTCAGGTAAAATTCCAATTTAATACAACACCTCTAAAATACAGCCTCTTCTAGACGAGGCAACAACAATCAACTAACCAAATCTACTCATAAGAGGAAGGGGAAATTGTGAGTATAAGTGCAAAAATGAATCATTATTCTGATAATGTTTTTGTTATTATTTTTGCAGATGGATCTGAAAGCTCTTACAACTCAATTAAGTTACCACAGTCAATAAAAACAAAGAGCAAAAACAGGGCAGATACTTTCCGCCTAGACACCATGGTGATGGGCACGTTAGAAATGAGGTAGATTAGATAGATGAACTAGATAGACACATCTAACTGTCCTCCAGTGCACTCATTTGCTTGACAGCCTGGAAAATGCCAACATTCCTGGGATTAAATGAAAATAGAAAACTGCATTTTCACTGTGAAATACACTCAGAACTTCACGATGTCAGTTTCTCCTTGTTAAAATAAACCGGGGCCCAACCAAGTACTTCCAGAAAGGTTCAAAGTACCTACACTAAGTGAAACAGTAACTAAGACACTACCAACTGAAAGCCCTTACACTGCTACTCTTTAATCTCAGCATAATAGTAGAGTGATACCTCTTGCACACACTTCAATACACCGATTTTTCTTGAGCTCAACACCATCAAAGTGCTAAATTGCCCATCTTGCATTGCTGCCCTGAAACCATATTCCTTTATTGCACGATTGCCAACTCCTCTACCTTTATAGGCCTGTTAAACATTTTTTCTCCTGTGGCACATTTTCCCCTTCTTTGTCCATCAAAAATGTAAAAGTAAGCAAATGTGTTGCATATAAAAAATAAACAACAACAAGAACTGGACTGATCCTCCCCAGAGATTTCTGGCCCAGGTTACAGACATACTGGCATGGCTTTTGCTGCAGCGCTCAGAAGAACGCGCACACGATGACACACGGTTAGCACTTGTGCTCATATTCAACAGCTCCATATTTTTTCCTAGCACCAGGGCATGCGAGCAAGCTCGAAGCTAGGTTTGGCAGTGTGCAGTTTGGCAGCCTCTGAGCCGGATTCCACTCTTGCCCCCTCCAGCTCTGACAGAAGTGCTGGCTGCACCCGGGGAGCTGTGCGACATCCCGGTGCTGTCGGAGAGAACAGAATCCAGCTCCTTGTGACAGTTTTCCCTACACAAAATCACAATCAGCCAAACACATTTGTAATCTACTGCAGCTGGTGTTTCTATAATTGATAGAGATATAAAAGCCCTTTTTTGCTCAAGTTGTACTTTTGTATTTTTTTTTCTTGGGGGAGTTGTGCGAAAGCAGCTACAAAAAGTGAGCTTTAAATCTCAGATAATGTAGCTCCCTATAGGATCCCAAGCTTAAAGCAAGTAGTTATGAGTTTTAGAGATGCAAAAAAAATGAAGCTAAAAACAAACATTTATTTTACTTGACGTAGCAAAACAGTGGATTAAAAAGTTAAATCAATGCACCGTCTGAATGGTTCCTGCTGTAGCTGCAATTTCAAATGAAATAAGAATGTTATAAAAACTCTTGCATATCAGGCACATTTGGAAATGTCTCCTTGTAACTGTTCTTTAAGTGTTCTGTCTATGAGCACTAACAGGTCACTGCACAGGAAATGCAAAAATATGTTACATTTTAATCAGGGCATATAAAACACTGTCTAGAATGTTACATTGCCCTTGGGAATTTGTAGTAAGTAGGGGAACTTTTACAAAGTCCAGGTCACTCTCCCCATTACATCACTGTTAAAAAAAAAATTATTAGGTTAAATTATATAGATGTCATGTATTAGAACTTTCCCAGTTGTAGGATGATGGCTAAGAGATGCTTATTTCCTTCGAGAAACTCGTAATCACCCCTTTGCTCCCCTGCACATACTTCATATATTGAAAATAGGGCATTTTCACTGAACTGAAATGTTTCCAAACAAAAATAATGATGGAAGACAAATATAAAAATGAGACTTTTTGTATACTTGCCCTACCAACAAATTTCAGCACTTCACCTTAACACACAGACAGCAATGGAAAACCTGTCTGGTTATACCTCACAGGTGATTAAAAATGAAAGCAGGGATTTTAGCAGAGATGTTTGGGAATGATTAAGGTAAAATGTCCCTAATCCAAACAAGTGGAAACCCAGATGTCAATGTCATAACATTCCCCCAACCCCCATAAATATTTCTTCAAGTGATTTACCTCTGTTTAGCCCAAATCACAAGATCATAAAATATCTAATAAGTTCACAGAAACAGCAAAAGAGTAATGTGAGGGTGACTGTTTTCTAGATTAACATTCTTGGGATTTTAGCTATTTAACATACAGAACGTAGGAGGTGACACAAAACAGTGTCCCCAGGACGTCCTGCTCTGCTCTCACTGCTCCTGGTTCAACTTTTGTCACTGGGTTCCAGATGGAAAGATTCCAGCTCCATGAAAAATCTCCCAAGGAGCAACAAACCGAACAAAATGAAGAGCCGTGCCCTGGGTGAGCCTTACCCTGCATGGTGAGGGCCCACTGCCCGCTGGGCAACATGGCGGCTGCCTCCACAGCGGCGCTGCTCACCCCACTGCGATTGCATGCTGCAGCATGAGAGCAGATCTCAAAGTAACAGGCCCTTTTTTTTTTATCTAAACAGATATCTGTGGTTGAAACTCTTGGCGTTATTCTTTGTATTTTTCTCTGAGCTGCTTGCTTCGGTACAACAGCTTTGTAGCTGCCAGCATTTTCCACACTTAGTTCCAGCCTACCTACAGCGCGCAGCTCCTCCAGGCCCAGTGACCGCCTCAGCCCCTGCAACAGCAGACGGGCAGTGCAAAAAGTGCCTTTTTCCATACAACTGAGGGTGCCCCTGGTGCTGGGACAGCCTACCTTTCCCTGCCCACCACCAACACGGGCTGTGAGAAGGAGCAGCAGCCCAGGCCCCAGCCAGGCACCAGCTGACATGCTCGGCGCAAAGACATTTCCCTCCCTCTGCTTTCACTGCTCAGACCCATGGCCATCCCACAGCAGGGAAAGCAATTGTCCTACTTAAACCCAGCTAACACATATTTTAAGGCAATGTAATTGAAAAAGGGAAACCGAGAACTGAGCTTGCGTGGTGGAGATGGCATGCTTGGAGAATGCTGTGTCACCTTCTAAAAATTCTTTGGCAACAGCAACTTTTCGACTTCGTAAGTCAGACAAATTTGGGTGGATTTTATTTGTTCAGGGAAGGCAGAAGATACCTCTGAAAAAGGTTCACGTCACTGCCAGAAAGCAGTGGTCCTGCAGCTTTGGAAATGAAACCCTGACATACGCCTTTTGAATTTCTGCCAAACAACATCCTACCCTAAATTTCAGGAAGAACATTTTAATAAAGGAAACACGGATTTTGGCAATGGAAAATGTTACTCTGAACAGCTCAGATCTGGAAACACTAGAACCAGTAGAAATCAAGCTTTTGAACAGAAATATCCAAACAATCTGGACTACATGTATTGTTGTGTCCATGATATAGATGTTATTGCTGTGCCCGGGGCTATGCAGCACTCCCAGCATCCATACAGCAGTGCTCTCAAGACCTCCATTGGTTTTCTGCTCTTTTCAGCCTGTTCCCTTATTTTTCCCTTTTTGTTATCATACAGCTGAACTTTTTCCATGTCAAAGGGCTGCCAGGCAGGGGACGGTGCTGAGCCTTGAGCAGCAGCGCTGGCTGCTTGTTCTGCCTCATCCGTAGCACTCTGCCTCAACGGTTTGAGCAATCCATCTGGCTAGAGGGATCATCAGACAAAAAACAAACAAACAAATCCATAACTCAGATCACAGAAAAGGTCTTGGTCTACGTTATATGAGCAGCTTCTCTCATGTGCGAGTTACACAATAATTGGCTAAGCCTACAAAATCCAGGTCTGAGTCCCTGATTCAGCCCGAGGGTTTCCTTGGCCTTAGATTTCAGTGCAGACTTAAAAATTGATAGCAATTCCTTTTAAATCATCAACTGCTCGTAAGTGATACATGTTTTAATGACATGAATTTAATTTTGGTCTAGTTTTAGACATACAATTTACTTGAATTCAATATAAATTGCAGGGTTGTGAAATGGGGTCCTGCAATTGTTTTTAAGGGCTTTTTCAAGTTATGAGATATATTTGAAATACAAAATTTAAGGAGTTTGGTAATGTCAGGTGATGTTTTGTTAGCTTTTGACAGGAGAAAATACTTAAAACCCTCATGTTTTTTCCTGCTCTGAATATTAGTTTAATTGTCACAAATAATTAAATGCTTATGAGTAAAAGACATCTTTAGACATTTTGACAATACGTATTAAGAGATGCTTTAAGGGAAATCTGCACAGATCGGCTTTTATTTGTTATGCTAAACGATGATGCATCTTGATTGCATTTGCTCCTTATTTGTGTGTGCAACAGGAGACGTACTGTGAATGATCTGTAAGGAATGAAATGACAGTATTTGACAGGCTAGGAAATGTCTGGGCAAGGATACAGGATAAGAAACCCTAAAAGGGCACTGTTTGTAGAGGGGCAATGGGATAGAGACACTCCCTTCAATCTAAGGCAATGAAAGGCACCAACAACTAAATTACAGTTAATAAGAATAAGAAATAAACATAAATTACATACACAAGGCTCAAGTTCAAGGACTTTGGACCACTAAAATATATATATCTCATTATATCAATTATCAAAGAGAGACAAATTTCCATCCTCAGAATTTGCATATGAACTCTAATAACCTACTATTTAGAAATAGAGGCAAGCATTAATTTCCACATGAAAAGGAGTCATGGGAGAGCTTCCCAAGTCCCCAGCTCCTGGGAAGAAAGCTCTACCTGGTGATTTGGCCCTGAACGCTCTGGCCTCTGTGGGAGGGGGAAGCAGGTGGTCTCCCAGGTATGGCAGATTAGCTCTCTATTACCTAAGATTTATTCTTGGTTCTTGTCAATATAATGGCTGAAACAACCATTCCTGAAAGGTAATACAGTGTGAAAATAAACATAAACAATCCTTAATGAATCCATAGGCTATTACATGCACCATATTTCTTCTATAGGCAACACATACATCTCCACTTAGAAAAAACAATGCTGCCCGTGATCAAAGCTCAGCAATTCCTGTTCACACAAGAGACGGAACTGGGAAAGGTCTATGGGAACTGCTCAGGGCTAAATGCTTCTGAAAATTCAAGCCCCTCCTCAGACGCCCACATAAGGATTTAGACCCTTAACGTTAGAAGCTGGCTTACAAAAATTAGAGCCTCAGAGTTTATTACCAGAGATTTCCAACCACCTCTGGTGGTCTGTGTGGAAGAAAATATGCATGTTCTGCTAGACTATAATTAGACTAGGTTTTTCATATTTCTCAGGGCAAGGCATTATATATGAAATACAGAGCTGGATCTCAGACTGACAAAGAAATATAAAACAGTGTAAGGGGGAAAAGTAACCATAACAAAATTTTCTGGTCCTGAAACTTATCACTGACCAACAGCGCATCTGAGGACCATTTAGGAAAGTTAAAAACTTACTTAAATTATGCTGACTAAAACGATTCCCCTAGAAAAGATCCTCCCGTTCTGAAGTTAACAGAGCTCAGTCTCCTTCTGCTGGAAGTGCGCTGACAATATTAATGTGATCTAATAGCTAGAGTAGGGAATTAGGACCAAAAGCTGTTTGACCTTGAGCAAATCAACCAATGCCTCCTGCCTTCGCTTTACCTTTCTGCGAAATGGGAACAAGATATTCTTCTCCACTGGGGTCATTCTGCAGAGTACATAGCATTGGTAAGGAATCCTTGGAAGAAAGGTGTGAAGAAATATTACTCCACTTCCTATCACTGAGCACATAAGAGCAGGAACCATGCAGCTAATCAAAAGCACTAGAAAGCTTTTAATTTTTTAACATTTACTGCTACAGATGATCAATATAACTACTTAGCTTCTTTCTCCTTTCACATGTTAATTTAATGCAACTCGTACTGTGCTCATAAATGTTATGACATGGCTGAAAAATGCATAAAAAATTAATTTTGGTACACAAACATATCAGCTAGACTAAGATTTTGTTTCCTCAGTACAAAACTACATCACACAGAGATCCGGTTTGGGGTTGGTTTTGTTTCTGTCCACTCACATTTCAGACACTAAATGAGTTCTTCCTATATGTACAAAGAAAATTACAGACCTTATGAATGGAGGTGGTAACTTCCAGTGCAACTTCCACAAAATTGTTCATATATGGAAAATTCAGAGTAAAATCTTTCCTTCCTACAGAAAAACAAACAAACAAACAAACAAAAAAAAAACCCAACACCACAACAGGACTTCTGTCCAACTGAAGGGTCAGTAATAGAAATAGGTTTGTTGTCCAGACATTTCAAGCTGCATCAAAGTGCAGATTTTCATCCTGATCTGCTCTTTCCCTATATAAATCATTGCTATCAAGGTATTACAGTGAATTTATTTATCTTCATTAAAAACAAGAATTGTGTGCTGTGCTTTTTTCTATAGAAATTCTGCACGTAACAGACCAAATATAACTTCAGCAAAGTTGCTTTGGGAATATTCAACAGCATTTTTTAACTTATGAAAGCAATACTGAATAAGATTTACTACAGTTTAAGATAAGCGGGTCTTAATTTTATATGAACAAAGAGATTAAAAAGCAACCAGAAAGAGTTCCGACCACACTGCAGAATATCAGGCCTTGCACAAAATTGGCCCTCTTCTCTTCTACATAAATAAAAACAAATACAAGAGGCTTTTCAATTAGATGAGCCTTTTGAGAGGTATGCAGGAAGAGCGAGAGAGCTCCTTAAAACTTTATTGCTTTTATCTTTGTCAGGTTGGGATGTATACTAAAAATGACCTGCTCTTTCCACGATACACAAGATTTTGCTTCTAATTTGACCAATCCATTTTAATGGCTTCCCAAAATGGGAGTGGGGATGTTGATCTGGATCGGTTTTCCCCAAGTACTCAGTAGCTTTGTTTTTCTATTGCCACCAAGAGCTGAGGATGCTTCTTCCCATGGTCTCTTCAGCATAGTGAGTAACTTTAATGAGCCTCGGTATCATTAGACAATACAGTTTACAGAACCAGAGGAAAAAAGACAAAGAAAGGAATAAGATAGAGCTATAATAGATACAAGCTGTGGAGATGAAAGAAAGAAGTCAGCATCTCATTTGCATTAATACAATAAAAATACAGCATTAATGTTGCTAGTTGTAATTTTTTTTTTTCAATAAAGTTGAGTCTGATTATATCTGAAAAAAAAGCCAGGCTGTGCATTTCTCGTAGGTCTTGCAAGGGTTTAGGCTTTAAAGAACAGTTACTGGCTATTAACTTCCTACATTTAATTGCCACTAAAAACAATCTCTGTGAAACCTCATGTGAAAATGACTCCTCAAGCACCAATGGTTTGATCTTCTGAAGCCCAAACTGCTTTGTTTACAGCAACAAATTCAGAGTCACTCTTCACATAACTCCACTCCATCATGATGTTATGTATTTTGTTTACCAGTATCATGTGTGCATACATATAAAATTATATACACATGCACATACTGCACAGTTCATCCTGAGGATCAGACAAATGCGATATTACCAGCCTTGTTTATTCAAAACTCACGAATCACACCTTCAGAAATCATGAGACTGGCTGAAAACTACGAGATGCTAAAAAGAGTCGCTGTGAGAATCATGGTATTCCTCTTCTGGCATAAGAAGCTTTAGGCTGCGTGCTTTCAGTCTCCCTAGTTCTCCATAGCAAAGGGTTTAAAATAAATTTTTCTTTTAGAATATGTATTTGGCACTTGGATAATCACGGGACTGCAGGAGCTGCGGTTTAAAGAAAACACTCACTAACAAAGGACTTCCAGTGGACACAACTCCCAACATCATAGGAATTGTAACGCTTTAAGATACTGCTGGAATACTCAAAGCCTGCTCTAAACCACTGCACTGTCCAGCTTGTATCAGTAAGAACATTCCTCTCCCAGACAGGCATGTACCTCTCCTTTTTGCAGGGCAGGGATCTATTTCCTATACGTTTAGGTTCCACTTAGGTGTAGCATTTTACCAGTAACTGGAACAATCCGGTGCTGCGCCTTATGAAATATGGATTTTTCACAATTTAATCCTGTCATTTTGTAACTATTGTTATGAGTTCATTTTTCCTAGGGCAAAGGGAAAAAACAGTTCTTTTTGGGAAACAAAGATTCTCTTCATTTTCCTAAATGAAACACTTAATGCAACACTTAGATCATAAGACCAGTTTTTCCACTTTTTGCCTGAAAAACCTCACAAGGTAACGAATGAAAAGCCGGCAGTTAAAGAGAGATGTGTAAATCTAATGGGAAACAGCATGCTTCTGTGATGCGTTTCTCCTTGAAACCTTACAAAATACACTATTCACTGTCAAGGCATTTCGGTGTTGCAAAAGCTGTTATTATAATATGGCAAAAATGACTCGGCGCCAAGATCCAGCAGCCTCAAGTGAGAGGTCACCTTAATGAGGAAGAACTGATTTTGATGTCTAAAACTACACGGAACTTTTATACCTCCCAATTCGCAGAACCCTTTTTGCGCATCTACCTGTGAGCTGCTGCTCATGGGCACAGTGTAACGCAGCACACTAGAAAAAGGTGCCTTTCAAGGACTGTATCATCTACTGGTACCAAAAAAACTGTTCAATAATTAACACAGAGAGTGGAAATGTGTTTGAGAAGTGAAGTTAGCCAAGCAAGTAAAACATGTCAGTCGCACAGGCACTAGAAAAGAGCAGCGTGCAACCCTCCGTAACACAAGTTACAGCCAGAACTCTTCCCCAGATTTTAAAGGCGGGTTATGCTTTAAAGCTGGGTAGTAGAATCTGGTCCCTCTTCGGATGCAAAATGCTGCTAGAAAAATACTTAAATTAATTGCATAGCTTAACAGCCCAGTCTGACAGAGACAGTCTTTACACAAAACAGTTACCCATTGAAGCAAAGTGCTGAGTAAGAGATGCAGAACTGGACCCACTCTCATGTAAATTATTGTAATTAAATAGGTAATGAAAAACCACTGCTCTTGCACGAATGAAATGTGAGACTTCAGCTAAGAGTGTAATGTGTTTCCAATTGACTCCTATATCAGATTCGGAGACAGATGAAAATGTCTCTCTGCTTGCATGAGCACGCTTTGGAGGTACAACTTCACAAATATTTTCATTTTGCAGAGAAGAGCGAAAAACAAAGGGTTATTTTAGCTGTAAAGTCAGTAGGATATTCTTTTTTTAAGGCATAATATGGCACGCACATGTCTCAACCCAAGAGGCATTAAATAGAATTTGAATCATTTTACTTTGCATTTGCTAATAATACGTCACCCAGTAGACGAACCAGGCCTTATTCTCCCCTCCATGAGCTGACATGGTATTTTTTTTATATTTGAGCTCTTAAGATCTGCACAATAGCTTAACACAATAAGTGTTTAGCCTCTGGTTCCAAGTGTAATTGATAGAGTACAGTTCCATTCCCTCTGCTGCTGCTAAGTTGGGAACTGCAGCCACAGCAACTGACAGCTTCTTTTTTTTCCCCCCCCCATGAGTCTGGAGCTGCTCTCTGGGAGTGATGTCCTCATCGGGACGTGGAGGGAAAGGACCGGAGAACGGCTCACCCCAGCACTGTGCTGTGCAGGAGCTCCAGGGACCTCGCCTAGGGGAAACAGTTACTGCAGGTGGGTGCTGCTAAGGGGAGCGAAAAGCAGGGGAGAAAACTCTGGGAAGAAATAGCAAAATCCCGCAGTCTGAAGAAAACGGGCTTTTCAATTAGAGAGCACAGAGGAGGGAGAGCGTTCACTGAAAAGAATTTCTGACAGTGAGCATATTTGTAAAAGTGCTGTAGGATTATGTCATTTGCTGATGGAAAATCTTGGTCAGTCCCAGTCTTCATATAGTGATAATATACTGTGCTTTGAGACGCGAGATTCAAGTAAGGAAACAGCTGAATTGAACGCGACTGCAAATTGTCCCATCCGGGCCTGAGTCCTGACATGGGAAAGAATCACACGGTGGCTTTGGGCTTAGTAGCCCGAGTCCAGATTTCAATGCAGATGGCGACTAATTTCAGTGGCTCTTTAGTTGCAAAAGTACCTATTTTGGTACGTATGTAATTAACCAGGATTTAAAGCCTCCTCTTGTTTGTGAACACCTTGGCTGTTTTGTCATCTGTCAGCATCGCGATGTGCACAGTAACCAAAAGGTTCTGAGGCATGAGCTATTTAGGTGGTTTGGATGTGAACTTGCTTTTCTGGAGGACGCTTCAACAAAGCACTCCTGCCATTTCTACAGTTTCATTCAGCGCTGCTTGCCTGGAAACTATTTCTATTCCCGTATAATAAAGGATACAAATAATGCCTGAAAAGCCGCAACGCTCTCGGTTATTAATACATGTACATACTGCTTCCTTTCATCACAGAAATGCACACGGCAGACCTAGCTGGCCATCTACTCTGCTCTCTAAAGAAGCAGAATTTCACTTTCTAAATACGTTTTTGTTTTAAATAACCTTTACTACTAAAGTGCAGACTGCAGCTCCAATGTACTGACTGCTACCCATCTTCTGTTTGCCACCATCTGGGGACTTCTCCAAAACAAGGCTGCCTTATTCTACTGCACCAATAAACAAAATAAACGTGGCTGATATCTATTCCTGCTGTACTTTTCAAGGGCTTTGGTTCTTAGATAGCCTATTGGAGCTGGGAGAGAAAGAAAAGAAGGAAGACGAAATTGCATTCGGAAAAGGCGTTCGGTCCGGATTCGTCTTTCAGGCTTTAAAAAAGCAAACTAGCAATTCATGATCACAAAATAAAATATGCACATTTAAACAAGCTGCAGGGGAAAGGAGAGTTTAATCCAGTGAAATTGTGTTTGAAAGCTATTTCATACCCCTAGGAATAAAATCTGAATAGCAATTTTGCTTTGCTCCCACCTTTTTTCCACCCTTCTGTTAATATATTACCATTTGTTATGGAATCGTTACAAGAGTTCTACCCCAGAGGTGGCTGCGTGGTGCGGAAGGACGAAGCACTTTCCAGGCCTGGGTCTCCTCTCACTCACAGGGGCAGACGGTGCTCATCGCAGCCGCACTGATGCGAGCAAAGCTATTTCTGCTTTGTACCTGAGCGGGAGAAGAATTCGGCCCGCAGCCTGCACAGCCCCTGTGATTCGTTTGGAGGAAGGCGACAGCACAAACGGGTCCTTATTGTAAACAGAAGTATGATACTAACACAGACACTGGCATAATGAGCTCCAAAAACCTGCTTTAAGAATTATTGAAATGGATACGACGATTAGAAGAGTGACGACTCAGAGCTGATTCGGCCCTGGAAAGATCAAAATGCATTCAACGTAACTCTGGCATTGCTGTGCAATGAAGTATCTTTAAAAGTATAATTTGAGATCAAAAATCCCCATCGTCAAACATAAATAGTGCCCCGTTTATCCAATTACGCTACCTTGTTTCATTGCAATGCTCTGTAACATATTTCTTAGGAATACAAGGCTTAAAATTAATAATAGAACAGGACAAAATTGCCATGTATATTTCTCTAGATAGATTTTCATCTAGCAGCAGGACTTCACTTCTGATTCACTCGCTGGTTCTCTCTAACCTTTACATTATTCATTAATCAAACTAGAAACCTGCTTTCAAAGTCAGTGCATGGTAGTAATTATTTACAGTTGTGCATAGTATTTAATTTTCAGCAATGACAAAAGCAGGCATGTCCAGAATCATAAGGCTTATCATTTTTCTTCCGTTGGAGGTGAACTATCTAAGGGAGCCAAAAGTTGCAAACTTCTCTTCAATACCTCTGCTGCCATCAAGACAAAATGCAGTGCAACTGATACCTTTGAACTTGTACAAGTAAAAATAAATACAGTGAAAATTAAGTAATATATAATGTATTAACTCCTTTAAATAAAAGGAATAAAGAGATTTGCTATCAGCCTTGATGAGCGATTCGTTTCTTACTGCACAGTCTGTCTACTGTCACTTTGAGGTATTTTGCACTCTGCAAAAGAGAACCTCAGTGCTATCCCGAAAATGAAAGTCAGTTTTAAGAACTACAAACAAGAGGCATGTCTGCTCTTTGAAAGCCCCCTGCCCCCCACAAACACACAAATACAACTTCAAAGCAGGAGAGCTATTGCAAATGTACAAACCGACTTCAAATCAGTTATGCTGAATGAAACCGGACTGCTTTTGCAGCGCTTTGCTCACCTGAAACAACACTGCTCTGAGGACAAACAGAATCACAGCCATGCACTGTGGAAGACCAAGGCAGGCTTCATAATGGGAATAAAGACGGAGAGACGCTATTGTGGCCATTCAGATTTCTACCTCCTCACTACGGCTGGCAAAACACTGTAATGCTCTGGGTAGAAATATTTCTTACTGTATCCTCAGTGGGGAAATCCTGGGAAATAACAGGATGAGCTTTGCTCACAAGAATTTACTTATTCTGCAGCCTATGTTTCTAAAAAAGAACAGGATGCTCCTGCTACAGGAAGATACTACACACGTCGCAAGCGAAAATTCTACTTTGCAAATAAAATAAAATGAAGCCTCATAGTCCTGACAGAAAGAAAAAAGGAGCAATCCTAGCACTGTCACTGTGATGATCAGCATCCATGAAAAAATAGCTATTTATCCTGCAAGTTGAACACGTTAATGCCTTATTCAGATATAACCTCTTTGTGAATAAAACAATAATAGCAACTCGTCAGAGAGTTCTTCTGAGTGTATATATATAAATACATATCCGTGCTGAGCTTGAGTATCATTTACATTGGAAGGGATCGCTGCTTGCCAGCCATCACGCTGGCAGCCTGCGTAGGTGCATCACTGCTCATGTCCCAGAAGGCTCTCCCTGCGTGCCATTGTCCTACGCCCATATGAATAAGGCAAAACATGTAAGTTCATAAAAGTTATGCACCTCCCAGTTTCTCAAAAAGAGCATTTGCCTCTGAACGTATCCCAAGCACTACTTTGCAAAGTTTATTCGAGCGTGCCACTAAAGTTGCCCATGCATTTTGTCCCATGGATAATATGACAACAAGAAAATGTTCAGAAAGGGGTAAAAAAAATAATAGACCATTTGGAAAGTACAAACCTGGAATATTAGTTTTCTTTAGAGAACGAATCTGACAAAGGACACACAGAAAAAAAAGGGGGGGGGAAACCTGCCTCCATTAAAAGCCAAACAAGATAATAATTGTGCGTGTCTGGCTAAGAGAATCTAGAGGGCAAGCCTTACGTCATTGGCACTTGGGTTACCATGGTGAGTGATTTATTGATATATATCAAGAATGAATAGATCAAAGGCAGCAAGATGACAGGTGATCAATCAAATGTCAAATCAAAGCTGGCAATCAACTGGAAAGCTGATTTTTCAGTGGGTGGGTCTGGCAGAAGAAAAATGAACTTCCATATTGCGCTTCCCAGAAACAAAACCCCATCAGACTATTAAACAAAATAAAAAGCAATTAAGCAGCCTGGAAGAGAACTCTTTGGAAAGACTGACTGCACGGGCCCACTCATCTGCCTCTTTCCCTCGGCCCCCAAAAGAAAAAGAACATCCTACGAATGGCAAAGCAGAACGCGTCCAAAGTTGCAAACTATTTCCTCCCCTACGATAAATAAATTAATCGATACTAATAAAAGAGAACCGTCGCAAAAGCACTTGGCGCGTGCAAACGCACAAACTCAGATACAAAACAAAAGAAGAATTTGATTGGAAAATGCGGCTCGTCTTCTAGCAGTCACAACGCTCCGCTTTATTTCCTGTTGCAATTTTCACCACCGCTGATCAAAGGCTGAACTTCCCCGCCGGGTTCAGCGGCGCAGCCCCTGCACTATTTCAGGCACACGCAGCGCTCGGGCAGCGCTGCCACAGCCCCGCGCCGGGAGGGCTCCGCGCCCCGACCCGCTTCGCCACACACGTTTGGGAAACAAAACCACCGCGGTGAAAAGGAGTGACCAAAAAATAATAATAAAAATTCATAATAATGATGATGGAATAAAGCCTGAAGCGGGAAGCAAAGAGGCGGCTGCGCCCGGGCGGGGAGAGGGGCCGGGGGAGAAGGGGAGAGAGCGGAGGAAAGTTGGGGGGAAGTTTGGCCGGGGCGGGCGCGGGGCGGCGGGAAGGGGTCGGGGCCGGAGAGCCGCGGGGAGGGCCGCAGGCGGCGGGCACGGAGCGGCACGGGGAGCTCCGGGCACAGGGAGGGGGAGGGCGAGAAATAAATACGGCTCCGGCCCGGGAAGGCGAGGGTGACCCTCAGTAATAATAAAGATGGGGGGAAGGATCGGAAGGAGCGGAGAGACAGCGCTGTGTGAGGGGATGGCTTCTCCTTACCTGCAGCCCGTTTGGGTGCTTGCTGTTTCCTCCTTGGCATCGCTCTACTTTCTCCAATCTCACTTCTGTCCCCAGATCCGGGAGCCCTGAGCCGCTCCGGAGCCGTGTTCGTGCGCCTCAGCCGCGGCCCCGGCACCCTCAGCCCCGGCCCCCCTGGCTGCGCTCACAGGAACCTGTTTGCCTTTATTTTATTTCAGAGATCTACGTTTCTCTCTCTCTCTCTCTTTCTCTCTCTTTTTTTTTTTTTTTTTTTTTTTTGGTTGGCTTTTTTTTTTTTTTTTTTTAACTGTTGCAACACTTGCTTTGCTTTGATTCAAACATCCAAGCTCAGGAGCAAATGAAAGGCGCCCACAGTACCAGAGAGCGAGAATAAATAAATAACAAAATAGATATGTATATATCAGAAAGGCGGCTCTGGGAACGCTGCGGGGCTGCCGGGCTGCTTCCTCCCTCTCCTCCCTCTCCTCCTCCTCCTCCGCGCCGCGCGGATGGCGGAGCGCTGCCCGGCGGTGCGCGGTGTGTGCGTGCGCGCGGAGCGCTGCAGGTTCGGTGCTGTCAGATGCCAGGCAGTGAGTGATATGGGAGAGGACAGGGAGGCTTCGGAGGGAAGGAAATCTGCTGTTCGCACACACACGCGCGCACACACACACACTCTCGCACACACGCACACACACACACACACATACAGGCAGGGCGAGGCGATGCCAGCAAACATCGATCCGCTGAGCAAACTGCACATTAACAAACTCCTCCTCCGCGCCCTGATGACAGGAGGAAATTTACTCCGTGCAGTTTATTAAAGAGACAGCGCGCGCCGCCGCCGGGCTCACAGCACCTGGGGCGCGCGGCGCCGACGCCCCCCCCCCCTCACGCGCGCGCCCCCCTCCCACGAGCGCGCGCCCCCTCGCCCCACGCGCGAGCCCCGGTACCACGCGCTGCCCCACGGCCCCGCGCGGAGCCTCCTGGGGAGGGCGCTGTGGGGCGGCCCCCGGGCTCCGTCCCGGCGCGCGGCCGCGGTCCCGTCCTCGTGCTCCCTCGCGGCCGTCCCGCGCTCGGTGCAAACTTCGGTGAAGTTCAGGTCGCTCCCGAACCCCCCTCGGGGCCCGTCCGCACCGAACAGCCCGCGGCATCGCGGCCGAGCGCGGGGTGGGCGCGCGGTGTCACATCTGCCGTCCCAAGGCCCCCCGCACCCGTCCGGGGAGGTACGTCTCCGCGCCGTGCGCCGTCCCGCCCCCCGCCCTCACCCGCGGGGCGCCCGGCGGGCACAGGGCAGGTGGGGCCCCGCGGCCACCTGGGGATCGCTGCCCCGTCCTTCTGTGCACGGCTGTTTCCACGGCCGCCGGCGGCACCTCGAGGTTTGAAAAGAGCGGGATTCGGTTCTGTGCGCTCCGTTCTCATTGGTACAGGATTTTTTTTCAGAGTGGATTTTGCAGTGTTCCACAGCCCAGCCCCAGAGTTTGTAACAGAACTCAGTTCCTTGGTGCTTTTGCTGCTGTTTTGCCATCTGTACGTTCCTAATGATGCTGTTGGGATGAGTGGGAGCCATTTGCATCCCGCTCAAACCGGTGCACCAGGCCCAGCCCTGCATCACGCCGTGCACCCCGCAGCCCAGCTGGGCAGTGGGCTTCCATGGAAGACCCCGCAGTGACCTTTCAGTTCGGCAGTCTGATGGGAGGCTGCGTGTATGAAAGCATCCACCCAGCTGATTTCACTTAAATTATTTCATAGCCTTCCCCAACCGAACACTAGCAATTTTTATAAGCAATCTAAAAGTATTTATTGGTGCAAGCAGATGCTTAGTTTGAAAGATAAAATAGGATAACGCTACCATAAAATACTCATTTTTCCACTTCTGCCGAGCATAACTCACTGAGAAGCGAGCAGCTCTGCTCGAAGCACTCAGCACTGCTTGGTCCCCTCACACCCCGTGCAGTGCGTGTGAAATCCCACCGGTGTGCACCTGGGGTTCTGTGCTGCCCGCTCAGCCACGGAGCTCAGCAGGGCCCAGCGCCCGCAGCATTGGGGCAGTGGTGCTGTGGGGACGAGAGGTGGCAGAGCCCGGTGTCAGCGTGGTGCTGGGCCTGGAGCACAGTGACCAACCAGGATTTTATTCTTGCGTTTCATCCACCCAGGTTTGTGATTCGGTGATTCGATGTCTGTGTCTCGGTACCCAGGTCAGAAGAATGAAGGTACTTCCAGTGGGGGTTACATTTTTTGTCCCTTCCTCTCCCCTCTGGTTGCACGGAGCAGTGCCGCACCTCTGGTTGGGATAGTTTGAATATTAGTAGATAACTGTGAGGAATTGTATATTAATGTGAGGAGTTGTATATGAAAAGCCGTTGTAAAATGGCGAGGTTTTATTGTCCGTGCGCTGTGTTGGGATGCTGCTGGCACTGTGGGCTGGGGGGGATCGAGTATATTTCTGATGTGAACCTCTCCACCTGGGTCTGCTCCTTTGCACAGGGAGGACAGCCTCCACCCAGATGGAGCAGCGCCGGGCTCCAGTGCAGCCTGGGATCGGCAAGGAGCAGCTATTGTTCTCCCAGCCATGGCTGGAATCCAAATGCTCCACGCTGGGCATGGTATTTGTATCAGTGGCGTTTTCATTCTCAACATGCAAGATGAGAAAGTCACTGTTTTAAATGGTTACTCCTTTGGGAAGGGGAAATTGAGAAGATGGACTTCTAGCAGAGCACTAGTGAGATGGCACCCTATCCTCGGTGATAAATGGGAGCATTAACAAGGCTTGGTTGAGAGGAACCCTACAGATTTATGGCTTCCTGTCTCCACCAGCAGATGCCATTATGGCTGACAGAACAGAATGCCTTTCAAGAGGGAACTGGGATGGGATTATGAAGAAGGGGGAAAAAAAGCCAGCAGAATCTGGTGTCCATTTTTATCCACTGGTCAGAACCCGCCGATAGCTTTGAATAGAGCTGAGACTGTACAGCAATTGTGCACTCCCTCTTCCTCTTATTTATAACTACGTTGGTGAAGGTCATTTAGCATCTCTTTTAGCACAGGAAGAACCCATAATATTTACTGAAAGCATTTTTGCACTCTTGAAAATTAGGGATAATAAAATGAACTGATAGCACTGGAGGCTTCCTTGGCTTATCCAATGGAATAATCCCGATGGGTGCTTAATGTTTACTTTGGAAATGTAGCAAATGATTCTGAAGCTGTATTGAATTTTATCTATTTTTATTACATTGCAGAATAATATTTCCCTTTCCTGACAAAATGTTATGACCAGTGATAGCAATGGCAGTTATGCATGTTCGAAAAGGAGTAATCAAATCTCATGCTTCAGGGCATGAGCTGAACTCCCCGCCGGGATCGGGATGAAGTTCTCTCCCCCCACCTTTAGTGCTGTGCAATCAGCTAGGTGTGTTTTCAGACTATTTCCAATGTGTTGGTTAGGTGCAGGTTACATGGAACAGGAGTGTGATCTGGGACAGTGTGTAATCTGCATCGCTATGGCTCTGGGGTGTTTCTGGTCTGATTTTTCAAAATAGCACATGTGATTTGGTGTGCATTGCAGGCAAGTGTGCAGGCATTTCCATTTGCAATAGAGGGTCAAATGTGATGTGTGTATTTGATTTCAGTGCTCCCATCGTGAGCGGTCACAGAGACCTCAGCTGTTCACCTCAAGTCTCTCACCTTACCCTGTGTTGCCTGTCCT
Source organism: Gallus gallus (assembly GCF_016699485.2). Lineage (NCBI taxonomy): Eukaryota > Metazoa > Chordata > Aves > Galliformes > Phasianidae > Gallus > Gallus gallus. The sequence continues at coordinate 13,107,352 of NC_052551.1, forward strand.
TCTGTGGCTGCAATGCTGGTAATTAAACGTGGAATTCATTGATATGTAGGTACAGCAGTCACCTTGAATGGCATTCACCTGGACCTTACGGCCTCCTCCACTCTTACTGCTTGAAATAAATAATGATAAATAAATAAATGAAAGTGGGTAATTCTGGCAAGTTCTGCCAAAAAACAATCATTGACAACTTCAATATTTACTTCCTTCTTCTTGAAAACTGCTCCCCTTAGATAGATAGATAGATAGATAGATAGATAGATAGATAGATAGATAGATAGATAAAGTGTGGTTTTGCAAGGATGTTCAGAGAGCCAACCTTGACAGGCAGGCTGGCGCTTCCTCGCAGGGCTCGGAGTGCTGTGGTCATTTTCCTGTGCAGGCCTCTGCCCGGTGCTGGGATTGGCTGTGCTCCATTCCCTCTTGAGGAACGTACACCTCCACAGTGCACATCCAACCATCCTTCTGGGCAGTCTGTTCTCATGCCCTTACCGTTTGAAATCTCTCCTACTGATGAATGTATTTTGGAAATATATTTGTTCCTTTGTTCCTTTTTTTTTTTTCTTTTTCTTTTGATGCTCAGAAATGAAATAGAGGACAGTTTATTTCCTTCCGCTTTGCAGCAATTTTTAGTGTATTTGACAACTTACTGCATCTACTCACCGGTAACCCTGATTTCTTCGTTCATTCTGTGTAGGTCATGGCTTCTGGTCCTAGCACTGCTTTCATTGTTCTGTGGCTGGACAGCATATGTTTTGGAGTGCAGCACCAAAACCTGGATGCTTTATTGTGTTTGAAATCTTCCCAGCACCAAGTGGGATTGCTTCACATGTCTAACATATGACACTCCTGTTTATACATCCCAGTTTGACATATGCCCTTTTTGCAACAGCATGACACTGTTGACTCATGTACTGCTTCTGATTCACTGTAACCCCAGATGCTTTCTTGCAGAACTGCTTTGTAATCAGTTGTCCCCATCCTATATTTGAACAGCTGATTATGCATCAGTGACAACTTTGCACTGATTCATCTTGAATTGCATCCTATTTTTTCAGACTATTTCTGCAATTTGTCAGGATCATTCTGTATTACAATGCTGTCTTCAAAGGCTGTTGCCATTCCCCCTAGCGAGGTACCATCTGCAGATATCATGCAAAATATTCTCCGTTCCACCTTCTTAGAAGAACAATTATAAAGATACTGAGTATTGCTGGGCCCAGAATCCCCTCCAGACATTATTCTTTGCTGACAGTGTAGGCGGTACTTCATTTAGGTGTGGTTTTGGAGGATGGCTTTGTGGCCTCTCCCAGCCCCTGCAGTAATGACACCTGAAGGTGTCCCTCAGCTCACTTGTTAGTCTGTTAGATGAGACAGTGGCAGAAGCTTATGGAAGTCAGGATAGATGACTTTTCTATCTGCACGGTCTGTCATGTTGTCATGGAATAAGTTTTGACGTAATGTAACCTGAATAAATGCATGGCGGCCATAGTCCATCTCCAAGAACCTCATCCTAGGTGTGCTTTGTTCGGATATTTCTGCATGAACAGACGATCAGATGAGGCAGTTCCTGCCCTCCCATCTCAGACAGGCACTGTTTGCACAGGTTTGAGTTCTCCAGCAACCACTGATGTGCCACAGCGCTCAGGGATGGGCACTGGCATCTCTGAAGTTGCTGTAAGGTGAATGTAATGGCATGACCTTCACTGTGTGCTTTCCAAGTGCTCTTGAAACTCTCCCTACTGCAGTCAGAGCTCTCACTCCTCTGACACTGGTCTTGATTATTTTTGCAATCTGATCACAGCTGATTCCTGTAGAGAAGATGAAAGTAAAAAAGGCTTTCTTAGGGTGATCTGTCAAAAGCTTTCTCTCTTTGCTGAGTGACAGATGTAATCTTTCCTAGGCCTTTTTTCTACATACAGAAGGCACTTATCAAACACTTTCTTCTTATTATATTCCTTTCTAGTTGTATCTCATTTTGTGACTTTATATTTTTTTCTTTGCATCTTCATGGTCCCTGTAAGGAACCGTTTCCTGCCTCAATGTTTCACATTGAGATAAATACCGATTTGTTTATAGCTTTGTGGTGTTGGTTTCTGCTGGGTTTGCTTTTGTTTCCACAATTACTCCTCATAGTGCTGTACAGCTTGCTGTTTGCCTGCAGAGGGGTAGGACAGCAGCACTGGGGTAAAATCTGTTTTCCCCTTTTCCAGCAGTTCTCTGCACACAGCTCTGGCGACCCATCTTGGAGCGGTGGTGGGGGAGGATGCATTTCCTCTTCCTGGGATGGAATTCTGATATTGCAAATAATTTATGCTTGCAGTAACAGCAGGCAGCATTTCCAGAGCACCTTGCCTTCCAATCTTCAGCGAAAAGATTCACCTTTTGGCTGCAAAAAAAAAAAAAAAAAAAAAAAAAGGCATTTGAGTTTGAAATCCCATCAAACTGCAAAAAAAAGAATCTTTTGTGGCTGAGTAACGAGAACGTAAAGCAGCGCGATGGTCTGCACAGCCCGGGCTGCAGCTACCTTCAGCCACATCTGTGGTTCATCTTCCATCACAATGTCATCAGCTGAAATATCACATAGGATCTCATTCAAAACTATACATAAAGGCTCACCGTGCATTTTTTAACTATGACATCCTATTTCCAGAATTTGTAATTCAGCCTTGCAAACCTACTGCAGACTGGAACAGCCTGGAAGCTCTCATTTTAGGAACTGAATTTTCCTTCTTTAAATCACAACAAATCTCCAGTTTAAAGAAAAACAGAAATAAACACGTCGCTTTTTCTGAAATAAGCACAGCAACACTGCAACACCACTTCCCAATCAAACCAGCAAAACCAGCTAACTGAGTGAGGGTTTGATCCAAGGCTTCTTCATTCTGCAACAGAGAAACTTTGCATTTTCTTCAGCAGATTTGGGCTGGAGCCCCGGCTCAGCAGGCATGCAGGACCACTGCATTTATTCTCTTTTCTATAAGTATACCAACATCCCTAGATTTAAAAAAAACAACCCACAATCAGATATATCTGGGCAGCAAATGGACTGGAGTCTCAGAAGAGTTCTTGGATAGAGATATTTTTTTAAAAGAGGAATGAGAACTGACATTTTGGGGGTGAAAAAGCAGCAGTGGAAGAATGCAGTGTTCTTCTAAAACCTTTCCTAGAACATCTTATTTTATTGAAAACAAAAAAAGGGTTTAAATAATTATATAAAATATTCCGTGAGTGTTGAGATCATAAAACAGACATGTTTTACACTGTGCTGTAAGCACTGCTGATTAGCTCACTGCAATTGAAATCAAAGTACAAGTTTAAAGATGGCTTCAGGTTTTGTTGGATATTTTGCTGCTTTCCCAGCAAATAATGAAAGAACAAAAAACGATTGCCACCACCACCACCAAAAAAGCACAAAAAGCAACCAAAAATATTCAAAACGAAAACAAACAAACAAGAACCAAATAGCCGTGCACTTCTGTAACAGGGAAGGTGGAATAAGAGCATTTCCTGCACAGAGCTGGCGGGACATGAAGTGCAGGAGCTTGGTGGAAGAAGCTGTGGGCGTTGTGGAGAATCCATCCTGCTGTGCTTTCTACTTGTAAGACATCTGTCGGACATGCAGCGTTTCAAGAGCAGCCCAAAGGAGGCACAGAGAGATGGAAGGTGCAGTTTTCTCTGGGCAAGTAGAAAGTCTCCACTCCTTGGAAGGCACAAAGGGACATCAGAGGCCAGCTCCTTGCAGATGAGATGGGTGTTTCTGTCCTGCTTTTAAAGACAGAGTCACCTTCCAAATAAAGACAGCAGGTAAATGGGCAGAAATACAGAGTTGTCAAAAACTGATCAGCAGGAAATGTTGAATTGGGTTAGAAGCTGGTTGCCTCGAGTAGAGAGCGAGGTGAAGGCACAGATGTTTGGGATTAAGATTGCTTTAAAAATGGCTGTAGCAGTGTCAATGTGACAAAATATGCAAATACTCCTATCTGTCTGGATAATTTAATTATAAAGCACCCAATCACCATGGTATTGGAATGAATGCTTTCCATTATGCCATAATGAATTGTTTGTGCAGTGTAAGCCTATTCGTTCTTTTATTGGTATGCTTATTTATTATTATTATTTATAGTTAGGGAAGAAAATTATGCTGGCAATTGAAATAATTGATGTATCTGATATTTTAGGGGCTAAAATAATACTGGTGCATTCTAAAGCATGTAGTGTTCTGTCTGTGATAAGGGCTGGGGAAGAGCGGATCTGCTGAATACTTCAGGAACCTGCAATTCCCCACATTGCCCCTCATCGGAAACCGCATCGCCCGCTGAGCCACGCTGGGATTTCTCTTAACATCAAGAGAAGACGAATGCATAAATGCAGTTTATACATCCCGAGCACATTTGTTTAATAAATAACACAGAGAAAGTTTAACTGAAATGCTAAAGCCAGCAAAAGGGACAAAATATCCAGTGGCATCTTAATTGAAGTTTAACTTCAATAAAGCAAACCTCCTACTAAAGCAAGGAGCAAAGTTTTCATTTAGCAAAAAGCAATAATTGCATATAAAAAGTGTTGATAGAAGGGAAGAAAAGGAAAAAAAAAAAAAAAAGGAAATATTCTTTTTCAAAGTTCTGTTTATCTGTGCTCTGCGCCAGAGCTTGGGGTGGGCACAGCAGCACTCCATGGGCACCCCGTGCAGCTCCTGTCCTGACTCTGGTATGTAAGCACTTGTCAGAAATATCATTTCTTGGGGTTCCTGTGGAATCTGGTTTGAGCACATTCTGGAAAGGAGTTTCTACAGAGGAAGCAGCATCTTTCTTTTGACACAGCATTTCTCTGGGCTTTAGCCTGGGGAAGAGAAGGTTCTGCGGAGACCTCACTGCAGCCCTCCAGGACTTGAGGGAGCTTATAAGCAGAAGGGGAAAACCTGAGCTGGTGGGGGGCAGCCAGCCCAATCAAATGGGCTGCGAGATCCCTTCCAACCCAGCCGTGCTGGGAGTCTTTCACTCTGTGACTGGGGAGCACAACCTGCAAGTTCAGGTGCCCGACTTCAGTTGATAACACCAAAGCTAACTGTGTTCATCCTTAATATTTCCCCTGCAAGCAGCGTGCAAAGTTCTTTAGGTTAAATGGCATGGAGTTTTATCAGTGAATTGCACAGCGTTGAGAAGATCAAAAGCAAAGAAATTCTTTGTAAGTGGCTGAGAGTTACAGACGGATAAGATCAGGAACATGAAGGTTATATGGCAGTCTGAAGTATCAGGAATGAAAACTGTGAAACAAAGTTGGTAGCATCCTTCCTAACTGGAAGTTTGGGGTGACAAAAAAGAGGGATTATTTAGAAACAAGAAGGATATATTGTTCAGCAATAGCAAGTGGCTTTATGTTAGTAGTGTTAAAAATGGAAGAGTGATAATATACTCAGAGAATGAGCTTCTAGGAGAGTCTGGAGGCAGAGAGCAGAGAGGAATAGCACTCATAAGCAGGAGTTCGTGCTTACCCTGAAAAAATGTTGGGCGTTCTCTTCTTTGATATAAAAAAATATTAAAAATAATGGAATTTGTTAATTACAGAATGCTTTTTCTTTGCAGCTGAAGCAGCAAGCCAGCTGTGTCAAAATTCCTTGCTTTTATTTCAGAGGAAATGGAGCGTTCCTCTAAAATCCCATCTTACTGACGTGGTTTTCCAGCTCAGTACTGATGCACCTGACCTTTGAACTATGGGACCTGGTGAGACCAAGCAGTAGGATGGCACCCGGTGCCCTGAGCTTCACTTTGCTGCCCACTGCCAGACAAGAAATCTGCTCAGCCACACTGCCTGTTCCTGCTGTGCTGGGGTGAGCGTGCCCTGCACCAATGGGCAAACACTTACATCTTCACATCTTTCTTAAGAAAAGAAGCCTGAGGCTGTTCTGTTTGGCTCTCAAAGTCTTCCACAAAAAGCAGGATACTCAATGGGTGGATGGAAAACTGGTTTTGTGGAACAATATTACAAAAGGAGACATCAAGCCATTTTCATGGAAACTGAATGGCACTCTTATGGGTCCTTCTCTACTTCTGCTTTTACTATAAAATGTATAGTAAATACAGGTGGGGGAAAAAAGAAAACCACCTGTCAAAATATAGCTCTGTTTGGTTACCTCTGTCCACGGGACAATTTTAGTAACCTGTCAATCAATGGGCTGCTAAATAGCCTCTCCAAAGCACAATCTGCTATTTCAGACGACATCAGTGTGTCAATCATTTATTGAATCAAAGCCAAATTTGAAGCAAAGCAAGCCCAGTTTGTCAATCACTTCTCAGTATTTTCTCCACTAACCACCTGACAGCTTTTAACTTTTCACTTTTATATTCCATGCAGCTAGTTAAGATTCTTTCATTTTTAATTGGGCTTCTTTTATGATTGGTAGCTAAGCAACTAATATGTTGTTTTATATGATAATAATGGGCCCAAACTTGAGAGCTTTCTTGACCATTCCTATTTGTTGTAGGAAAATTATTTTCCTTCAAGTTGCTAAATAGCAGATGTAGCAGAAACAGTTATTTAATTATGGGTTGTCCTGTTGTTTCTATCTATAAACACTTTTGGCACTGTTTAAAAATAAACACTGCATGCGCTGGCAAATATATACTGAGTGATTTTAACTCCTGATAGAGTCCTTTGGAATTTCACTGCTCATTTGCAGGAAAAACTGGGTGCAAAAATGAAAGTGTTGCTGAAAAAGCAGTGTGGAGAAATATTAGCAAAGGACAAAGCTCAGAATCTCTGTTCCAGAGTCCCACTAGGCTTTGGTCCAGCCTGATCAGTTTTCAGTCTTAATTTAGTACAATTAAATTCTGAGGCCGAGTGCAGTGCTCTGAACCGCCGTCTCTCAGAACAAGCCAGGAGCTCCTCCAGAGCGAGCTCAGCTGCACTTCTCATCCAGAACAATGCTTTGAGCTAATTAAGGTTTCCTGAAAGTTAAAACTTCAGAGCCGGCCCGACGGCGATCACTGATGCCGGTGTGGTTTCAGTCCCATCTCCCCCTCTTGTTCAGGAGAAATGCTGCTTTCACAAGCACAAAATCACCTTATGGCTCTCATCTTCCTAAAAACTGTGTCATCAGCAAAGCCAGTGTGTTGTTTTCAGTCTGAAAGAAGTAACTCTCTGTCCTTTCCATGAAAGGAAGCTTGGAAAAGAAGCTATTTCTGTGTTACAGAAAACTCTATTTTGGGTTCAAAAGTTTTCTTCGTTTAATTCTTTCGCATATCTGTCTGCTGGGCTTCTGGCTCTCTTTTGACAGACTGCTGTCATCTGGTTTGATCCAAAGCTGTGAAACTCCAGATGTGCCCAAGCCTGGGAGAACATGGGTGTAGTTCTGCAAAAGCTGCAGTAGGCTCGGAGGCAATCTGATACCAAATGTACTTTCGAGTCCTCTTAGAATTTTTAATTGTTTTTGTATCTCTCTTCATCTTTGACTGTGTAAGTGACTGACAGGCTGTAGGGACCGACAGCAGCAAAGCAAATATGGGGCCTTCGGAGTCCTTATGCACTTCTTTCAGAAATGCAGTTCAGTGTAGGTGTATTTTTACCGAGCTGAGGTGTTGGAGAGCACCAGGAAATATGCTGTGCTTTGGCACAGTGCCCTCTCTTCTGAAGAAGACCCTTACAGGCTGCTGGGGTTGGATAGCTAATGAACAACATGGGATAGAAGGTAGAACATCCTTTGCGGTCTGATGGAAATGCCAACTACTCCTTGCTCACAAGTGGAAGTGCAAAAATGTACGGTTCCTATTTTTGTTTCTTTTCTGATCTTGGTGGGACTTCTCGTATCTCACACTGAAATCAGTGGAGTTAATAATAAAATTCTATGAGATCATAGATAGGTATCAACTGTTCACTGACATTCTGACAAACGAGGAGTACATTTGCCTGTACGTGCACGCGATTAAGAGATTTATTTTATGAACAGATTTGTACTATTTATAGAACTCGATATTAACAAAAGTTTTAAAAGGGCTTTTGATCCCAGACTGCTTCCATAGTTTGGCACAGATTGCTAATCTTGGCTCAAAGGGTGTGCAGGCCTGGCTGAACATGATGCTTAGCTCTTGAAGTTCAGGCATCTGAGCAGAGGGGAAGCCCACACAGCACCCACCTACACAGCACCTGGTCTGTGAATTGGCATAAGACTCTCAATGGAGGAATTAAGATACATAAGATCACAAATAGTATAGCAATAAGAGCAGGACAGGGTCAGGAAAGCCAGAAATGCTTGCAGAGGGCTTTTTCAGAACAGATCTGTTTTGGTTATTTAAATGAAAATTGATAGTAGGATTTGGGCGTTGTTCTTTGGAGACAAGAACAATCTCAAAACTACCTGTTGGTTGGAATTCCCAGCTGGGCAGAAGTGCTGGAGGGAAGTCTGTACAGATGTCTGTACTGATGTGGTAGTTTGTACAGTCTTCAGTGCATCTACTGATGCCTTAGTGTCATTGATTATGGAAGATGCATGTATGGGAACTGTTGAATCATGGCCTGAACCACTGATTGATCACCTGAGGCAAGCACTGAGTCAGCCCTGGGAGCACAGGTGGAGGCAATTCAGCTGTGTGACCGGAATGGGTGAAGCCTGGCTGTGCCTCTCTTAGACCCCATTTAAGGCTGCCCTGGGGAAGGGTCTCTTTCTGGAGATTACTCTCATTGGTGTTTTTTTTCTGTGAGCCTATGATATGGGTGAGCATTTATTTTTGATTTTCCCTTTCCACTGTGATAGTCCTTCTAGTTACATGACCTGTAAAATGCCAGCCACTCTGCTAATTGTATAGTTGTTGATTGTACAATGCACAAGGAATTAAAAGTTTTATAGGGACATTCATCCCAGTCTTACAAATATGGGGACTGAGTGTTTTCCTGCTTAGTGTCAGCTCTCTGAATAGTTTTCTTGATAACAGAAACACATGTTACTTGGAGCTGGGGGCAGAAAGAAGGAGAGCTTTCCTTGCTCGTTGCAGTTACTTAGTGCAATGTCCCTGTTCCTAACTATGCAATGCAACCTGAGCTTTGTACTGGTGCAGCACCAGTACTTGGGCAGGCCCTTTCACTCTTTGCCTTATACTGAGAATGGTTCCTGTAGCTCGTGGCGGAGTAGCACTTGTCTTGGAGTGAACTGTGCTGAGGCCTCCTTTTAAAGTATTAGTTTTTACCATTACTTACTTAACAGCTCTGTTTTTCCACCTGTGTGTCAAAAAGCTATCAGTGCCAGCTGTCTTTGTTTTCCTGGATTATAAAAGTGATTTGTGCACTGAACTCCAACTGATGTCATTTAGAAGTACTAACTGCTAAAACTGCTATGGCTTTCAAAGCAGGAAAGCAAGGCTTCACGCTTGCACTCAGACATGGATGTAGTTGAAATGGAAAGCAAGGTTTTCCTTGTCTGAATGTGGTAGTATTTAAGATGGGCTTTGTTCAGGCCAGTGTTTGTTACTGAGGAATGAAATTGTAGAATGTATACAAACAAATGCATGCAAACACATGCTATGCTTAATGCCATGTAAGGAATTTATAACTGGAAAGCCACCTTAAGATATTTCAAATGAACTAAAGTTATGATCGCCTGATTTCAGAACCTGGCTATTACTTGTCTTAGATCAGACTCAGCTGTGGGTTTTTATAAAGCCTAAAAGATGTGCATGATTTCATACACCTACAAAAAGCTATTTTTTGTAGTAATGTCTTTCTGATTAATTACATATGTCCTACATTCACAAAGCTGAAGAGTATTCGAGTGCCTGAAATTATGAGTGCTTCAGCAAACCATTGAAGATATCTGCGAAGTAAACTTTACACATACGTGGTCTGCCCTGCCAATGACCTTATTTTTATTCTAGCAGGGGAACACAGTATGTAATGCAGTCAGACTTAATTTTTTCTGATCCCTTTTTAAGTACATACTGATAACATGCGTGTAAGTATCAATGCTATGGATTCAGGTCACTAGAGAATATAACAAAGTAAAACCAGTTGACCCCAGAAGGCGGTGCACCCTGGCTACCCAAATTTTGTATGGGACCGTGTGCCCCAGGGATTCTACAGCACATGAGAACAGTTGGGTGATAGTAGCATTAGGACCGGTTGAGTTGATCTGAGGTCTTTGAAGCAAGAATAGATAGATTGTCTTGGAAATGATTACTACTTTATGCCCTAGTTTCTCCAGGAATAAATGTTGATGTGATGCTTTCAGGACTTACTCTTCAGGGATGGCATGGAACTTTTCACTGTCTTTTGAAGACCTTTGGGTTTGGGAGTGTTTGGTTGGTTGGTTTGATTGATTGGCTGGTTTTATTCTTTTGTTTTGTTTTTTTTGCTTTGTTTGTTACAGGTTTATGTGAAAGTGATAAAATGATGTTCTAAAACGTGGCGCAATATACTGAACCTTGTAGTTCCTACTTCAAGAACAGACCCTAAACCTTTGGGTACCTTTCCACATTAGAACCCATTCTAAAATTTGTGGGGAGATGCAAAGTCAAAATGTTGTGCTGTCCTTTGCTGTCACTTATAACTTTCAGGAGAGGTGGAGCTGGCTGGGGAGGCTGCTGTGTGGTTGCTAACAGGCGCAGGGGCTGCTCTGCTATGCACAGCTCACAGGGAGCCCTGTGCTGGGTGGATTGCTTTGCTCCTTCCACAGGCAGCTCTGCAAAGGCTGCAGGGGCACTTATCTCTGCTGCCTCCTGAATTCAGTGGTGTACATCACCCTCCCAAGAAATTATAAGCCCCCGTAATTCCTCCATGATGTGGCCAGTGCTCCCTCTCTGGAAAAGAAAGTGAGGGAAGAGCAATAACTTCGAGTTAGAAAAGCAGCCCTTGGTTTGGGGCAGGTGCTGCTGGTACACAGTGCAGAAGCTGCCTTTGTTGTCTGGTTTTCTTACAGTTTTCATGGTTTTGAAGTACAGGGTATCCTGGAGTTCGGCATGGGAAGGATAGCCAAAGATTACTCCGTAGGCAGCCACACAGACTGTCAGCTTTGATAGCATGCTGATTTTCTTTTTTCCCCCTGACTCATTGTACAAGTATCTTGAAAAATTAGCTCCTGAAAACATAACCGAATACTTCATAGGAACTCTTTTAATCACTCCTATGGGCAAATTTCATCGACTTGGAATTTAAGAGCTAATTCAGCTTAAGTTATATTCTCTTCAATTCTCATTGGCAGCTAATGCAATAAGAGAACACTAAGGAAATAATTAAATGCTGGGCAATTAGGGCTACAGCACATCAGGATACAAATAAACACAAGCCTGTACATCCTTTTGTGGCTTCACCTTCTCTTTATTTTGTACCCTCTGATCTCAGAGCTCTCACATCATGCTTGTGTGCACCAGTGGGGCTGAGGTAGGGCATGTGGTGGGCTGCAGGCTGCAGGACATGCTGGCAGCAGGGATGTGAATCAGTGAGCAGAGCGGAGGGGCCCAGATCCTGTAGTGAACTTTGATGATACTTACTGCAAGTGCTGTTGAGTTTCATAAGGGTCACATATTTATCCTGGATTCCTGCAGCTAGACGCTAAAGAAATGCTCAGATCAAATATTCTGTGTACTTTTTCCCTGAAACCGGTTTGTCGTTTGTGGGTTGATTTCTGCCTACTCCATTTTGCAGAGTATCCTGTGGCCCGCTGGGCCATTATTTTGGGAAGACCTTTCAGAAATGGGAACAGCAGCACTTACCATGATATTATTAGGTTAATTCCTGCCAGGCTGGCTTTTGTGAGAGGTCCTGACGTTGAACAAACCTGTTTCCTTTACTAGGATGTGTCAGTTAGAAGCACCAACTGCAAGGATTTCTTATGTTCTCACGAAAAAGGAAGGAAACAGCTGGTAAATGTTTCACAGATGGTAAAGCTCTTGGCATCTCTCAGGAGAGGGCCACCCATACAGATGGCTCATTATTTTAACATTTGGATTTTCATCTTATTAAAACATCTTTTTTTTTTCCTGGTTTTATTTAGCATCATAAATTCTCTTACACTTTAGTTAACAACTCAGTGATTTGGGGGAAGTGTCTGTTACAAGGAACATCATTTGGCTAAAACACGTATCTGCATCATTATTCTCAGCTCTGATGTGCAGTGAGTGGACTTGAACCTGATTAAAAATACCAAATGTAAGCAAATGCTTAGAAATATGACTTTATCAAGCAAAGGTCAGCTAAGCCTGTATAGGGGCTGAATTATTCAGCAAATGAAGAAATGCACTGGGTGAAACAAGCAAACATTTCTATCTTACATCAATTAATGCTACTATGCTTTCTGTGTACATTGTAATACATGGACATGGCATGTATGGTGTTAGTAAATATGTTCTGTGTTCCTATTATCACCATAAGTGCACAATACTACTCCTAAATGGATTTAGTCAATAACCCAGATGATACTCAGGTTTTTAGAAATGGCAGTAAAATGATGCAAAGTTCCACCGTGTGTTTATGATGGCATGTACAATCATAAGCATGCAAATAGATGGTATGTTTAGCATATGTCATACATAAAGCCCTGCTCCCCCCACTGCTCAGTAAATATCATCAGTCCCATTTGGCTTATGGCGGAGGAAGGGGATGGAAACAATGCCAAAAGGTGACAGAATTTGCCCTGTGTGACAGAGGAAATTGGGGCAGATGTAAATGGAGCTTGGATGTTCTGGCTTTTGGCTGTAGTGCCTTATCTTACTTGCTCCCTTGATACTAGCTGTTCTCTTCTGTAGCTGACACTGTGCACGTGTACAGGTTGAAGGAGGTGAGGCAGAGACATGCAGCCCTTTCTGCAAGACAAAGCAGTAGGTAGGAGAGGAAGAAGAAAGAAAATGTCTGGAATCTAATGCCAAATCTTTGGCCTCTGTATTTTCCAGAGGTCGCTTAAAGTTTCAGCATGACCTCTCTGTGAAACCACTGAAATTTAGGTTTATGTTGTAAATATGGATTAACAATAGCACAGATTGCCACATGGATCAATCGGAAGAGATAAAAAGTAGGAATTGATGCATGTGCTGCATCTGCCTTGTAAATTTCACCATGGTGCCAAGCAGGATACATACTGCCTTAAATTCTCTGAATTCACTAAGATTAGATTTGGTCACTGCAATTGTTTTAATTAAAAATTAAATAATCAGGCAAGGAGAAAGAAATATGTATTTTTTCTGCATATGTATGTGCAACTCCCGGTTGATTCCAGTGGGTCACATCAGCAGCAAATATGTGACCCAAAAGTCTAACTACAAGTGTTCCATTAATAAACACAGGGACAGATTTGCAGCATGGAAATCACTGGAGCTCCACTGATGCCAGCGTAGTTATGCTGATTTACATCAGCTGAAAAGTTGGCCAGTGGAATTCACATTCCTTTGGACATCAAAGATGTGTCAGCAAATGGTAAACTTCATTTGTATTTTTCAACCTTCTAATTTAAAAATAGCCAAATTGATTTATTATTAACTGCTGGGCTCTTATGGCGAGACTTTGTATGCCACGTTTCAGCCAGACGCCACTCTTACAGCCAAGCTGTAAATCCTTCCAAAATGGGGATTTTAGCTGAAATGCTGAAAACTCTGTAATGTTTGTGGGCACTGCTGTGTCATATTTATAATAGATGGGCTAATCTAACCATATCCTAAAAAATGAAAGGCATGAAGGTTGGATGGCTCAGAGGGTTGGCAGGCGTGCCAACTTAAATTCAGTCATAGCCAGAAATGACAAAGTCGTTACCGTTTTTGGAAACCTATGAGATGAGTTGTCAAGGCTCAATCAATTTGCTGTCTTTCTCTCCTTTGAGAGGTCAAAGAATAAGAGAGCCATGGAAGCTGGTGTTCTGGCTAGATGCTTGACTTCTGGTTTATGTGACGCTGCAACTGGTACCTTTCAGAAGTCTGCATTCGTTGAGTGAATAATGGTTTGGTATGTGTTTGAATGGTGCTCTGGGTACTGGTTATCTTGGCACATAATATTTATAAACCCAGGAGGAGTTGCTGTGATAGGCAGTTGGGAGTATTACCAACATCCTTCCTGGCCTGCTTCTAGAATAGCCTGTTTTGTTCATGAGTACGTTTGAGTAGAGAACTCGATTTAGTTGTCAAAATATTGTAGAAAGTTTATCAGAACTGCTCAAAACCATTGATCTTGCTGGGATCGCAGCAAACAGAACAGAAGGTGCTTCAGAGCTCATCTGGTGCAACCCCGTGCTCAAAGATGGCATTGGCTTTGGAGTTAGATCTGACTTTGAAGTCATATTGGTTTGTTCAGGATCTTGTCCAGTTGAGTTGTGAGTATTTCAATGGATGGAGATTTTATAGCCTCTGTGAGCAATCTGTTTGCATTGCGGTAAGGATTGAGCTAGTGGATCAAGTAAGGGAACATATATCTAAGTGTGTTTTTCTATTTGATTTTCTGTGGAGGTAAACTAAATGTAATAATGCTGTCCGTGGGTAATAAAGCAGACCTTCACAAAAACTGTTGGTGCTGAAGGTATCAGGGATAAGGAGTGTATGTAAGCTGAATGAAAATGAGTGGCCAATCAAGGGGAGGAGGTGATAGTTGGAAGACAAATTTTTGTATAACTCATTGGATGACAGGGAACTGAGAAACCCTTCATGGATTCTGCTCCAGCAGAAGTAATTTCAGGCGGATCTTGCAGTGTCTTTGGTATCAAATAACTACAAGATACAAATCCATTAAAAAAAAACAGGCTTTGTTCTTGTCATGTAAATTGCTAGTGTTTTTTTTTTTTTGAAAGTCTTCAGTTTCAGTATTTAGTGCTCGCAACTGAAGAGGCACAATCCCTAGCTGAGATTGAAAGCTGTTCATTGTTTGTCTCTTGTTTTTATTTACCATTAATGTCTTTATTTGTGATTCTGGTTCTGGATGCACTGTACTCTGAAAAAGGACACAGTGGTACCAGAAGTGATGCAGGTGAAATAAGTAGAAGGCTTGGAAGAGCTTGCACTTCCAGCAGATGAATGCCACCATCATTTTCCAGTTCTTCAGAATGGGAGCTTCTAATCTCTAACAGGTATTCTGATAGATCTCATCTTGACCATAACATAAAAATAAGTAGTAGAATGGAAAAAATAGCTAAATGAGCTTTGCAATATAAAATGTACGTTTATCTCTTGGGACTTATTGCCACAGAGCATCACTGAAAAAATTTGGTAGGAGTTGTTACGTATTTGCAAGCAGGCTGAGTGCATCCAGACAACAGAAGCTTTAAAAACAGCGTGGGGTGTATGACTGTGCTCAGTATGGGGGGCTAATCACTAGTGAGAATTGAGGAGAGGCGTGCACTGTGCGTGTGTGTGGTCTTACTGTCTTGTGAAGGTGGATGTGATTGCTGCAAACAGGCTGCAGGAGAGGATGGACCACTGGCTATTCTATAGTACAGTGGTTTGTTTATTTGTTATGGGCTTCAGAAATGTATATTAATTCTGTTGGGGCTTAAATGCTACTAGCTTGCAAGGAAGTGTGGATTATATCTCAGATGTAATGTGAGCATGGGGGCTTTCTTTTTGATCATTATAGGGTATGAATGTTTTGTAATTCTTCTAGTGCAAAAGAAGCTGTTTGGTGACAGGCATCAAGTTAAATTCCTGCAAGGGGCTGGCAGCAGAATACATTTGTCTATTTAACTGCATGCAAAACACTTGTCAAGACAGATTCTGGTCCTCTTTCCTAAGCAAGAGACTCTCACTATCTCATGTTCCAGATAATCTGGTGGAGAGAGGCTAGTGCAGAAACACATGCCAAGCTGCTACCAGGACTTGTAGTTGCTAGAACCAAAGACATGCTGCCAGATGGAAACCTCACTGACACGCTGAAAAGGGACAGAATAAAAGGCAGAAACATTCACATCTGGAGGAAGATTAGATCAGATCTGGCTTTCCCCAGACCCTCTAAATAGATGATGGGCTGTCAGTTTCTTTAATGCGTTTGCCACCATTTTGCCACATTTGGTAGGAAATCACAGGGGAAAGCAACTTGTTTTGGGAAAGGACAGAAAGCAAAAGGCTGTAGGAAGTGGTGGTGAGACTGCTGGAGGTATGAGAGTGGAAATAAAGTCTAGAAATGAAGCTTCAGTTCCTATTAAAGAAAAAATCATTGTGGTCACCTTTCCATTGCATTTGGATGGGGTATAAATGGTTTCACTGTTGGCTTTGTAATGTGCTATAAGCTGCTTAAAATGTAAAGGTGTTGAAGTACCTTTGAGGTTGCTGCTCATACTGCTGTTCTAATTACAGTTCTGTTGATTTCTGTTAAAGTTGTGCTTATCTTCATGCTGGACCTCTGTATTTCAACTTACTCTCTCCCTTCCCCCTGTATATGCTAACCTTCTTCTCATTCCCCTCACTTTCTTCTCCTGTTGTCTTGACTCCTTTGCCATTTCAGAAGTGCTTTTCTATCATTTCAAGTGCTTCAAGCTACCTCTGGGGCCATCTCCTCCTTTAGTGCTAGCTGACCTTTTCTGAAAGCCAGCCTCACCTCTTCAGCATCCAACTTCAGAGGCTAAAGAGGCAGGCAGCCTTTGGCACATGATGGTCAGCTCTGGCCCAAGTGCACGTGTGTTTTGGAAGAGGATGAGAGAAAGATGGATGAGTAGCTGAAATGGATAAGCCTGTCACAAACCTCATCTAGGAAAAGCGCAGAAATAGTGAAATATTTTGGTGATCAGTAAATCCCCGCTGCTGAATTTGTACCTTTGTCCAACCTGGATTTTCCAAAACTCCTGCCTGCTGCGTTGTCATGGCACAGATGCTTTGTACTGCCTTTTTGTTCTTGTTTCACCACTGAGGAATCTGTGCTATCTTAATTATTAACCTGTTATGCTTAAGTTTCATTACCTATATATTTTTTAATGTCTTCTATTGTGATGACAAATGAAAGTGGTAGTTCTGCCACTGCCGCGGTGCTTTAACTTCAGACTCTGTGCTCACTATGTGCCAGTAGTAATGACTCCCATAAAAGTCCTTTGATTGTTCTCTGATGCAAATCGAGATCAGTAATAATGCTCCATTCTCTGTATAACAGTTGTATACTGCTCAACTTCTTTGGGCACCTTATTGAAACATAAGTCAACATTAGGATAGGTTAATAAATACTACAGTAAAAATTTAAACACTTGCTAAAGGCATAGATCCCTCTATGCTTGTTCTTAGGAATAGCAGAACTTTCATTTTTCCATCCCAATAGCTCAGTTTTAGCCTTACTCTCCCCTCACTGCCCTCCCCACCCTTCTATTTCATTTTTTCCTCCCCAGGATGAAGGGGCTGGCAAAGTGGGGTGTGATGGTAGGAAGGTGAAAGACTCCAAAAAGCTTCCTGCTAGTGCAGTTGAAAGTCATCTCCCCCACCCAGGGCGGAATGGCTGTGCCTGCGTGTCCGCTTGGCTATCAGAGTTTACAATTGAGCCATTCCTGCCTATGTATGTGTATAACAGCTGAAACAATGAAAGTGCAGTGCAAATAAGGTTGGTAACGGTTTGTATCTCCTTTTTCAACTCTTAAATTGCCTGATGGGGGAGAGGATCTTGGCAGAGATGGCACGAGTAAGGAAACCTTTATTCCCTGACTCTTGAAAACTTCAGATTTATCACTGAACACCGCCTCTGTGTCCCGACCGAATTACACCGCTGAGTTACAGAGCAGAGCGTTAGGAGAATTAACTTATCAATGTCTGCAAAGTGTGAATGCAAAACAATCACCCACTTACAACCCCTTGTTTGTATTTCCACCTCCGTGTGGAAACGCCCTCAAGGTAAGTAAGCGCGTGGAGCTGAGCGCTGAAACAAACCTGTCGGGAGCAGAGAGCAGCGCAGCTCCTGCAGCCGCCCTCCGTCCCACCGGGCCGTCGCTGCTCAGCTGGGGCAGCAGTCCCGAGCTTCTGCCTGGCTTCTCCTTTGTTTGCTCAGCTCTTTGTTTGCAGAGCTCCCGAGTGTTGAATAGAACTTAGCTGTAGCCTCGGTGTCTTGGAAAAAAAACACTATTTTGTCCTTTTTACGGCTGCTCTAAATATAACTATTGAAGCAAGACAATAGTCAGATAAAGAAATGCAGGCAGTGTAAGCAAAAGCCTCTTCAGCAGGTCTCAAGTCAGCCAGCCTTCCTTTCTTTTGTACGTTTTAGCTAACAGCCCATTGAACTAACAATGAGAGAAAAGGGAACAAAGATTTAATGATACTCGTCACTGCTCTTTAAAAGACATTAATACTAGTATAAAAGGTCTGATTTAAAGCAACTGAAACAAGGATGTTCAGCTAAGCCTGCTGGTTTGCCTAAATGTCCCTTGAATAGTAAGTGAGGAGTAGGGTGCTCAAGGCTGATGGGTCACCTGTGATCACGGCCCGTGTAACTCTCCGTTGCTTTAAAGGGATTAAACTGGTTGGAATAACTTACAATTTTGCTTGTATCGTCTTCAAGTACTGCCTCACTTTCGTTTGTAGCTGCACAGTGAAGCTGACCTCGAAGTGATCTGCCTGAAAATAACCTGACCAGAAGACAAAAAGTGGCTCTTTCCGGTTTCCTGACCTTGCTTACCCTGCAGCCAGATGGGCAGAGGTGAAGGTGATCTGGAGGCAGAATAAGCAATCACTGGAGGAGTGCTTGAGCCATAGCTGTCACCAGGAAATTTCTGGTTGAACTACAAACTCGCATAACAGTTTCAAGGCAGTCTCACTTCCAGTGAGATTTACAGCAGAGCAAGGGATAGAAACCTCATTTTTATATTTCCTTTTGCCATTAACATCACTATCTTATGTATGGTGGCTTTTAGAAGACAAAGTAAAGCAAGGATTAGGGGAAAGACGCTTGCTAGCCTTTAAGTATTAGTAATCAATGCATGTTACCAAAATATTTTGCATCACCTACTTGAATAAATAGTGAAGGATGTAATTCTGCAAACCATTGCTCAATGACAGTTGTTGGAGTATGATAGGGGAGAGGAAGGCTGAGCCCAGGGTCTGAACTGCTGACAAAATGCACTAGACCTCAGGAATGACTAAACATTGGTCTTGCTCCCCACTGAAGTGAGTAGGAACTGAGTTGGGCCTCTCCAGAGCAGCTCTGAATACTCCTGTGATGTGGAGAGACAGCAGACCTGAGTAACTACCTATTTCCCCGTGGAGATCATTGTGTAAGTGCATCTGTTGCATAATACAGTGCAAATACAGGCTGCTGTAATTGCATTCAATAACTGATATTTTTAAACATATAGTTATTGTTGTATCTGGCCCCTTGGAATCGCTGGCCTACGTGGTTCAGTGTGAAGGCCAGGCAGTGCCTTTAGCTTCTGACCTTGTACCAAGAGGATGAGTCCTTGTGTGCTGGAGCCATGCAGGGACCATGGAGCACAGTCATGCTATAATGTAGAACTAGATAACATTTGCCTTTAAATTTCCTTGCTATTTAAGAATCTACCTCAGGATTTTTTGAAGTGATAAGTAGGTGATAAAATAATAAGCAGAGTTGGCTTTGCATGCTGTCTGGCACACGCAGAAGAGTATTTTGTCAGCAGGCACCTAAGCAGTGGTTGTATCTGAGGGAGACAAATTCTGAAGCATGCACAGAGCTGGCTCTGAGGGCCATGCGGCTGTAAATGGGGATACAGACATACTGCCTATGACTCAAATACATCATGCACAAAAAGATTCATTTGAGACTGTGTAGTAGGGATGTGGAAAAAAGGAAGATGCCATCGGCTTCCTCTGTCTGCAGCAGTGTAGCAGTGCCTTACACTGTGACTGGCAAAGGAGGATATTAAAACAGCATGTCCTGCCATTATGCACAGCAAAGGGCAACTCTGAATTTCTGTGCAATAAATGCATTTGAATATCTAATTTGTGTTTCTGTAGCATTCAACTTCTGTTCTGAATTATATTAGAAACTAGGGATTTAGGGAACTTAGTCCTTTATGGTTGTTCTCAGCATTCCTTTTTCATCTACCTCTTTGCTATTAAAGAGATGGAAGCTTTCCTCCAAGTCACTGCTCTTTGTAAATTGTGTGCAAGGTCTGAGGCTGGGGAGATGGGCTGCTTTGGAACTGGTAGCTTTGCAGTGCGTCAAGGGGCATGAGGGAAACCTCTGGCAAATTGCTGACATGGGAGAACTCCTAGGGATTGCCCATCTGGCTTTGGAGCCCATATTTCTGCACCTGGCAGAACAAGGAACATGCTGTGGTTGAGACAGGAGAAAGAGAAGTAAATACAGTTGGCAAAACATCCAGCACATCAGGAAGAGCAACTCCCATGCTGCGTGTGCTGTGCAAATGTTGGCACTGGCCTGGAAATCATAGAAGCATAACTGCTTCCACGGAGAGCTCTGATGTTTTGCTTCACCCTAAATTTGGCCTGTTATTAATATCCTCTGTCCCCCTTGCAGAAATGATCCATTGCTTTAGGTGTTCCTTCCTATGTAGGATAACGGCATTTGATGTGTCTGGGATGGGCCTGTAATTAGTATTGCTTCCTTTCTAAATCCTTGACCAGCTACATGAGAATGATTTAGCTTCCTCTCCTCTCACCTGATTTATCTCTTTTTCTGAATGGAGAGCAGTTTCCCAATTGGAGCCCTATTTTCATGTGAACGTTTTCCCAAAGTGCAGCCTGGTGTGTTGTGTGTACTGCCGTGAAACCTGCTGGTAACAGAATCCGATCTGAAGTATTCTTGGCTGATCATTAATTCATCTGCTTGCAATTCATTCATCTTTACTTCATCATTTACTTAATGAGGATAATAGGGAGCATCAAAATCTAAAGACTGATCATTTTTTAAAAGCAAGCATCTGATGATATTTAATAACAGTGACAACAATAACCTTAATTTTTCAGGTATTCCTGGGTATTCCCCCAAGAGAGTTGTATTTTAATTATATTTGCCACACGGACAAATTAAATCTCCTGGATTTAGTTTATGGCATTTGCTGTGTAGGAGTGAGGATAAAGCTATCTTCATCTGAAAATAATCTGAAACTTCCTTGGAAGCTCCTAGAAATGGCAGAGATGAAGAGAAGATAAATACTGCTGATGATATTTGGTATGACATTGGTAATTCTCAGAGGGACTCCGCAGTGTAGTGTGCCAGTGTGGATGTTCTTAGCTTTTATGAAGGTGACAGACTTGACCTGTCATGTACTAGTTACACCCTGGACAGACTAGAAATGTCACAAACTGCTAGCAGTTACTGCAGAAGGTATAAAAGTGTCTCTTTGGAAGGCTGTGGCACTTAGAAAGGTGGGGGGCAAACCACTTTCTGCTCTTCTTAATTTTTTTTACCCCCTCTTCCTATATGGCTGTAGATATGTACCAGAAATTTTCAGGAGAAGAGAGAGCAATTTTAACAAGCTTAAAGGTGCCAGATTAAAGAAACCCATGTCAGTGGCCATGTAGTGTTTTGTTACTATTTCAAAGGCTTTGTCAGGTCCAATCCATTGCCGAGTGGGACTGAAGGCTGGAGAGGAACTCTTAGACATAATGAAGGTGCAGGCACTGGGAAGGTGTGTATAATTCTGGGTGAATATTTACTGTAAGAGATCTTCAGTTATTAGAATGGCTCTGTGCAACAGGCTGCTCCAGCTTAAATTCAGCTGACGTACAACTGGAAGGAGTTACCAGGAAGATATTTACGTGTTTGCCTCACCTTAGATAAAGCTACGTCTTTTAGAGATAAATGTATCCGATGCAAGATACGGGTCCAAACTAGGTCTCCTGCACACGGCTCAGCTCTGCCCTACAGAGCCTTGCCCAGTTTGATGAGCACACCCATGTGTTTTGCTGCAGTCCCATTTATACATCAGGTCCTGCTGCAACTTGTGTTTCCACAACAGTTGGAGGCAAGTTTTGTTCTGGAAGTTAACGGCATAGCACTGGGCTGCTTTTCTTTGTGGCCCCGCAGCCCGATGCTCTGCAATGGGCTGTGGAATAGGCACCAGATATGATCATCAAATAATCAAGCCAAATAATCAAACCCGATCTTCAGCAATAATTAATCTAGTTTATTTTCTGAAGTAAAAGCTGCCATTTCAGACTAGCACCAATCTAAAATCTGTGGCTGCTGGACCCTCCCACTGTGTTATTTTATAGTTGCAGGACTTCAGCCTCCGTTAAACCTTGTCCTTTTTTTCATCTGCAGACTAAGTAGTTCTCAGCCAATTCTTACAGCTTTTCTAGTGCGAGTCCAAAGTGAAGGTAGCTGTTTCTGGCTGCCATTCCTAGGAAGAAAGAGCACAACTGCATCTGTGGAGATGGAAATGCCTTAACCAAGTCGTAATGGACATATCAATGTTAAAAAGATTAAGGACAGTTTAAGAGAGGCCCAGACAGGAGGGTTTTGAGGAGGACCTGCTTACCCTGTTTCGTGCAGTGCTGGGAGACCCTGGAGGAGGAAGGGGTTCCTGAAGAGAACAGTTGCCAGACTGCCTTAGCAAGGAGCTGAAACTGCTTGGAGGTGGGGTATGGATTTTCCCAGAATCGGTTACAGTTCAGGAGTGCTTCTGTCTGTCTTGTAGTTTGTGGAGGATTTAAGAGCTACCTGAAGATTAGGCATTATAAAGTGTTTGCTGACAACTTGGCTGCTTAAGGAATATCCTATTTGAGAAGGATGCCAAGTGAAATTATTTTAACTCATTTTCATGAACGTACAGAGAGATTTCCACTTTCTCATGTGTGGTGATTTGTAGTGTGAAGTAACCACAGACAGAGCTGTCCTGCCTTGCTCTCAGCCTGTCTCATACCACTTCCAATGAAGTCACCCAAAGCCTCTGTAGCATCAGCAGTGAGCAGCAGGAAGCAGAGCAGGCAGCTCCAGGTGTTATCTTAAGAACTAAGATGTTTCATGAGGCTTCTTCTGAGTCCAGTACTCTAAGTGAAGAATCAGGTAAAACATGTTCTGTGAAAACCAGTGTGCAATGACTATTAAAACTGCCTGTGAGGTGCTGTAAGACCTGTACAATTTTTTTGTAAATATGCATGCAAAAATTTTTAAGAGAATAGCCATAAAATATGCATTGGTAATGTTGGTCTCTGCTGCCTTGTAATACACAGTACGTTAGAACTGCAGGGAAGCTGTGCATAATCTTGACTTTCCCCTCTGTTTTCTTTCCTTTTAAAATAAACATTCCTTGAGGAAGAGAGTCCTGCATCCTCTTAAAGGAAGTGTAGAGCTAGTCATCAGTACTGGTTCAGCTTTTAGCACTTTGCTGTTGAAGGTACCTACTCGTCTCAAGAGGCATGGCAAGCTGTTTTCATTCTCTAATTTACAGGAGAGATGAAATGTGCAACACACTTCACATTTGGTAGTGGCGAATCTGCAGTTTGAGCCTTCAGTCCTTGCTCTGTCAAATTTCTTCTTGGGGAAGATGCACACGTAAAGATTTTTAGGATCGTAGTCCAACTGCCATCATTGTCTTGAGCAGGTAGCTTAATTTCTTTCTGGAGAAAACATTTATGTTGTAAATGCCTAATTAACTTAGAGATAATGAGGAGTTGAAAAATCATTGGTTATTATGAACGTGTCAAGGTTGCTTATTTATTTTTTCTTCCTGAATTCCACATGTGACAAGCAGCGTCGTGACATGTCAGGTCAGGCTGCATCAATCACGTCTTCTTACGTTACATCAGGTGTGCGGGATGGTGGAAACCACTCACGGGTCAGGCAGGAGGCTGAGGAACAATTCTTTTACAGCTTGAATGGGGGAAAGAAGGTTGGGGAAAGGGAGGAAACTTGGGTAAAGCACAGGATTTCTTTTCCTGAACAGATGGCCAACCCACCCACCATCAGGTGAAGTCAGATAGGGCTGCGTACGGAAGGCAGGGGATACAAACTTAGTCAGATGGGTTGTTAATTTCATAATGCTATGAGAACCTAAGATGCAAAAATGTACCAGCGTCGGGAACAAAAGACTTTCAACTCAGAGTTGGAGAACTTCTCCTGTTTGTTTGTTTTTCCCCAAGCTTTCTTGTCAGTAACGAATTTTGACCTTGTCCTCAGCAGCAACTTGATGGATTTGGGGCAGTGGGTAATGGTAGCTCTTGCTGAGGTCTGACTCCTATGGCCATCTAGAAGCATGGAAAATCATTTTAATCTCCCCTTTCCTCGGCCAAGATTAGAGATGACTGATGCTCCTTTAAGCTGTGAGTGTTTTCACAACAGGTTGAGATGCAGAGATCGACCTTTTAACTTTTCATAAAATAAAACCAAGATGATTTTTAGTCCAATAATCCAAGCATATTTCACCCTTTTTTTGTTCTCCTTTTGAACTTGTTTTAAGCAAGATACTTGGCGTGGATTCTTCTTGCTGTTGCTGTTTTGGTTTTTGTTTTGTTTTTTTAGAAGTGTTGATTTAGTGCTTCCACTGCAGAGATTTCTAGAAAGAGACCCTTCCTGGTAAAGCTCTTCTCATGTGGCTGTCGAGACAGTACAGCAACAAGTACTGCACACAGGCACATTTTCAGGTAGGAAGCCTAAAAGCTTTAGCAATGCTCAACATTGAAATTCTTATTTCACATGTCTCTTCTTACAATGTACAGTAGTACTTTTCCCATCGCTGCTGGTAGTGGTCATAGCAGTAACAGGAGGCTTCAGCTTCTTGTGCAGATTTTGCAGCATACTCAGGATATCTCAAATATGTCTAGGAAGAAGCTCTGATAATAGAGTCAGCTTTGCAATATGTATACCCTAACGTTCTGCAGTGTTAGCTGGCACTGAGCTGACTATTGAATCGTCTCTGCAAAAAGATCTGTCCAAAAGCAGAGCTGTGCAGAGATGGGGTCATCCCTGAGTTTTCTTAGCAGAAATGAAAACTGACTCCAACTTTCAACTCTGATTAGAATTGAACTACAGGAATAAAAGCAGAGCAGGTTAGTTGTGATTGGCAAATGCCTGGCTAATACTCTTACCCGTATTTTCACTGTCTGTATGTTATCTCATGGAATGTTGTGTAATTCATAGTAAGGTATCCTTAAGATTAGTGATATTAAAAAACGTATCTGATCATCTCTGTATGGAAAGTTCTCATTTTGCTCTCTGGAATAAAATCTGTCCTTCAGAGTGAATAACCATTGCAACATATTGACATGATGTGGCAATCTGAGACAGCTGCTGTCATTAAGTGGCTTGGTGAAGAGCAACCAATCAAGGAATGTGTGTGCTGCAATATTCTTAATGTGAGTACGTAACAGTAATACAAAGGCACTGTAATGAGATGCTCTAGTAGTATTGTCCATAGCCTCACTGGTCATGATATGAAAATGATTACCTCAGATCTGAGACATGGCGGAGTAGGTAGGGGTCGTCACTATGGGGAGGTTTTGAGAGATCCATTACTCTATATGGAGATGTACTTGCATTTGAAAGTTCTGAGTGCCTTGAGTATCTCAAAGTAACTTTGAGGGTCTCAGAATAATTGTAGGATTAATTTATTCTCAACCTCTTTTCATTAAACTGACTTTAGATGTTAAAGTTTGAGTGAATTAAAATAGCATATATATCTAGACTTTGCTCTTTCCTGAAGGTATTAGCATTGCAGACAAGTTTAGATGTTAGATTTTGGCTTGCTAACAGGAGGCTCAAAGATACTGCAATCTGGCCTCAGTATAATGAGCCCCTTTGTTATATTTAAATACGATCATACTATCCTATACACAGCAAAGAATTGGGATGTTTTATATTAACAATGCACCAGCACTAAAACCTCAGACAACTCTAAAAAGGCACTAATTATTATTATTAGTGTTTTACACTAACAATAAATGTCAAATGGAACCCTGCAAACAAATAACTACCTGTCACTAAGTGAATGAAAAGCAATCTTAGTAAAGTGAATTAAAACCCAAACAACAGAAAGCTCAACAGGCAAGCACTGCTGGGGTGGCTTAGCTGGGTGGTTGATGCAATTCGTGTTACAAGAAGAGCAGGATGTCCTTGGTTGTGACAGTCCCAATAGCCCTGTCTTTTCATTGACATGTAGGGCACCTGGTTAGTGGGAGGTATATGAGCTGATATCAGCTGAGGCGCCTCAGCTGTAGGAGGCACTTAGTCATAGTAAATGGAAATTGGATAATGGTGAGGATTTAGCTGTTTTATTTACTGTATTAGTTACAGTGTTTGAGAGTTTTATCAGTGGACAATTTAAAGTTGGACACCAGAGTATGTGTTTGTTTGGGTGACATTTCTCTTACATTTTTCAGAGTAATGTGCATCTCCCAAAGACTTATTTTTATAAATTGTACATTTTCTTTTTCAATCTTCATGTATCTTTGATATCTGATTGACGTTTTCAGGACACTCTAATCCTTTCTACTGAGGGAAGCTCTCACAGTGGCAGCTCTGGCAATCAGCTTCAGAGAGCTCTCGATCTGTTTTTATGATGGCAATGAGGTGTATGACTGAAGAGCTGAAAGGAATTGAGATCTGGTGGGTGGCAGGACAGGCTTTCGTAGTGACGGAGTTTGCTTCTCATGTAGACCTGTTTATAAAATTCACATTTTTGGACTCTGAGTCTGCCCTCACGCTGATTTGAGTCTAGTAGTTCATTAGCCTCAGCTGACTGTCAGCAGTATAAAAAAGGAGTAAATGAGTTGAAAATTGGCCCCAAAGCCTTCATTCAGACCACACAGTGTCACAGACAGCAGTGAAATTGTGTGCACACTTAATACAGGTGAGCTAAATATCATTTCCACTGGTGAGAAAATAGGGGAGCGTTCAGATGGCAGTGGTCTCAGAACCAGATTTCTTGTGGATCCTCATGACTCTGCTTTGAGGTAGACCAGGATGAAGTGTGTGAAAAAGGAGATGGATGTGAAATCAGCAGTGTGTGTACTCAGCAGATTGTCCTGTGGATGACAGTCTAAAGTAGTCCAACTACTTCTGTGAGATTTTCTGCCTCAGCCTTTCCTTCTTGTTTTAAAAAGTAAACAAAAGCAAAATATCCCTGTCTTACATCTGTCCTTAAATGATGTGGAATACCACTGGAAACCCGTAAAACCATGACACTCAGTGTTATCAAGAGGTGCTCTTTGTCCATTCGCCTGCCTATAAAAAGTGCAAGTCTCAACAAAGATGCCTGTCCTTAAGCATCCTCACCTCTCCCTACATTCATCCTTTTTTCCTTCTCAGCTCTGCCTGCTGGAAATAAACATTAGAAAAGTCCATTCACAATGGGTTCATGACTGCAGTGATCTGTGTTGTGATTTATCTTTAATACTTGCCAAATAATTCTTGGTAGGTCTGTCTCCTCTGGGGATGAGTGATGGAGCGGCATCTACAGTTCATCCAAGAGCCAGAGTGTGGGTTGGTGCATTCAAATTTAGAAAGAAAAAATTCTACAGTTCTCTCATTTGCTTTCACCCTTTAATGAATAAATGAATCACACTGTGGTTTTCATAGCATTATTTTGAGCTCCACATCAGGACAAGTGGTCAGACACAAAAGTGTGGGCTTTCCTGTAGTGATTCTGGCAATTCTTGATAGTTTATTTTCCCCCAGCCTTACCCAAGCACTGCATGCCTGAAATGAAGAGCCTCTTACCTGAATGTCTGATAGGACCCATTTCTCATGCTAGTCAGATCCCTTTATTACAATATTACTTGTTAACACTTTTTTTTTTCTGTAAAAAAGTCACAATGAGGAAAAAAAATGAGTCTTACAGTTAGATGAACTAGAAAAGTTCAATTAAACTCACACTTGACTATCTAAAGAAGTCAGTGTCTCTGTAGAACTCAAGCTGCTGTGATATGAGCTTCCTTGTGAATGCTGGTGAAGGTCTTCCAGTGTTGGTTTGAAAGTGCATGCAATTTCTTTTTTCAGGTTTTGATAACTGATGAAAACTGGGTTGGATGTTTGTTCAAAGACCGAAATCTTTACTTAAAATCAGATATCCAGAATGGGATTGTTTTAAGTTTAATGGAGACAAGGTTATCACATAGTTAATGCCTATTACAGAGGACAGGGGACAGTTCTGGGTGCCTGTCCATTCATACAGACTGATTTCTATGGAGACCTATTGCATAAGACTTCAGTTTGCCTTCACGTGAAGGCAAGGTTGAAGCAAGAGGGAATTTGTGTGACAAGAAGAAATAAACAGGTAAAGATGAACCTGAAATTAGAAGACTGTATGGCGAAAGATCATTGTAATGAGGGAAGAACTCTTGTTGCTGAACATCCATTGAGGTAGCGAACTCTATTCACAAAAGGAGAAATCATCTCTCAGCAGAAGGAAGCTGAGCCTGTTTCTCCGTAAGCAGTGCAAGGGGAAAGTGACGCATGCCCAAGCCTCCAAAAAGGAGCAGTGCAGCTCTGCTGGACTCTGGGGAGGTGGCAGCAGGTCAGGAAGAGGTGTCTAGAGCAGATACTTGGTGTGGGGTTTTGAACAGAAATGGTCTCTGAGAACAAAACTAATTAGCTATCCATGTGCTGCTTGAGGAATAACTAATCACAATTCAGAATGCAGGTACACTTTCATCCTTTTATCTCGGTCCACTTCTCTGAAGCAGAGGTACGTGTGCTGACAGGTCAGTAGCAGAATACACATAAACACTTGAAAAGCAAAGTTAATGGCTCACGTTGCACCGAAAGTGCAGTGCTCCCATTAAACAGCTACATCCAGTTCTTGGAAACCTCCCTGGCAGCAGACTGAGGGAAGCAAAGCTTGGAGATAAACTCATGCAGAGGATTGCTTTTTAACAGAGAACTCTTTCAAAATTTCCCACCAGGCGTCAGCAGCTCTTTAAACCATGCTGTCTATTTTGAGTTTTATTTAGATTAACAAATTCCACACCCTCGCATACAAAAGCAGAATAGAGTGAAAACACAAGCTGCCCTAACAGAGCAATATCCAACAAACATTATGCTACTCAGAAATATTTGCTGTACAATCCTCCCCACAAAAGGGACTTGTTCAGCCAAAAGATGTCAGATAGCATCTTGCTGAAAGCAATGGTGCCAGTGGAGCTTGCTTCCAAGTTCATACAGCTGATTTTTTTTCTCTCCATTTGCTTTATGCTGGGAATATCAGCCTTTTATTTCTCTGAAGCTCTGCACATAGGTAATGAGGTAGATGGACTTGAGACAGGGCTGTATCTACTGAGGAAGTGGACTCCTGCTAAAATGGAAGATGATGTAGTGTGCAGTAGAATCTGCTGCTTTCTATTTAACAGATACATTCTGTTCGACAAGGTTGGCTCGTGAATGCATATTGCTGCCCTTAGTCATTTGTGCTCCATTAGACCTCCAGGAGCTAATAGGATTTGTGAAAGTATGCTGTGTGGCAGCGTTCCATTGCTAAGTGAGACCCGGGCTATTTATGGAGTGAAACCCCAATGATTTTGGAGTGACCCAGCTTCAATTTGACACATTAACATGGCAGTTAAGGCGTGGAGGTGTTCTGTAGGACTTACTGCCCAAAGAGAATGGGGAAACTGAACAGGGCGCTTTCCTGGGTGACTGATGCAGAATATCTGTGGCAAAGCTGAGAACTTGTGTAAGATAACCAAAGTTCCAGTCCAGTACCACAGGAACTTCAAGAACACTAAATTAAATGAGTGCTGAAATACCCTGTTACTGTTCTGTGGTGTTTCAGTCTCTATTTTCTTCACACCCTCCTAAATCTTTCTGATTTGCACATTAAGGTCGGAGCCCTTTTCACTGTGGATGCTCTGTCTCCTCCTGCTCCCAGCTTCTGTCGGTAGCCCCCCGACTTGGATTAAGGTGGTTCTTTCTTGCACAGGTAGCTTTTCTCTTGGTTTAAATGACACTGTGTCAGGAGGATCTGTTACCAGGGCCGTCAGGTTTGATTTGTATATCAGCAGTGCTGTGTCAGTAGCCAGAGGGGACAATGCAGGGTTTTCCCGTAAGCTTTTATTGCTGGTATTGCTAGAAAATTGTTTCAAATCAGCTTCAATCTCATAAAAGTACAGTATACAATGTTGTTTCCTGCTTGTAAACAAAGTGGTAGCTAATAATTTCAGTAAGCAGCATTGGATGGTTTGGTTGTTCGGAGTTCCAGTGGAGCTCTGATTCCTGAATGCTGGAAGTCACCTTTACCTCACTGTTTTAAGGCCAAGCACAGGTGGATGGGAGAGGAGCATGTGTGGGGCAGTAACAAATTTGGCTGTCTGTATCTGTCTGTCTTGTCCTTGAAAATGAAGCTACTCAATGGTACCTTTATAAAAATAAACAAGTAAGTCCATGGGACAGTTCCTGGAGACCAGGTAGTGCTGTGGAACTCAGATTTGTAACCGGAGACAAGCAACTCAAGTTAATTAGTGCTTCAATCTAAAGATTTATTTTAGCTCGTTATAGATACTCAAGCTGTTTGCAAGTTGCAGGGAGCAGATTTGGTTAGAATATAGCATTGCTTTCCTTGGCATTTCTGAAGCCATGAAGGATTTGGGGTTTTTTAAATATCAATGGATGTTTCTGGAAGGCTATAGGATACTTGTGACTCGAGAACTTTAGTGTAACTTTTAATAGGATTCATTTTCAAAATCTTTATTCGGAAACTGGAGACACTGTTTAAAGGGTAAAGCAGACACGTGTCTATCAAGAGGAAGTCAGAAGTCGGTGTTTTTTGTATTATGCTCCAGGACGTGCAGCATGTCATGCATGAGGATTAACAGTTGCACAAAGCAAGTATGCAAGTTTTACTGGAACAGTAGCACTTTATCGCCGCTTTGCATCAATTTAAATGACTACAGCAGATAGAGGGCAAATGGAGAGAGTGTATTCAACATAAAGGCTCTAGAGAGCAAAGGAAGCTGAATCATCTTCTGCTATCTTACAGCTTCATATTAGTAGTTTCTCTTATCACACACACTTACAATCCATACCCTGCATATTTCAATTGCAGCTCAGCTGAGCTCTCTGAATGCCACATCCAGGAAAGCCAACTTGCTGGTGTCCCTTTAAAATCAGCCTAAACCTGGCATTGTAATTTACACCACTGTTTGTCACTATTTAATTTTCTCTGACTCTTCCATTAGTTATACGTGTTCACATCTGTTCTGAATGTATCCCTTTCAATTTATTTTTTTGATTACTTTCAATGCATAAAAATCTGAACCAGTAACAAATTGTCCAGGTAATGAGTCCCATCCTCCAGCACGCGTGTAGCCAAGGATTTGATGACATTTCCATTACACAGGTGTAGGTAGGAGGGAAGGAAATGGCTTAATACATTGACAACTAAAAGACTCAAAATGCAGAGAAAGTTAAGGCCAGAATAAAAGGTAGGTAGGTGTTGGAAGAGACCAGAGAACTCTCTTAAGAGAATGGTAACAATACCTTCAAAGACCTTCGGGGGGAAAAAAAAAGCCAAATTTAGAGCATTCTAGATAATAAGTCAGTGACTGCTTGAGAAGGTGGTGTGGGGAGGCTGCGATGCTCCTGTTGAATCCATGGGTTCACAGAGAGACTTCTCTGGAAGGCATGTTTAGTGCAGGAAGGGGAAAGCGAGGGAACGACTGAGGTGTGCCCCAGGAAGAAAAGTAATGTTTTGTGTTTCCAACAGATGACAGATAAGAAATCAACCCTTAAATTTTGGAAAAAAATGAGGGCAAAAACTGAAGGAACTAAAAAATCTTCATTGCTGTTAGACTGCCTTGAAGTGTGGGAGAGGGGCCCTGAATTGCTTTGGAGAGTGGGCTCACAATTGTTGCAGCAAGTTTGCTCCATGGGATCTGACAGCCCCTGCAGAACAGCAAGAATTCTGAGTCTCTCATGCATTTATTTATTTATTTATTTATTTATTTTGCAGAATGGCTGTATCACCTTGCTGGTGATGTCCATCCCATCTGTGTCCCTCAGCTCCCACCAGAACAGGAGGTCAGCACGTGAAAGCCCACCTGCAGGAGAGAGGACTTTCTGGAAGGCAAGTTCAGCCTTGCTATCTGCGCCTGGCATGTAGAATGAAGACTGGATCGTTTGGAGCAAAGGCCTCCCTGCAGTCACTGACAGGTATGCGCTTTGTCCTTAAGGAATGAGATGGAAAATCCCAGTGCTGGATGGGTAGAAAAAAATCGGTTATTGATAGATGGGGTGAGTGGGATTTGGAGATGCAGAATCACTGTTGGAAAAGCACCTGGTGACTGTGCTTCAGCAGAGCACACTGGATTATTCATTCTGTGGGAAGGTGAAAGTCTTTGCTTTTGAAATTGTGCCTTAGTGAATAATCTGGAACATTATGAAAACAGTGAATTCATCTGTTCATGAATAGTGTGGATATTTTTGCTTTTGTGCCATACCCATCCACAGCAATATTTTTTGTATTAAATACCATGAATCCACTTCACCTGTCAGCACTATTCAAAACACAAAATGCTGCATGAATAGGAAGGATGTTCTGGGATCTCTCAGATGATTACTGTTGCTAGGAAAACCACTTCCTGATATCTTTGTGCTCGGTGTCTGTGTCTCTCTTTGTGTACAGCCTGCGGTGATAGGCAAATTCATATCAAGGCACAAGGAAGAAATAGGAAAAGTTTAGAAATGTTTAAAGAACGCTGCTTAAAGTTAAAAGGCGGATGTCATTGCAAATAATAGTTAAGAGTTATGATTTCTTTCCTATGTGGGATTATTGGTATTAAATTGGAGAGAATTGCAGTGCTGGTTATGCTGTGACTGAACCTGATGCAGACTTGGGTTGCATTAAAGCTGAAAATTGCTAGGACTTCCAAAATGCAGTTAATGTATTTTGTATTGTAATAACAAAGACACTTGGACTGAAGGGTCACAGACACTGGCTTCTGCTCCCTATTTGTCTGCTCAAGAGGTTACTTGTTCTTTTCTTTTAATTAAGTTTGCGAGAGCTAAATGCTTACATTAGCCAGAGGGCTTATATATAGAGAGGTTTGTAATTTTGGGTTTGTCTGTGCTAGCATAGGAATCATAGCATTTAATCTGCTGTGACTTAATGTGCAAAATGCTTACAAGTGTGAGATAATAAGAGAAACCAATATTCTGGAAGTCATGGTGTGAACAGAAACCCTGACTTATTTTATAGAAGTCATTGAGACTCGTATGCCCTATTCTCAGGACAGTAACGTTTTGACTGTTTGAAGCTCACCCTTTAAATTGTGCTTTTATATTGTGGATTCTAAATTAGGGGGCTGGTATTGATCTCATCTAAAGAAAGCAATGCAATACAAATGGTGCCAGTCAGGAAAACGAGCACTTTGCAGACTTCTGCTGTAAGCAGTTGCTTTACTATTACTATTGCTGCCTGAGTGGATTCCCACACCGTGTGGTGTGTGTGAGTGTTGATGTTCTCTGCAGCATCATCTGGGGACTTCCTTGGAGTAAAGCTGAATTGTCTGAGTTGAGATTAATAAGGGTTTAGGCTGATAGTTTTAAAAGAGTTGGGGTAGCTGTAGTTAACAAGAACATCTGTAGCTGGAAAACACGCTTAAACCTTCTACATTTTTATACAAAGCCTTCTTTTCATCTGTTTGACATTTGCTATCCCAATTGTCTTGATGTTTATGTAATGAAATTAAAAATCTCATAGAAAAGGAGTTTCTATCTAAATCACATAGCTGTAAGCCAACTTTTTCCAACGTTTTCACCCAGAACTCAGGCATTCTTCCAAAATTCTGGCTAATTGTGAGTGGATTTTGTCTGCTTTGCCATTGCTTGGTGAGTTGCATACGTGGTTATTACCTCCTGCTGAGTCCAGTAAGCTGCCTATGGGTTGGTAGAAGAGCACTGTGGCTGAGCACTTGAAATCGTTCAGCTGAGTAATGGTTTTGTGCAGGCCATTGCCAATGGTGTGTGAACCTCTCTCAGCCCATCCGTGGGAAGGACCAGGAGAGAGCTGGCCTTTTTCTGCCACATCTTTGGTATTTTGTCTTCAGAAGCTTCGTGTGTAAAAGCCTGGTGTGCTGAGCAAAACAGCAGCCTCTGCTTGCTCTCACCCAGATGTTGTCAGCAGTTCTTTCCTTTTGATGGCAAATTTGCTGCTAAGATGTGCTGAGCTTCAGTTCTACCAGCTGAATAAGAAGATGCAGCTGTGCAGGATGGATCTGCTACTTGATGGATAGATGAGTTTTTATCTCCTGCAGTTTGCTTGCACTAGTCTGAATGTACCATTTCCTCCCAGAGTGAATCGCTGGTTCTGCTGCCTGCCCTAAGGAGAACAATGGCTCCCACTGGATGCCTTGTCCTATTTTTTCCACTCTCTAGCTACAACATCCTTTTAATAAACCAGCTCCCAGCCAAGCACTGTCTTTCTCCAACACATTCTAATTCTTTAAAATAGCAGAAAATTTATTCTGTTCTCTTGGGTCTTTAAGTCCACATTTTAAAATTCGAAGAGGGTAAGCAGAGTATCCTTTGCTGTGATACAGCCAAAAGAAAAATATCTTATTAAAGGATCTAGCTAAACAGTTTTAATGACTATAGAATACAGTGGTTATTAAAGAGAGAAGTTTGTGTGAAATGACTGTGGATGAAATGAAGATTTTCTGGCTTTCCATGTATTTCACTTCCCTTTTTTAAATTATTTATACTATTTGCTTTACAGTGTAGTGGACTCCTTTGTTCAGTAGTATAGAAGGAGCATGTTAAAACATAACTCCTGGTTTATTTCTGGTCTCGTGAGGACAAGCAGGAAGAGGCCACGTTGGCATTACAGATGGCAATGAACGGCAAGCATAGGGCTGTATGGTCAGTGCTGGAGGCTAAAATTTGGCCTTGGATTTTTATGCCATAGCTCAATGGTTTTGTGGGGTTTTTTTTGTTTTTCTAAGACTAGTCTGCCTTCCTTCCTCGATGCTTTTTGTTTTTCCTTTGTTCAGTTTGACCATTCTTCAAGGTGCCAGGAAAGAACTGAGACCCCATCAGATATTATAACTGGTTTCTTGGGATGGTCTGATGATGCTGTGATGAAATAATTTTAGTAGGCTTTTAGTATCCTACAATTTCACAGATGGAGTGACTGAATTCCTTCCCTTTTCTCCCCTGTGTGCTGGAGTCCCAAATTTTAAATCATTACGTGGTAAATTTACCCCCACCCACCTATTGCTTTTGCTCCCACTTTTCTTTTTTCTCCTAATGAGTCATGAGATATAATTTAATTACCTTCTGTCTTTGCATTTAGTGAACATGCCAGTGCAGAAGGATTTAAGGAAAAAAAAAAAAAAAAAGGAAAAAAACTTAAAAAAAAGAAGAAAAAAAAAAAGAGCTTTAAAAAAGGCAAGGAAATAAGCAAGCATTTGAGACTGCTTTGGCTCCTCCTGCTTACCGTTCTTGCTTTTGCCAAGTGTAATGAATATTGCTTTTTTTTTCCTATGGTATTCTGAAAGAGAATTAAGTAAACTTAGTTATATTATTGCATCCCTCTGAACTGTTGTGCGTTCATGTAGTTTTTCAGCAGGCTGTCCGGCTTTACAGGGCACAGGAAGCAGGTGGAATGGAAATGGCCTGGGCTCAACCTGAAGCGCCTTGTCTTCAGATCAGTTATTCAGCCTTGCAACGTATGCTAGAATAAACTGTGCAAAATAGCGCAGTGTGCTCCATTCACATGTGAGAAGGGCTGCCTGTGAGCTGAGGCACACCTTATCATGGCCCCTTTACAGTGGTGGTTTCACTTCTGGAAAAGGTAGACAGTTCTGGGCCCTCTGAACCTCAGACTGCACTGGGGAGTGCACATCCAAGTCAAGGCGCCTCTGAAGTGCCCTAGATGCCAGATCCTTCCTTTTTTCTTTTCTCCTTTTTTCCCCTTCTTTTTGCTGCATTTTTTGCTGCATGCATCTGTGACTGTGAGGGAGGGAGATGTTTGGGGCTGCTTATTAAATAGTGGGAGCCATAAGTTCACTGTCGCTTCAGGAATTTGTTTATAAGGATTGTTTCTTACTGACGTGGGGAAGAATGTAAAAGCCAGCTCTTCAGCCACTGCATAATAAATGATTGAATAGCAGAAATTCAGTAGGGTTTTTTCAGTGAATAAAATGGCAAAGAAAATAAACGTTTCTTTGGGATATCTCGTCCATTCATGGATAGCTTCTCTTGGTAAATAAATATCTTGCCACCTGCAACTTTGTGCTGCTAAAGCTGTTGTGTAGTTTCCAGTATTTTCTGATAGCTTCTGAAATGAGTTAAGGAGAATGTTGTTTAAAGTAAACAAAAAGAGAAAGAAAAGAAAAACTTACATCAAAGATATCAGCATTTCTCCTCTCTGCATGTTTCCCCTGAATATGGAGTTGGCAAACTCTCAAATCACTTTATCATGTTTGAACTTGGAAAAATGTATGATAATACCAGCTGAGCTAATATTTAAAGAGCTCTTCACTTCAGAATTTTATTGTCTCTCTCACTGCTTCTCAAGTCTTCTGACAGACACGGAGTGCTGTGAACGGTGAAGGCAGCTGGAAAGAGAGGCAGAAAGTTGTTTGCACCTAAGCCTGGATCAGCCGCATCTGAGATGTCCCCTTTGGATCTCTCTGTTGTATTTATTGCAGTAGTCTCAAGGACTGCTTCATAGCCAGCTCTCAAATGTACCACTGTGCACACTTCCCTGCCTGCCCTTCACCTGTCCAGGATCCTCTGCTGTCTGCAGGAATTTGGTTGCTGTGCTCAGGCACCAATAGCCACAGCCACAGGCTGGAGCTTGCAGCGCCTGGTTAGGATGAAAAGATCTCCCTGGCACAGATACAATTGTAAATTCAAAGATTATTTGTGGCGGTGTTTTTTTTTTTTTCCCCTAGCATTCCATGAACCCCATTTTTGTAAGAGGTATCGTGGTGGTACCTTCACCTTGCTGTGAACCTCCCAGGGCTTGAGGACAGCTGGGGAGTGGCACTCAGAGATGGATGTGCAGCAGGTGAGCGGCTGTCAGCACATCGGTGACATTTTTTTTAGGCTGCTTTCTCACTGGCCTCTTATGTGAGCTGAATTGATAACAGCAAGAAATGGTGGGAAAGAATAATTATTACAATCTTGGAGATCCTTGAAGGCCTGAGACATTTAGGAGGTGCTTTGAAAATGCTCCAGGGCTTGCTTGCAATGTGCAATTGAAAGTGTTGCCTTGTGGCTTTGGACTCTTACCTGCCTTTACCCTATTTGTCACCACATCAGACAATCAAATCAGGCTTTGGCAGATGATCTCTGGAGGCATTTCTCCAAAATACTTAAAGGTTAATATATCCTCAAAATCAAGTGGGCCAGAGAGATAAGGATATTTTGGCTTTCCTTCATGCATGGTCTGACCCAGGGAAGTGTTGGGTATTGTCCCTTGTAGCACCTCAATTCACGAGTGCTTTGGCATGACTTTAGGATCCTTGACCCTTATCAGAACTGAGCTGTGGGTGGGTATTTCTAGATGTATAGTTGATGTGTGCTTAAGGGTTAGCTCAATTAACTGTAGGCAAGACTCTCTCTCTTCTCCTTGCAACTATTCTGTATCTTAATCCCAATTTGTGGGAGTGAAACCTTAAGTATATAATTTCCTTCCTATTACATTATTTCTTCCAGTGCAGGAGGTACCCAGTGTTTGTCATTTAGGAGTGTCATATCATTACATTGCATATTGCAGTGTAATGATGTGAAATGATTAAATGACAAAATGCCAGTTCACTGCCAAAAATTTTAAGTAGCTTACTTTTATTTGCAGATGGAAAAGCTATTATTAATTTCTGTATGGGCTTTGCCAGATAAAATAACACAAGCAGACTGAAGAGAGAGTTGTATTCAAGGCTTTCCTTAATCTGAATACAAATAGTAGGAGTGTGATGTCCACCTCTAGTCCTCACTTCAGAGCACATGTCCAGTGTCAGTGGTGTGGGTTGCCATCGACTGGCCTATTCTCCTGTCAAACAGTGACAGTAGATGTCAAAAGATCTGAGTGCCCTTTTTTGCAAGGAGAAAATACTCAGCTTTGAAGTACGTTTCTGGGAAGAGCAGCACAAGCTGTTTTTTGTTCAATATTGCCTCTTGGTTTTAGTATTCAAAAATGTTTCTCTCTAGAATAAAGATAATCTAAGTATGGCACCAGAACTGAGTATGACTCTGTTCTCAGGAAGGGATGATGGGACCAGAGGCAGGATGGGCAGTTGGAGCAGCTGTCTGGATTTGAAACGTTCTGTATCCAGGGTGAAAATGGCTAACTTGTTTTCTATTGCAAAGCCAGGTAAACTTGAAGTTTTCATGTGTCTGGCTCTCAGCTTTTGGGGGAGCTATTTGGCTGTTCTCTAGACAACATTACTCTGATATTCCTGCAGGTTTCACTCAAGGAAAGATTCCTTAGGCTGGAGTGGCATTGGACAAGTGGCAAATCTTCTGACAGCATGGTCATTGGAGGAGAAATGCTCTTGCACTCGGTCATGCAAACCTGCTTTAGTCACAAAGGCGCATCTTGGTTGCAAAGTTTCTATTCTTCCTTTTCGCCCGAGGAAAAGATTACTGGGAAATGCATTGGTTAAAGTTGACAAAATGACATTGTTTGCATGCCTGCAGCTACACATATGCTTGTGCTTTGCTGCACTGGGGCAACAAGTCATGTACACTGCTTTCCAAAACATAGATAAGATAATGCAGGCGCTTTATAAATTAAAACTTCATAAACACATAGAGCATTTTTGGCTGGTACTACACTAACATCTCAATTGTTTTAGTTATGTTTTGCAGAGTTTTGTTTTGCTTTGTTAGTATAATCTGTGCTCGGAGTAAACGATGAAAAAACAGGCAAATGGTTTGTATTTATATTTTATTAGATTTTCTTGACACGTTGAAAGTCACTTGTCTGTTATAAAAAGTAAGGTAACAGAAACCATCCCAAAACAATAATGACTTTATGGGTTTATAAACAATAGTAGCATGTTTGCCAAGATGGCTAGTAACTGTTTGGACCTGTCTTTTTAGCCTGACATTTTTTCTAAGAAGAGAAAACACAAGAGACAAGTTTCCTCTCCTAGCACGTTGGCAGAAGTACAGAAACCCCATTCTTAATGTGATGGGACTCATAAATGGACAACTATTCAACTAATAAAACTGTCAAATGCATTCATTGTACATGTGGTTAAAAGGTTAGACATTTAAAGGGCATCACCATGCTAAATGTACTGCTTTATGTAAGGACTGACTTCTCATTAATTTATTTACCTAATCAATGAATTGTAGTGCTTATGATAGACTTGGGTTTTACTTGTTTTCACTAGCCTATGTATAAGAAAATAAGAAAAAGCACTTATGTTTTTTATTAAGAAGGAAAAGAAAAACTTTATTACCTTACACAGTAAATTTTTATATTCCGAGTCTTTGTTAAGTCCTTTCTCCAATGGTCCCCCAGCACATAAGATTTTCTCTAAAGCCCATATTCAGTCCTAGACCTTGTTGATCTCACTGATGTAATGGTGAAAGATTAGATCTTTAACAATGATGGACTCACAGATTCATAATGGAGGCCTGTAAATTGTACATGAAGGCCACTGACACCGAGCCAGGACCACGAGTGCAGGTTTCCAGGTGTGCCCATGGACCCACACCATCCGGCTGTGACAGCCCCAGCACGGCAGGGCTGCATATATCTGCTGCTGCTGTTGCATTCTCACCCGGCCCGTTTGTCACATGGTGTGGAAGCGCTTTGGTTTTTGTTAGGGAGAAGTCGCTGCTAATTTCAGCAAAGTGATCCAGCACTGAGATGAGAATATGTTCCCTCATCTGTCCTGGGATTTGCTTCTGATAAGTGTCTGCATCTATCAGTTCACTTTCAATCATACAGGAATAGAAAGTGCTCAATAACTTAAAGAATCAAAGCATGAAGGATGAGCAAGAACCATTAATTCCTCTTGCCTATTTTTTGGTAGAAATGAATGACACTGACTTAAAGAAAATGGGCCATATCTGTCCTTGCCATAATTCTGCCGGTTCTAGTGGATGTACAGCAGAAATAAAGCAGATTCCCTGCCATTAAGGACTAAGCAGAAATAAATGGCTTCACCATTGTTAGCCTTGATTTCTTTCCCAATGCTGAAAACTGTGATGCTTTACAGCCTATTTCACTGCAAAACTCAAAAGGTCAAGAAATAAGTCTATTCCTGTCATAAGATTCATTTGAATCTTATGTCCAATAGGCTATTATGGAGAGAAAAAAAAACTAAAAGGCAAAGTTAAAGAAAACAAATCCCTCTCCCAAACAGCTTAGTAAACAGTCTCTTATTCTGTACAATCCTACCATTATCCAGCAAGATATCTGCAATCATTTTCTTTTATAGTTAAATCACTTCTGTTCAGCTGATGTCTACTGTGATCAAAGCAAAAAGATATTTTATATTGAAATTGTCTTTTTTTCCCTCTTTCATTGTCTTTTAATTTCATTCCATATTTCCATGTGACACACTTTAAAGGAAAAAAAAATGTATTTTAAGAAAGGATTTGGTGTCAGTCTGGTTAGTTAACTAACTGCAATTACCTAGGAAATTTTGGAAGGGGGTCATCTTAGTTAATGCATTTTTACATACTCCATTTTGGCTGTGAAATGGGTGCAAAGCTCCTTTTTCCTGGAGCCTGCGTCAGCTGGGCAGTCCTTCATTTGCTGCTGAGGTTCCTAAAGCTCTGGGGGGGCTGTGTTACACATGAACCTGAGCAATGGGTGTTCACATCTTGTTGCTAGTTCGGGGCCTTAATAGACAGACATTAAATTTCAGTGGATTTTTTTCTAATAGTATCTGTGGCCATAACAGGGGAAGAACGTTGAGAATATGCTTTAGGGAAGGATGGTGTTCCTACCTGTGTACCGATCCTGAGTCACTCTTCAGCTATTTTTTTTCTGACATATATTTTCAATATCACTTAAGAAAGAGTTACTTGGGAGACATCAGCTGCAATCTATGGGCTGTTGGGTGGGAGTCCCTGTGCCCTCCTTCCTGTTAGTGCCGGCCTCGCAACAGATGAGTGTGGAAGTCTGGAAGTCAGGGCTGTCCCAGAGAAACGAAGGTGTCACCTTTCTACTTTCTTGGATTTGGATGTAAAATGGGTCCAAAATCTTACAGAAGCCATGAGCTGTGGAGCACTTGTATACGTCATGTCTCTTGTTAGTTTACTGCCTCTTCTGCCACATTTTGTGTTGGCCTGTGCGTAGCACTGCACTTTTCTGGAACTTCTGAATTATTAGTTTACCTTAGGAAAAGGTAACAAATGGGAGCATGTTCTTCCCAGGCAGTTTAAACAAAAAAAGACAAGCATTTTTGTAATGATTCCTGTAGATATATTTATACATATATATACATATACATATGTATGTAGTTGCTGATGTTTTGATCCTTCTTTAAAAATATATATGGGGGTCTGAGGTTAGCATCCCTAAAGCAGTGCTCAACGTAAAGCAATGCATTATATTTTGAACACTGTATGTTTGACAATACATTTCATGCCTCATTTCCTGCCAGTTGTGAGCTCTAGTAAATGCTCAAAGAGCAAATTCACATTTTTCATGTCAAAAAGCCCTATAGTTTGTTCCCTCTAGGATATCACTAGTTAAATAGATTTCTGTAAGGATGTATTCTGTTCACACTATAATCTGTTGTGACACTAAATCTTAATCCGTCTTCAAATTTCCATTGTTTTTTTTTTTATGAAAAGATTATTTCTAAAATATTTTATATATCACATTCATTTTCTTTGCTAAGAATTAATTGCATAAGCAGTGGGTATCTGACCACTTTTAAGTCTTCTATCGTAACCCAAAATTAAGAATTTAATGTGGATTATTCATAACTTCTATCCAGTTAATTCAAAGTAATTTTTCTTTGCGCCAGGCAGAATTTACACTTCCTTGAAATGAGCTTACCTCCTCGTGAGATCTCAAAAGGAAGCCAACCTGGGTTGTCCTGAATGTTTTGGAGCACCTGTCTCACTGCTGTGCTGAGATCTGAGGGTTTTGCTGTTCTGTGTGACCCGTGGGTTGATCCTGCTCCTTCCTGGGCAGCACATGGCTCACAGGGCTGAGTAGAGCAGGAAAATGAGTTATAAGGGTATTTGGCCCCATGAACGGCAAGTGGATATGTGGCTCTGCTACTAACCTAGGTAGGCAGAGAATTCTCTTCTTGTAGTGTTTTATACAAACTTGTCATACAAGCAAGATACTATGGAAGTCTGGAAGAGTGGAGAATAAGACCTCATATTTCAGGGTTCTGTCTTGTTATTTTAAATTAGCTCAGCGAGGAGCTGCCTGGAAGTTTTCTGGCAGTCATAATAAGCTTCTGTGAGAAAGACCTATGATGCTGGAATGGCTGGGTTTATTTCATGATTGCTTCTTATTATCACCATATCACTCAGGCTGGAGGGGACCTCGGGAGGGCTCTGCTTGGAGTGCAGCCCGGGGTGCTCAGGGCTCCTCCCAGCGGGGCTGTGAAAACCTCCAGGGGCAGAGGTGCCTCGACCTCTCTGGACAGCCTGTTCCTGTGCTTAATTATCCTCAGAGGAAAGAGTTTTCCTTGTATCCATTCAGAAAACTCTCAATTTCAGTCTGTTTTTTGTTCTCCAACTATCTATGCGCTTCGGTAAGGAGCCTGGCTCTGTCTTCCCTCCTGGTGTGCTGGAGGGCTGCTCTCTGTCCTGCAGCATCTATACCAGCATAGAAATTCACTGGAATGTCATCTCCAGGCAAGTGATGTGTGTAAGGGGGAACAGCCAGAGAAGCAGGTCTGAAGTGAAGGATGGGTGAGCAGAGCCCAAATGTAGCCAGGACTGGCTGTGCACGTCGACTGGAACTAATGTCTGTCTTAGCCTAGAGGAGCCATGGACTACTGGAAAGTGCTGTATGTGTCCTTAAACCCTGAAACACTGCTTGACAGGATGTGAGCATAGCTAAATTAAGAAGGTATAACTCCTTGAAACTCATTAATGTGTGTGCCGTACAAAACTGAACAAGAATTAAGTTCACTGTCAAAACAGTCCCATTGGTTTAAATGTTGGATCCTTGTAAATATTTAGAAAGTATGCCTTCAGACTGTTATTTCATGGGGTGTAGAACGCAGCTAACAAATCTATTGGAAATAGGCTGGAAAAAAATGGCAAAATTCTCTTACAGTAAAGAAATAACCATAGCTGTAGCAGGATATGGAAGTCTTTGCTTAAAGCACATTGCTGATTTTTATTTTTAAGCACAAATATGAGCTGGGATAAAGCACATAGCTAAGCAGAAAAGGACCTCTCGGAGTCAGATATTTGTGAATAAAGTGTCGGCTCTAGAAAGGTAATACAAATGATATACAGTCGCTTTGTAGTCGTTGGCTCTTTAATTGAGCAGACTGATGTGTTGCTGGCATAATGGATCTTTGGAGCAGACTGAGAATGAGGTGCTGTTATTTTGTTTCTCAAAGCCACACATTTGAAGTGCAGGTGAATACAAACCATTTAAGAAATAATTGGTCTGACCTAGCGCTGGAGTAGCCATTTTAGCAGCAGTAAAAGAGGTGTTACTCGGGTGACAGAAGACAGTGAGACAGAGATATATAACAATGTTTGCTTTGTCTAAAAAATAAAAACAAAGAACTCAGCCTAATGAAAAGGGGAGGAGGAAGAAAGCCTACCGAAGTCGTCCCGCTTCTTTTGGATCTCCTCTTACAGCCTCTGCAGATTCTTCTGCTTCATTAGTCAAATTTCAATGCCTTTCCATCAGGAAAGATTTTTTTTATTATTCTTTTGAGTTCACTACTTTCGTTTCTTCTTTCTATCCCTGCTCGGAAAGCCCTTGTCCATGACCTAGCCAGCTTAAATCTGAATCGCTGCAGCTTCCTGCTTTTCCTTGTTGCAGATTCCTTTTCTGCAATTCCATCTGAAAGAATACATCTGAAACATTGCATATTTTTCTATTCTGACACCCTTTTCTTCCATAAAGCTGCTAGTGTTTATATTAAATGCTATAAAACATCTTCCAGCTAAAAATGGCTACTTCTGAATTGTCTAATAAAAGGGAGTTTCTGAAGAGCAGACAGACAGTTGCTATTAATGCTCTAAAATCAAAAGGTTAGACCCAGGTGGATGAAGCTGATAGAACAAAGCTGGCTGACAGAAGTCGAGCATCTGGCCCTAGGTACTTCTGTATGGACTTCGAAAGCTCCCGCACTGCTACTTTTTTTAATGCATCCTTTCTGCAGTGCTGCACATGCAGTCACCTTCTGATGGGTCAAAGGCTTTTATTCTTTGTCCAAGTGGTATATTCTGTTGGTTTAAAGAAAGCAGAAAGAGTTTTCAGTCTTGAGAGGGAAGGGGACTTACCAGGAAAGGATGTCGATTTCGTAGGCACCAAAAAGTCAGGTGTATTTATGGTAGAAACAAGGGCCAGTATGTCAATATGTGAGTGATATACGTATTTGTTGCAGCAGGGATCACTGACTCGGTGGCAGAAGTAGTCTCATGAAGCAGTGTACATGTTCTTGGTTGCTCCTCATCAGACAATATCATTTTAGAAATCTGACA
This sequence comes from Gallus gallus, assembly GCF_016699485.2. Lineage (NCBI taxonomy): Eukaryota > Metazoa > Chordata > Aves > Galliformes > Phasianidae > Gallus > Gallus gallus. Next base: position 13,151,749 of record NC_052551.1, read on the forward strand.
CTGATGCAGACGGTGCAGTGACTAGGGGAAGGGAGTTCAGTTTAGAGACAAGATGCAATCAAAGCAGCTGCAGTTACAAAGTGGCTCTTGCTGATAATTTTATCTGTAGCATCTGCCTGTGGATGTGGAAGTCTTAAAAAAAAAAAAGAAAAAAAGAATTGTTTTATGTACAGTCACTAAAGGCTGTGTAATAATCCTACTTACAGAGAAATGAATGAGAGTTAGGCTCATGTTGGTACACCGCAAACCTCGGAGGCACAGGTGCTCAGGCTCATGCATAATGACTGCTTCGTGCAGTTGGTCTGTCCTTTCAGAATGACTTCAAGATGTTTGTTGTTGAATGATGTATTTATACTGTGTTTTCTGTGAGGCTCAGTGGCTAATGCTGCTTCTCTGCTATTGGCCAAATTCATCCCTTCTGCAAGTTCTCAGTGGATGACAGGACCTTCATCTGCGAGCATCAGCAGGAGCAATCTTCTGGGATGGTACAAGACTTTTTACTTGTTTACCTGTGTTGATGTCTGCCTGAAAGCAAGTTTGGGTGATACAAGGGTGGAGTATGGCCTTTAAGAATGGTCACAATGGAACTTCACAGAGTTCATGTAGATTACTCTCCTGATTTGAAAAACTTAAATTGGAGTCTTTAAAAAATCCTTGAGAGCAAATGGGATGGTGCTCTGATGCAAGGCAGTGTTTGTACTGGCAAGTGGCTTGTTGGCTGTAGCCAAGAAGATTCAAGGAGGAATGTCTACTGAGTTCAGTGCATTGGGGATCAGGGTTTTGTCTGGGGGTTTGTGGGTGTGCACAAATGCAAATGGGTGCATTTGGCAGCTTTGGACCAAATGGCTCATGGACTTGTCCTGTAACTGCTCCTGAGTTGCCTGGTCATGGGAGAGAAATGAAGGATGGAGAAGGCTCCTCCTAGGTGAACTGGGCAATGTAACGGCAACGTGGCAAATGGGTTACTGCTGCAAGGTGTGTGTATAGGAAACTTTATAGGAAAGTTTACTTGCCACGCAGGAACATTAGTTAGTCCCATCTACTCTGTTCTTCTTGATCCTGTTGAAGAGTGCTGTCATTATTTGGATTCTTTCAATGTTTTGTGTTAATCTAAAAGCAGCTCAGTCATAAAGCCATGGGGTTATGCTTTGGGGGCAAACTCTCCATTCTGCAATCTCATTCTGTGGTCATAGGGTGATCGCTTCACCCCTCAGGATTACTCTTCTTGCCTTTAGGATAAGGGAGACAGCCAAGACTAAAGCGATGCACACTTTAGGAAGACAACTTTCCCTTAATGTACTTCACCAATGCCTAACTTATTTTAAAATACTATCACACACGAATGGCAATAAACTAATTGTAGTCATTTCGTGTGTTCCCCAAAGCCTAGTAAAGCTTCAAAAATTCTATTTGTAATTATACTCGAGCTATAAAGTCTTAAAGCTGACTACTAACATTAAGCATTGTATCATCTCTGTTCTTAAAATTGACCTGTGCATTTCTGTATACTACACAGGGAAATCTCTGCAGAGAAATTGTATCAGTGTAGGTTGGTCAGTTGCAGTTATTGAGTGACTATGTGTAATTACTGCTTATAAGCTATTAACAAAATCCACAGGAGAACTTAGTGTTAATGGCAGCTAAGGGAAGAAAAGATGGTGCTGAGAGAACGGGTCTGTGGCTGCAAACTTTCTTTATAGTTAAGTGACCTTTACTAAGATCAGTACCGGTGGTAGAGTCGGGATATAATACAGCCGCCCTTTTAAGCAACTTCCTATGAAAGTCGGTGTTGATTTGAATTGTTGGAGATGAGTGGTGTGATCTTAGAGGAAAAAGCATTTAGCTCATGCTGACTGCATTTCACAGCGTGAAATTAATTTTTTTGTTTGTTTTAGCCCTCCTGATGTCTTGACCAATTGCTACTTTGTCACCATTTGTTTGAAAGAAAAATTTAATTATCAGAGAAGGTGGGTGGTGGCTGAGACAGATCAGTTCCTGCCTCTGAGACCGGATGGGCATAGATTGGAGATGCTGCCATTCATGGTGCTCTACTTTAATCACTTTAAAAAAAAAAAGAAAAGAAAAGCCATGCTAAGTGTGTGTGTTTGTGGTGTATTGCCCTACAGAGTTGGTCAAAACACAGCTGTGCTGAAGTTTAACTTGGATTACCTGGGAAATTTGCTGGATGCAACTCCTGAAAAATTGCAGCTTCTTATACATAAACTCAATTCATCCCTTGATGTTTCTCACCCCTAATTCACAATAGCTGCAAATCATAGAAAAAGCAACAGTAGTAGAACATTTCTTTCTAATAAAAAGCCTCATTTGCTTGAGAAAATACTTTCTTTCGTGTTCCTCAGCCTTTATTTTTCACTCCACCTGAAGTGATATTCAGTGGTGAGTTTTCATGGCAACAGCATGCTTAACATGAACAATATCTGCCACTGGATATCAAATTGGAATACTTTATACCAAGAGCAGGAATTCCTTTAGAGTTTTCATAGAAAATGCTGAGATGTGTTTCTGCTTCAGTGGTTGTGTCTTCTGAGGGAATGCTCTTCCTTCAGTACAACTGCTCCACAAATACCTTTTTTCTCTAGGAAGTTTTGCTGAGCACCCTGCTTCCCCCTTTGATGCTCAGAACAATCAGGAAGGACATGAGTTGGCATTGTGAGGGGAGCACTTATCTGTCTGCATATACATACACATATGTATAATCTAAGCTCATTTTATTTTATTTTTTTCTGAATGTTGTATTTCTCAGAGCCAGAGTCCTGCCTTCTTTCCTCAGCATCAAGTGCCCATCCGCCAGGCTTGCACACCCTCCCAGGGCACGGTGACATGACAAGTAAGACATACTGCTTTGGTCTGGACATGCATTTGTATGCATGTACAACTCATTAAAACTCTTCAGCAGAATTAAGTATTTTTATTGTCACGGTGTCTATGAGCACAGATGGTCTTGCTATTAAAGCTCAAGACTCAGAGCCAGGTGATCTCAGTACTCTTTCCAGGCTTGCCACAGACTTGACATGTGGCTCTGGGCATATCAGTTCAACAGTCTGTGCTTCTGTTTTCCCATTGGTACAATAGGTACAGTGATTAACTGCCTGATATACAGTGTTTTGCAACTTAGTGCCTTCTGAAGTATTTGGAGAGCTTCAATTGCAAGCTGATGCAGAATTACAGTGATACAGTATAAAGATTAGGAAGAGAAAATTCCTTCTCATCTTCTTTCCTCAAATCTGATGTCTCTGCACTTGTCAGAATCTCCCAAGTAGCAGCTGTCTTGAATTAGAGAAAAAGAGCAGCAAGCAGTAAAATCCGTAGGTAAAACTTTCAAGATAATCCAAGTTCAATTCTGTTCTCATAAAATCAGGCAGAAGTTTCCCTTGGAAACACCCCCCCCACCGTGTTTTGAGTTAACCATAATAAATATTCTTGGAAAATACAATGTGTGCTATATAGAATTCTTATACACAGTAATTTTCTGTTGACCATTTTAAACAGCTCCTGGATGCGTAGCAGTAGATGGGGAGGGCTTTCACAGAGGCCCATTGCAGTTTCATGCCAGTTGCTGATGCAGAGGTTTTGTCTTTCATGGACAAATGTGGGTGATGTGGTTTTAAGGTGGGTAAGTATTGTTGATATTCAATCCTATATGTGTACTTCCAACTCTTACGTGTCCTGTTATTACTTGTGACACTTGTGTCCAAACCCCTGTACACATAAAGAAGAGGGAAATATTTTGCCAAAGTCAAATTGTTTATGAACGCTCCAAATGGATGCAGTGTTTATTAGTGCCAGGCTCATCTCTGAAAAATTCGGCCTTTAACACAAACATCTGATTTGCAAATCGGGTGCATGATGGATTCTTATTAAGTAGTTAAATATCAAGGTTTGAATTTTCATAAAAGGGCAATTTCAAACCTCATTTGTGTGTGTAATTATTGTGCTTGTGAAAGCAACCCTGGTGAGCGTGCACATAAATGTCACGTCGGGTTCCCAATGGGTCACAGCCACGCTCACTTCTCACAGCCGCCTCACAGTCCTCGTGCTGAGGGAATGGGTGCAGCAGGAGCCGAGGGTCTGACAGATGCACGTTTCTTCAGGAAAAGAGAGCAAAGCATTGTGTGCACGTCAGCGTGTTCTCAGGATGGAGTTGCAGCAATGAGGTCTAAACAAACCGAATCCAATTTTAAAGTAACAGTACTTACTAAGCCTTAGAAATTCAGGTACATAACTTTTCAAGGCTCAAGATTTGGCAAATGCAGCCCTGTGAGCTGGTTGTCATAGGGAAGGTTTAGAGATGCTTCTCATTCCTTTTTCCATGCTGGGATTTTTTCTTATCCCACAGCTGTGAAGTGCTTGAAGTCAGAGCCGCTGCTATCAGGCAGTGCCCTTCAGGGCTGCGGCAGAGAACCTCCCACGGGCTTTCCCAGACTTGAGAGAATCATCACCAAAACAGTGGCTGGTCACAAAGATGAGACTCTGAGTCCTGAACAGGAAATATTTATCCCTCACTATGGAAATGCTCCTTAGGTCACTGCTGGAATCCATTGCCAACGGATGCAAGTGGGGTCAGCAGCAGCGAGATTCAAACAGGATTCGTGTGATTGTGTAAATCATGAATCGTTGTGAGTCAATGCAGTTGATTTCAATGAGCAGAATATGGGAAGAAAGAGGGAGATAAGTTAACGTTTAAGGGCAAATCTACCTCCTAAAACTGCCAGGTGACATCTCACCAGCAGGGAGGTGTGCACTGTTTGTAAGCCTTGATGGTTGTCACCTCTTCTCTGTTGCTGGCAGAGGGAGAACTCGGGACTGTACAGCCCGTGGGTCAGAGCCAGCACAGCGATCCTCTTGCTTCTAAAAATAGTACTCCTCTTTGATGAAGATGAATCTTGTATGTGAATGACCTCCTTCCACAGGTGGAGGGTCTTGGTGATCATGCTTTTGTGGAGTAGAAATAAATAGCTTCATGAGGTAGCAGCGTGGGTGGAGGGACAGCAGGTATCTGTCTCCTGCAAACAGCAAGGTAAAATATCAGGCTGAACGCAGTAGCAGGCAGGGTACTGAGTGTGCTGACAGATAGCGGCCAAGAGGCAGAAAGCAAGGCTAGGACCTGGGCAAGCTCAGGAGAAGCAGGCGGGAGGCCAGGCCATGAATAACTATTAGCATGCCCCATACTGTTCGCCATATTGTTGCTTGCCTGGCTACTCCCCCTTCCGTCCCTTCGTCTGCATTTTCTTTAACATACTGGTGGTCAAAGCAAATGATGATATTGTGTTTGGAAGGGAGGCCCTTGAAAGCTGTTCTGAGGCTGGAGTCCAGAAAAAGCGTGATCTCTGATTCTTTGTTTAGTGGGGATTCAAATCCCAACTTAATTTAATCTTCTGATTTATCCTGCAGGTACTGCCTGATTATATTCCAGTGCCACCAGTAATAGAAACGCAGGGATTTTCTTGTTTTTATTTATTTATTTTTCCTCTGGTACTTAGAGAACAGAAAAGGCTTAGCAGAAGTCATTATTGCTATTATCCTCAATAATGCATCGTGAGTAAATAACCACATCTCTGAGCATGTACCCCATTGCTTCGTATCAGTGCCTTATCAGGGTTACGCAGATTTCCATTCTGCACTTCAGTAAAGCAGCGCAGCGTGTGCAGCTGGATGGCACTGAGAACCTGCTCCAGTCACTGTGAGCAGCCCAAATGCACCCGTAGCTGCCAGGCAGCTGGCTTCACTGCAAAGGGTCATTGCTGCCCAGGCACAGGGAGCAGGGGAACGCTGCCTAGGGCTTAAACAGCTTCCTTTGCAGAGTGCTGCAGGATCGGGGCAGCTTACTTGAGGCTGAATTTGAGAGGCTTTTCTTAGGAGCGCTTAAAATGATTCTCAGTGTTATTAAAATGTATGAGAGCATCAATAGAAACTAACCATCAACACATACAAATTGGAAGGGTAAAACAGCAGCAAACGTACTGCATTGCCCCCCTCTGCTGAAATATCCGGGCTCCTCATGTGCGTTTGTGTGTCGAATTGAATGGGAGTTCACGTCCTTAGTTAGCCTGGCAGTCAGTTTCCCCATGCTTAAGTGTCCTATATGTAGGGAGAGAGCATTTCTCCCATCCCAGACTCCCTGCTGAAGGAGTGCAGCAGATCAGAAGGTGATCGGGCAGCGGTTCTTTTTGCTGTGAAAGTCAGTGCCAGTGTACCAGCAAGGCTGCACGCGTCCCTGCACATTTCTCATTTGCCTCGTGCTCCCTATCTGGACCTTGAAAGTATTAAGCACTTAGTTAATTTTTCCTTTCACTTTCCCAAACAAGATACAGTTCATTCATATCCTTCAAAAAGTCACTAAAATTAAATTTTTAAAAATCACATTAAATCTTTAATATTCTCCTATGGATGATAATATGCCCAAGCAGACAAGGACAGCATGCAAATCTAGTGGCATGCCTGACAAACATAATGCATTTATATTAAATCTATTGTACAGTGAGGATTTCAAGACGGCAGTGATCAGAGGAAACCATGCAATTGGATTAACAGATAATTTAGGCTGTAATCCAACAAAGCAGTTAAGCATGTGCTTAATTTTAAGTGTGTGTAGTATTACTTGATGTCAGTTGTGACAAAATAAGCTTAAAACCAGGCACATCCTTAACTGTTTTTTGCTGGCTTGCTGACTTCGTCAGTGATCTGAACAAATGAGGTTTTTGCAGCTGGAAATATAGGAAGGAGCAAAGAGCGCCCATTTTTCCTGTAATCATTAAAATGGCAATCCAGCTCAAGTTTCAAAGCCACGTTTTTATAGGGAGCTAAAAATGAGTGCCCACCAACCGCAGAGGGAAACAGTTTGCAAATTATTTATTTAACCCGCATTCCTCGTTAGACCGAGTTCAAAATAATTAGATAACCCTGTAAAACTGGTGGCTGGTGCTGTTAATTCCACATAAAGATTTTCTCGTGCAATACCTAATAAATGCAGTTATCTCTTCACGAGGGCTTTAAGGGGATTAATACACGGCGCAGCAGATGCGCTGTGACTCGGCTGTTTGCTCCAGGTCTGAAGTAGATCTGAGAGCTGAAAGAAAACTTCTCGAATGACCTCCGACTGTCACCAGCCTGCTCTGTGCAGCTCTCCCTGTTAACTTGCTTCTGACGCTTTACAGTATTTGTGGCCTTAATTGAGGGACATAACCAAACAAATTTATCATTGCAGCCCATAAAAACGACAGAATTCATATGGTAGCATTCTTCATTCTCTCCAATTTGTTTCCCTGAAATCCCTGCAGCAATTTATTTGCTGAATATGCGAGTTTTCCTCCTTATGAAAATTACAAATTGTTGTCAAGGTTAACGAGTTAATATTCTCATTCAATATTTATTTTATATGGGGGAGAGGGGGAAGGAAGACGCGCGGCTGCTCTCATACTTTCTTCCACAGCAAAGTCTGGTTTCTTAATCAATATGACAAGGACACTGTCCTTTGGATAATACCCTGAATCATCGGGACTAAAAAATGAGCTTTATTAATCAACAGCCCCTGATTAATTATTATAAAGTGATGCTCATACATTTCTGTACATTTTAATAATTCCTGCAGAAGGCTAACAATGTCCCCAGTGATTTGAAGGCTTTGGGGTTTGAATTTTTCTAAGCAATGTCACAATAAATAGTCCAAGGGTACCACTGCTAGCTCACTAATCCAGTCTGTTTCAATCCAGCAAATGAGTAAAACCTTCTTTTTCCTATTTCCCATCTATAATTCATCATTTGCATACAAAGTAAGAGGCAAGAATCGGCAGTCTCATCAGTTTTCAAAATATCAAGGGACAACCGGGGTGATTTATAGCAGGCTGCATTATCTAGATCATATAACCAGAATATTTCTGTAAAAACAGACCGATGTAATTCCTCGATAAGTGCCTGCCGAGCGGATACACGTGGTGAAGGTCACCAATGTGCGGAGCTGAGCGTCTGCTTGGCCAGACCTGAAGAATCCCATTTTGTGAAGAAGAATCCCATCCCGAAATATGTAACAAGCACCATCTTCAAATAGCAGCATCGAGCACAGATATCTGTATTTAAGGCTCTCTTAGCCCTCAAATAATGAGATAGCTTGTGTGTCCGCTTGCTAGCAGCGAAGTGAAAAATATGCCGTATTTCTTATGCTTTCAATGCATTTTTTTAAGACGTGGCCTCACTGAAAGGAACAGAATGCAGTCTCTCTTGGTTAGGAAGCGCCCCAGCCTCAGAAGGGGTATGTAGGAAGGTGAGTGCAGATGTGAGCTGTTTGCATTTTATCTCTGAAGGGTGCTCTGTGATTCTCAGCCATGGTACGAATGCTCAGACAGACATAGCTCAGACTTTAAGACAAACTGGTATTAATTTAAGGAAATATTAGAAGTATTAGAAGAGACAAATTAGTGTTGATTTCTGGAAATATTGGAGGAGGCAGCATTATCCAGCACTGATCTGTTCATTCTTTGTACTGGTCACCTTACAGTTCGCCTTCCTTTCTGCCTGGAATTTGCCCAGCTCAGAGTGCTGCTGAGGATGCATTTCAAGCAGTGTGGTTACAATAGATGATATCAGACTTCCAAAAGCACTTGCATCTTGTCTTTGTGTCTTAAAAGAATAAGTTTGTATTCAAAAAATACAGTGCCCTTTTCACAACCTTCCTGCAATGGACTTTTTAATTACTAGTCAGAGCACTCATCCATCCTAAGCTGAATCTCAGGAATTTCTCACAGTGAGGTGTGCAGGTAACCCACAGGTTATTTGGTTTTGGCTCCTTGTTTTCTGTTTTAATTCCAGTATGTCACTAATGAACTCTCTCTTCATTTTATTACTGTGAACCACTGAAAAAAATTTTGTGGCTTTAGGATGCTCCGTGACAAGCAGTGCTCCTGCATTTTGCCCTCTAGAAATACGGGTTCTGATCACAGATAACTAAAATGAAATTAGGATGTTAGCTTTCTCAAGAGATAACAGCAGTCTAGGTCATAAAACTACCATATGGCAGATTTGGCAGTCTTTACAGAGGTCCATGGTTTAATTATCACAAAGACAGATTCAGTTCCCCACTTGCAAATGCCTGGGTCCTCCTGTGGCAAGGACTGGCAATGCAATTAAGGGGAAAGCTGTATTGTACTTGGCTGAAGTGAGATATGACCTTACTGTGGCCAGCACTGTCACTTCTTAACATTTCACTCATGATTAAGTTTATCATTTCAAACAAACAACATAAAATGTCAGGTCTCTGGTCTGTTTAGCATGCAGGAGGAGGCTGGGGAGAGCAGAGAAGCATAAACCACGACTCAGTGTGTTACAGCAAGCCAAACTGGAAGGCTTTTCTTTTGTAAAGAATTACAGAAAAAGTTGCCAACTACATCAGAAAAAAAGCAGCATCTTTTGCTATCAGAGTTTGCCTTTCCGGTCAGGTCTTTCAGTTGCCTGCATCAAAGGGTTTGCAGCTCGCTGTGTTCGCAGTGCCTTGCCCTGTCCTCGCTTACGTTCCCAGAGTAATGCAGCCATTGCAGTCTGTTTCTGTGTTGCGGTATCTATGAAGTCATTTGTACTTCCCTGTGAGTGCTATTATCTGGTCACCGTGCAGAGGAGTACCAGATTCTGAGGAAAGCAGTATTTCAGCTTCTCTTTTCTATGGCTTTCTGGTGGTAGAGATCAGTTTGCTCCGTACCGCTCTCTGGTCAGCGCAGAACAGCAGCGTCACATTGATGCAGATAACTTCTCTCAATAGAAAGAACAGATCAAGGGCTCAGTCTGCAGTCAAACTGTTGCTTTGAAGCGCCAATTTCCAAAGTCCTTCATATATATCAATGCTACTAAACAGGAAAGCACTCATGTTCTCTGTGTAAGTAACCACACTGGGCAGCATAGTAGGACTGGCATCACCAGTGAATTGAACACACTGGCCACCAACAAAACAGTTGGTGTAGTTCCTTTTTGTGCAGTGTTGAGAACTATAACAGTGAAAATCTCTTTTTGAAACAATCATGTTGTGGGGTTAAATTTTTAAAAGCCCTTGGTTTTTGGCAGGCTGACATGCAGTGAATGAAGCCTATATGCCCAAATAACATGGGTGCTCCGAGTCAGGAGGATGAAAGTTGTTTTACCTCAATCCAACCAAAATTTAATTGGAGAGAAAAATATGAAATGCAGAAAATGGGAACCACTGAATGCTAATGATGGAGCTAAGGGGAAAAAGCTTTGAATTCAAATGTCCCTCTAACTCAACTGCTACTCACTGTGTTTGGTTACATGGTGGTGTGTGAGCTTCTTTATGGCTACTGTTATTTTGAACTGCTTACAGTGTCTGAGAGTTTGTGATGACAGCTCTGTTTGCCCACGTCCTGGCTAACCTTCTGCAAACCCCTGGAGACTGCAGTTCGGTTCATAGGCATGTTCATGTCCAATTAAAAGGCAATAGGTCTGAAGCCTATGGAATAAACCAAAAGAATGCAATGCTGTCAAAACCAAGAATTAAAAATCCAGCCACATATGCCACCAAGCTTCTTGAGACTGTAGAAAATGTTTGTTATGAATCTTATTTCTGAATGTTTACAATAAATATAAAATATATTTCAATTTTCCCTCATCCTAGTCAAGGCTTGATTAAAATATTGGATTTCATTATTAGATTCTTAAATATTCAGAGGCTTCTTAAAGGTGGGATTGTAAGAAGTATAGCAAATTGTGTGAGTCTCAGTATTAGATTGAGAGAGCATGCATCAAACAAGATGGTATGCAGGCAAGTTATTCCTTACCTATCTGCTCGGCTCGTGTAAGTGAGGTGAAGTTTTAAGGACTAAAGGGAAGACCTCCTGATTATTCTTGGCTGTTCATTTTCAGGGAATAAAATGTGTAACATTAGAAGGCCAGAAACCCTGTGGAATTTTAATTATGAACATTGTTTTTGGTTGTTTGTATTATGTTAGTGTCTAAAGTTTTAAGAGATGTGTTGAAATGAAGATAGATAAAGTGGGATGAGTATTAGACAGATTGCATCGTTCCAGTTTAACTAAGTGCCTCTGATTGGACTCTGTGATCCTCATGGGTCCCTTCCAGCTCACAGTATTCTATGGCTCTATGGCTGTATTTCTGATTTTGCTTTTTCTTTCTTCAAAACACCGTTATGACCAAAGTATGAATGTGAATGCAACTTCTACAGCTGGAAGGATTCTCTTAACCTTACTTATAATGGCCACAATTTACTTATAAAGAGGCCAAAAAATTAATGGGAATTTTAGTGCAAGGAGAGAGAGCACTAATGATTTTAAGTAAAATCTATGGAAAATGAGGGTGATGTCTGCGTAAGGATAAATCAAGCTAAACATAAATTGGTCGGTACTAAAAACCAAACCTGTAGGAAATGAGTACTGTGGCATATTGTAGACATGGCATGGGAAACTGCAGGGAGATTTGCAAGCACAATGCAGCTGTCTTAGACTGAGAGAAGTATGGGTGCAGCAGGCAGAAGTTGTTCTGCTACAGGGATGGAATAGACAGCCCACTAAAATCCTGAGACATGGATTGCTTAGTGTGGCTCCTAAGTTCATTTCAGTGTGAGACATGAAAGTTAGTGCCTTATTGCATAAATAAATCAAGGGCATAATGAAAACTGTCCATCCTGAGTAACAGCTCTGAGATTCTCCAGATATGGGAATGGCCACTGTGAAGTCCTTATGTTTTAAATTTCAGTCACTTGCATCCACTGAATGTAATTGTGGACTACTTGAATATTAAAATAAGTGCCTAAATAAACCCCAACGTGAATCCCAGCAAGTTGGTTTGACTCTGGAAGCTTGAAAAGTTCTCCTTTTAGTCATGCTGCCCTCTGTGCATTCTTGATGGGACACTCTTTCCCCCCTCATTAGAGTTGCTAATTGGCTACAGCTTCTGTCTCTCACCTTTTTAACAATCCACTTGTTTCGGAAGTTGGTGTACGTGGTGCTGAACTACCAGCAGATTGGTCAAAAGAATGCAAACTTTCTAGAAGAGCTATTAATTGGGGTGGAAGGGAGGTGGAAAAAAAAATCACACTTCTCTGGAAAGGTTTTCAATTCTTATGTGTCAGAATATCCTAATTCAAATCCAAATGGGAATCCACCATTCTAGGGGATTCACACAGCTCCAGGTAAACAACTAATGAGCAGCCTGCCAGTTTCATTTTTATCAAGAGCCCTCAGAGATTCAACTGTGCCATTTCATAAAATATGCAGATGATAGTGGAGGGAGAATAGCGAAGGCTTTGAAAATGATTCACACAACCTAAAAATGATGTTGAAAAGGGAGGAATTAAATATTCACAAAGTGAGAGAAATTAAGGCATATTAACTGTTAGAATGTGGAAATGAAGTGACTAACATGCATAGGGCTGATGAGAACTAGATGATTACAGATCTGTCAAAAGTTTCTAATTCTGACACAGTGTGATGTCGAGGTGCTAGTTGGCTGGTAAGGGCAAAAAATTAGGTATGGGACAAGTAATGCAAACCTGACAGATCAGAGTCAAAGATGGTAAGACACCACAGTGATTAACATTAGGCTCAGTCCTGTATCAAGGGTGAACTTTAAGCTTGCAAAATGAATACTAATTATGGTTACAAACAGAACACAAGGGGCTCAATTCATCAGCTATGGGAAGGATGGTGTAATGAGTTAGTGAGGGAAAGTCACCTAGGGCCAAATTTGTCTCAGTACAGAGTTCTGGTTTACACCAGGGGTAAGTTTGACCCTTGGGATGTGAGAGCTGGAAGTTTTGCTTGCCTGCAATTAACCTGGGGTCTAACTTGGGCTACAGCTTTGTTAGGGCAGAGGAAAAGCAGCTGGCTGAGGTGCTCATGCAGAATTGGCACTAAAGAATAATAAATGGAAGATGAATCTGAGTGTGTACATGGCACGAAGCTATTCCTGTTGTCCTAACATGACACAGATACAGTTCAACCTTTGTCAAGGGCAAAACCAGATGCCCAAATCTGTAAGCAGCACTGGAGCACTGGGCTCCCAGAAAGGGCGAAGAACCGCATGCTCCTTCTGAACTGTCACACACTGGAAGCCCTGCTTGTGACCCAAGGTGCAGAGCTTTGCCTCTGAAGACTCACAGCTGTTACACGGTGCCAGCAGCACCAGCTTGTGTCCTTGGTGTGTGGAAGGAGTTAGGGCTCATCTCTGGCTTACTGAGCAATGCTGGACTGTCCTTTAGAAATCAATTGGCTCCTGGTGGAGGAACAGTGCTGATGGCTTTTGCTAAGACTTCCCAACAGAGAGACAGTTTGGTCTCTTGTTCATTCCTTGTTGCAGAGTTTTTATTCCCTACCTGGGCCTTGCATGAGTGCACTCAGATGGTACGTAGTACAAGCTATGCTCAATCCAGTGCAGAGATCTCTTATGGTTGGTTAATATTTATTGCTTCTCATTGCTTGAGGGGGGGGGGGAGGGGGAGGAGAAGGGGTTGTGTGTGTGAAACAAACATGCAAACTCTGAGCTGTAGACAAAAATGTGCATACAGTCCATGTGTATACAGTTATATGCTGGCATATGCAAGTTTGGAGCAGTGCTTTCAAGGTAGGGCACTTGGAAATGCAGGGGAAGTAGCACCCTGTTGTTTCTTGTGAATATCCCCATCTTGCAGCATAAGCTCTGCTTGATATGGAGTGTGAATTAGTGTCACGTACACTGGGTATACTGAGAATACTTAACAAATAAATATTACTTTGATTACAACACCATCAATAGCGTGCCCACTATCTTCCAGAAACAAAAAGGACTGGTGATATTAAAAAAACAAAAAAGTGGTAGTTGTGTATGCCAAACAGATATGGTAGTGTGGATGTGTTCTGCATAACTAATTTCTTAGAGAGCCTGTCCTATGTTCATAATCAAGAGACAAGCATAAACTCAAAGGTCACAAAAACACTGAGCTTGGTAAGGTAGACATTCTGAATAGATTAGGTATGTAAAGCAATATTGTGGCCCATCCAAACTAGAATTAGTGGTAATTATTATATAATATGTAATGATGGGATTTAAATGGCTAACACATTTTCTCTGCTGAGATCATTTAGACATGATTCATATAAATGATTAAATTAATAGATCTTCCTCTTTAAGACTGCTAGGCAGCTTAAACTAAATTTCTCAACAGAGACTGATCCCAGTGAAATAATATTAATAGAAAATGGAAGAAGAATTTCTGGGAAGTGGGTGAATACATGCTGGAGTCTGAGGAAACTTCTGCAGACCTCTGTGCCAACACAAATATTTAGCAGATTTAAATATTCTCTAGAAATAGCTCATCAAGGACTTTGGAAGGTGAAAGAATAACAGACCTAACTTTCCCTGAAAGAATAGAACAGTGAAATGTGGTGGAAGACAGGGACTTAAAGGATCACTGTCTACTTAGTTTAGGCTTAAACATTCGGCTTTTCATAAAGCTAAAAGGTTTCTCAAAACCTAATGTGAAAAGAAATATTTTCCTTTTTCATTCTTTTGAATCGAATTTCAGTAAGATAACTGCCTCCACCCTCCACGTGTATTCAGGAGAATCCTCTGCAGTGTTGTAAAGTCACACGCAGGAGCATTGCGCTAATTAGTGAGAACAAGGACAGGAAAATGACTACAGACAGGATTCTTGAAAGAGCCTGAGGGAGTTAGTTGACCAAAACCCAGCAAATTCAATGGGAGTTAAGCACTTGAATCCGATAGGTATCTGAAAAATTTAGCTTAAGAGTGCAAGTGAAAGCTTCCATAGTGAAAGCCAGTCCTGCACGCCTGTGAGGAGCTCTGCACTGCTGCTCCCCTCCCGTTCTGGCCTGCCTTGCAGCTCTCCACTCGTGAATGTGGGGGAAATACCTTTGTTCTCTACTTGAGGAGGTTTGCATGTTTCACCCAGACTGCGGGCTCACCAGATCCCAGAACAGAGAGGGGTGGGCAGGAATGAGACCTTGATGGCGACAGACTGGCTTTGTTTAGAGGACCGTCCCTAACTACCAGGTCATCCAGTGCAGGCAGTTGTCCCATCCAGCACGGTGGTAAGGTGAGACCTCCTATCTTCAGAGATAGCCCTGGGCATTCTCAGCATCCGCTTCCTTTGTGCTGGTCCCAGCTAACAGGGACAGAGCTGGAGCTGGTTGCTGTATATCAGCAGTTATGCTGGGAAGGGCCTGTCATCTTTTAGCTCTCTTCTGCTCAGACTGAGAAATTGATAGGTCACCGGTGCCTTAGAGTAGCACGAAGAAGGTATCGTATTTATTCTAGCTACAGTTTTGCATCAACGCTATCCACACTGTAAAGAATTTCATGAAGCATATTTTGTCTTCCTTTTGTATATTGCTTGTAAGGAACATATGGTAATCTGTGCAGTTCTGTCCCAGGGGGTTACCCAAGTGCTATATACCGAGCGGTCTTTCTATTTTCATTGTTAAATTCATGTTCATTTCTTATCCTAAATATTCCCCTTTTCTGCTTAGGAGGTTAAAAATACCTGGAGCTGCAAGTCTGGCCTATTTACTACAGAATTCATGAGTCATCCACTATACTGAAGTCTTGAAATATCACAGAGGTATTATTCACAGAGAGCTCAGCAATAGAATTCTGCCCTTCAGAACTTCAGATTCAAAAGCCAAATGCTTCAGGGTAACTGGTCATCAAGCTTTATTTTTCAGAAAAAATGCGTAAGGAAATGGCTGTAAGCCTCTGATTAGTAAAAACGACCTTTATCTTGCTCATGGCTGCAGAGAGTGTCCTTCCTAAGGAAGTGGTGTGTGAACATCGTTAGCATCGCAAAGTGCAACCAGCTTTCCAGTTCTGGGACTATATTTGTATTTAAAGAGTGATTATTTCTCCAGATCTCAATTTTCCCCTTGTTTCTTTCCTCCAGCCCCGGGTGACATAAAAGAGTGACTCAATGTCTCAAATATCCTTAATGTCTCTAGTCTCAGACGAAATCTCAGTGTGGAAGGCAGCAATGGGATATGCAGACTTTGACTCTGTGATATAGCTGTTGTTGAAGGCTTGGCCCATGGAAGTGAATTGGAATATGATCAAATACAGCTTGCTATTGCAGGAATAACGTGAGTTCTTTGTAAACTGGCCTCTCAACTGTGAGTTTGCAGATGAATCAATTTAGGTTCACTTTATCCTCCAGCTGAAACTCTCAGTATGATAGATTAAGCTCTGTTTCGTATCATATTATCCTTTATTTATCTTCGTAGCTAAAACAGCCTATCTAGATCTTCGAAAATCACTGGCTGTTGTTGCACGGCACTGTAAAGCAGAGCGTGGAGAAAGTTTGAGAGTTACTTTAATTGAACATGGAATAGTCCAAAGCGTTCTCCTGTGTTCTGTAGAAGGCAATAGCTGCTGTCTCTGGAAACAAGGCAGTTCAGCTCCTCTGAGCACCAACCAGATGTGGTTGCTCAGAGATTTAAAAACTCCATCAGTTATGACTCCACGTTTCAGAAAACCTCCCAGCCTTTCTCCCTACTTGGCCACCTCCTAATATTCTTGCCATGGGAGAAAATAAATTAAAAGTGAGACTATTTGCCTTCAGGGAGATAAAATCAGGTTTCTCTCTGTAGGGCTAAGCTCTGAATGAAGCTAGTTGAGCTCCCTGAAAAATAATTCTGTATGCATGTAGTAATGCATATGATTCTTCCATTCCAAAAAAAGTTGAAATATAATTTTTCACAATATTAGCTGGATGAAATGATTTTTCTCCATTTTTGAAAGTACCAACTTTGCCATTTCATGCGGCTCTTTTCTGAGGTGTGAGATTGAAGTGCTCTGTAGATGGAATACTTGCACCTCGGTATGTAAAAAGGGTAATTCTTGGTTTTAAAGATGACTTTCTATAGCCTTGTTAAATGACCTGGAATTCGTAGTTCAAGGATGGATGGGGGCACAGCAGAAAGAGCAAGCAGACTGGCTTCTATTCCTGGTTTTACCACCTACTTGCTGACCTGAGGTGATTCATATAACTTCCCTGTGCCCTTTTATCCTCATCTGTAAAATGAGGATATTGACATTTACATTTCTTTATAAAGTGCTTTTAGATCTATGGATGAAAAGTGCTAAGTAAACCAAAACTCTCAATTAAATTAATTGGAGAGAAGGAGCTAGGTCAGTGTTATAGCAAGGTTCATTTATACACCTCTTAATTTCTTTCGTCTCATGTCTCGAACCCTATTTATAGTTGGAATTGCTACTATATCCTTTTACCTGTCGAAGTAATGACTCCGGGACAAATATGAAACACACATATATGCTAGGAAGGAGGGAAGCTTACACTGTTGTTTTCTGTACAGGCACAGGATTTGTACTGAAGGCACCCAGTCTGCTGTGTTTGTGGCCCAAAACTCATAAAAGCCCGTCACCCTTAAAAATACTAGAAATCCAAGGAAAACACTTCTGGTAGCAGATCACACATTCATAAGATAAATTATAAAGCTCAGATATCAATGAGTGAATGCCTGGACTTCATTTGTAGGAAAGGAGACTGTGAAAGTCAGTGTTTTGTCACAGCCATGGTTAGGTTGGTGTATGTCGGTCCATCTCCTGTCTCAGTCCAACTGCAGCATGCAGTGCTTGCACCCGCAGAAAGGCTGTATTTTAGACTTTTCCCTGGTCTGGATGGTTTCTTTTGAAATTCCATCCTGAAGGTCACCATTTGCATGTGTGTATTCTTGCAGGGAAAATATATGTTAAAACAAAAGGAAAAGAAACGGTAGCAAAGACCCACTGTGATTTCATCTCGTTAGTGGTTACTTTAATCACCTGAGGGTCGTTACGGTATTCAGAGATATTTTTCCTTTAAGTGAAGATTTTTGAATGTCTTGCCATATAATGGTAAGAAAACAGATTATGCACAGAAGCTGGCTTTGTTTTGAAAATTTCAGGAACAGATGCAATCCGAGAGCTGTGATCCCTGCACAGCTCAGAGATCAGAAGTAATAAGACGCCTCTGAATTATCTCTCCTCTGTTCATAAGGCTTGAACTTAATCTGCCAGACCGCCTATAGCTGGAACTTGGTAGAATGCGACACCAAACATGAGATG
This sequence comes from Gallus gallus, assembly GCF_016699485.2. Classification (NCBI taxonomy): domain Eukaryota; kingdom Metazoa; phylum Chordata; class Aves; order Galliformes; family Phasianidae; genus Gallus; species Gallus gallus. The sequence goes on from NC_052551.1 coordinate 13,169,833, forward strand.
TGTGCATGGCTCACACTGTATGCAAAGGGGAGTTAGCATTCGGAGAACAAAGAAAGTAGGGCAGCTATCCTTAAACCACAGTTGGGCAAACATTCTTGAAAGTTTCTCAGTGCAGTAAATGAGCCTAAAAATTGACTGCATGGGGAGAAGAAAGAAGGTCTTTGCAGTTTGCCCAATATTCTCCTTGTCGTCTATGGTTTTATGTGCATGAGAGGCGACAATGTTTGCATTTTGGTTAAGAAATGCTAAAATACAGATATCCTAGGTAAGGAATATTGGTGCTGGTCTGATTATTTTTTACTACTTTGAGTCCTACAAAAATTTTAAGATGAATAGGAAACGGCTTAGAATGCAGCTATTTTACTCCTGTGTAAGTTTTGATTGACAGAAAGTAATTATATTTAATGTTCACACAATTTAAAATAATGTGTTTATATGTAATTGCAAGTGTTTTAGCAACACTGCTTTCTGACTCGGCTGGTAGGGGTGGAGGTGGGATGTCAGATGAATATTGATCAAATATACACGGGTAGGGGGATGAAGTATGGGTCAAAGACACCATAGGAATCCATGTAAGATGAGGATGTCATATGTTGTAGACCACCACAGTACATCTGTAAGCTTAGTTACGGGGCAATATTTTGTTCCCATGAAGCTGTAATCCATGTGCAATGTAGAGGTGAGAGATTTCATATGTAATCTCTTAATCTCAAGGTCTCTGTGATTGGATGTCAGTCTTTATGATCCTGTACAGAAACACTGCTGATTTCTTCTCAGTCAGATCACGTGCATCTCACTTTTTCCAATGCAGTGAGACTGTCTTCATGTTTCTAAGTTGAGTTACACTTGGAGAAAGAAACAGTAAATCCAGAAAAAGCAGAGTGTTTGTAGCAACTCCAAACCTGGTGAATTATTTGAGTAAGGAGTTGAAAACTGACCTGTGAGTCATACAAGGCACTATATGGCTTCCTCTGAATGTCCTCTGTATTGTCCATCTGCTTCTCAGGTGGGTCAGCTGGAGAGTGGGAAAGTTAAATTAGAGACGGTTGCCCAGTGGGCTGTCTTATAGGTTAACAGGCAAAGATGGACCAGTAAAAATGAGGGAAAAGGAATCTGAGGAGAAAATGTGTATGAAAAACACAACTCCCACATGGTATGTCAAATTCTTATGTTACGGTACTGTATTTATAACTCCCTCACCTGGATTCTGAGTTACAGTATAAATCACAGCATAAATCTAGTATAATTCCTCTCACTATGTAGGAGCCAATCTGAATTGAGGTGAGAGGAACTGGCTGCACGTTGTTTGCACAGGCTCTTGTATTCCAGGATGATGTGGCTGAAAGGCCATCGGAAGGTCATTCTCCAAGCAGGCAAAGTCCTGCTTGGAGGCGACAATCCTGCTTGGAAGGTGAGACAAGCTGAATGAAAGCCAAAACAGTTCAGGCTCTGTCCAATTCTCATAAAGCAGCATTCAACAGCTTCAGGTGCTGAAACAGGCTCCAGGCAATATCCTTCCAGCTCACAGAAAATGGTATGCCTTGCATCTCAAGCTATCTTTATCCTTCCTGGACTCCTCCGTTGTATCCCTGCTGCAGCTTCACCTCCTTCGGGTGGGACTTGCTGCAGGTATCTCTCACCTTCGGAAATAGCTGCATACAAAACCCAAGTGATCATTCATGTGATGGGGGGACTTCCCTGGCAGATTCAAGCTCTACTCAGAGCCAGGATGTTGTAGGAATCATCTCAGTCTATGTCCATCTATGCATACTTTTATGGCAGATTTGATGCAAGTCCATTTGTGAACAAGTGTGTGCCAGACTTGTCTGCAGTCCCACGTGCTGGCATAAAGTACTGGTGGAGCCAGGAGGTGATGCTGCATTAATCCAGTGGAAGGACAGCAAAGTTGATTTCCCAAATGAGATAATAATATAGCATTTAATTTCTTTTTCCTTGTCAGGAGGGCTAAGGACAACGGCTTTAAAAAGAAGTCTTTGTCATCTCCACCAATGCTGTACTGCCAAACACTGCTGTAATTAAGAATTTTTTTTCATCAAGTAAAACTTCTGCAGTAAGGTTTTATTTTTTCATTGAAAAAGTAAACTTCCCTAAAGATCTGAAGAGGGTTTTTTTTCTCCCAGAGTGGGATGCTGGGAGATGAACTTGTCCAGTGTGCTCTGTGTATTTCTGTTATGTGACGTATCACGAGTATTCAAAAAAAAATCATGGTTGCTCCTGTTGCTAGAAATATGAATAAAAAAATCAAATAATAAAGAGAGGCAATGCTAGATTAAATCTTAACTTGACAGGTCAGCACTTACACCCCTTGTTATTAATCAGTCAATCAGTCCTGATTTGTTGCTTCTCTAAAGTGAATTCCTAGCCTTCATTTCCAAGTGAATCTTCAGAATTGATATCTCTTTGGAACCATTATGGAGAGCAGAAAATTCCTTACTAAGTGTGATGTCCTACATATTTAAGTATTATTTTGTGGGTTACACACAGCAGCTGCTTACAATAGCTGTATCTGCTTTCAGTGCCTAAAGAGCAGCTCGTGTGCTTGGGAGCCTGGTCAGGCACAGACTGAGGCAGTGAGAGTGCAAAGGGTGGCTGTTGCTAAACAATAGGGCATCTCTCATCTCCATGGAGCATGCTGCTGTAATGCAGCAGTCCAGGTCTGATGTTGGAGTCAGCTTTTAAAAATGTTGGACTTTTCTAGACAAACAATCTGTCGTTCAGGTGCCAACAGCTTCGCTCCACTTCAGACTCAATTGCAGCCAAATTATTACTGAATTTAGTACCTTTCTCAGGCACTTCCTGTGCACGTCTAACTTGACCTGTTGAAGCATCATGATAGTGCTCTGGAGTCAGAAACAAGCTATGCTGGGTGAGTACGAGCAGTGCTGGCTGCAGTGCACAGTACCGTATTCAGTGCCATGGGGCCTTCAGAATGAATGTGCCTTATTGGGCAGCAGTGATTCTTGCTGACGTTGTTTGACTTTGGTGCTTCATAGGAGGCTTCTCAGCTGTGAGCCGGTACTTTCCAGAAACTTCTTCCACTCCTTTTGCTGTATAAGTCACTGTGGAGTTGTTGATGTTACCATTACCAAATGCTTGTTGTATCCCTCTTAATCAGCAGACATAACCCATCTCAAAAAACATGAGTATTTCAGTTTGTCTCGAAAAGTGGTCACGTAGTGTTGTAACATATGCTGGGATTTTCATTAGAAAGAACTGCACTACTTAGATTTTTGTTACTTTTCTGTAGGAAAACACAAATATCCAAATTTCTCCTAAAATTGAACAGCTACAGGGATTTGTGCTTGCAAAATACAATGTTAATTCCGTCTCAGCTCTCAAAAGGGACATGGATCTTTTTAACACCCTCAACAGGAAGTGACGAACTACCGAATGCCCTCGGTAGGATCCTTGCTTGATGCAGTTTCCAGCACCTCCAGGAGAGCAGCTTTGAGCTCTGCTGGGCGTCACCGTGCTGTCATGCATTCGTTGGAGCGGACACAGCAGTTTCCCCCCAGAAGGACGAGCAGTGCTGCAGTAACAGTGCAGGACTATCTCACAGCTGACGGTCCTTGGGGAACGCGGTCAGGGATGCGGTGGGCAACGTTGGGGCCAAGCAGGGAAGAGGGAGTAGCGCACGAAACGTTCCTCAGCAGAGTTAGACTCCTAAGGGCCTTCAACCTATTTAAAAAGGATCATCATTCATCAGCACCATCATCATTATCTGCTCAATCGGGAGGAGGAGGGGAGGGATAATCAGTAAGAGAAGATCAGCGCCTTATCACCAAGCTCCTTCATTTCGGTGCTTTAACTGCAGGATTCTTTCTGGAGAGATAATTCATATTTTATCACTAAAACTGCTGATCATAACCTCCTTAATCTATGGATATTGCTAACACACACAAAAAAAAGCTAATACGATAAAATGTAAAGCTTCTATTAAATTACTTAAACTAGTTTACCTCGCCTCAACGTTATTCCCCTCCCCGCTGCTCCTCTGCCGTCACAGACACTGCTTGTACATGGCACACAAAATCTATAAACTCTTTCCAGGAATACAAAAGCATTCTCTATGATGTTGATAAGAAACAGGACAGTCACTCTCCCCTGACATATTTGTTCTTTAAAAACAAATCAATGGTGCTGGGATTTGGCACCTGAATGCAGAACAACGGCTTGATGAGGCAAAGATTGTCTTCATTAAGGACATTAATATTCATAGAGAGTAGAAAATCTGACACAAGAGAGGACTCACTAACCTTTTCTCATATTAGATTTTTACTTCTTAACACAATTACAGTCCGGCAATGACTTAATTAATGCTGCTTTTTGTCAGACTGCTTTAAAGAGCTGTCAATTTGGTCCTGCAGAGGCTGTCAGGGAAAGAGAAAGACAGTCATCTAGGCTAAAAAGACACAGGAAGAAATTCAAACACTTAATAACATTCAAAGTGCTGTGCAAAGTCACATATCAACCTGTATTAAGGAGAGTTTTTGTCTTTCCTCTCCTCCTACTTATGCTAATATTTTTCAGGTAAAATTGGTGTTGCCATCACCTCTGATTCTGAAATATCTGGCAGAAAATGAAGAAAGGGTCATCAAATAGAACATATTTTAGTTTCAGAATAGTGGGAGGGTATCTCAAGTCCTCCACAGAGAACAGAGAGACTAAGAACCACCCCAGGAATCCTCATTAAATGCCTGCTGACAAAGGTCAGTCCCTGGAGCAAAAATGGCTTAGTTGCCTTTCTTATTTCTCCTTCAGTCTCTAGAAGCAAGGAAAGTATTTCATACTGTTCAGTCAAATAAAGCCAGGAAAATCATCCTGCAAAGCTGGAGGAGTCTTGGAAGTCTGGAGGGTTTTTAAGGTTGTCAGAAGTTGGCTCGAGCTAGCTTGGTGACTGGGGGCATGCCATTCCAGCCCTGGTAGCCCACCTGCCTGCATTCTGCTCTGGTGAAGCCAAAGCATTTTCATCATACAACACTGAGCATCTTGCCTGTTTCTCTGCCTGCTATTCAGGTCACCAGCAGCTTGTCTGATAGGCCATTTGCAGCTGGAGCAACGTTAGACGAAATGCACTGACAAATATTTTTCAAACTTGTGGGGTTTTCTTTATAAACCAGCTTGGGTTGAGATCCAGTACCCATCTGCTTATGAGAACAGCTGGTATAGCGAAATATTTAATACATTTTTTGGCCTGTGTGGATAAGTTCCATGTGGCACTGGAGCAAGCACTGTATCCAACCGACTGCTGGGGAGCTCTGCTTAACCCAGCTGCAGTTCAGGATCTGCTTTTTGCAACTGTTTAATAGACAGTAGACAAAGCAAACAAACAAAAACTGAGCATTAACTTGCTTGTGTTACACACCTGGATTGCATTGCAGTGCACCAATATTATGCTTAATCTAGCTCTACATCACGAGCCATGTAATTCTGTGGGTTTTGTTGACTTGAGTTTATTTTAGTAAGTGCTGTAAGTATGTCTTGTAAATAGAGGAGTGTAGGGGAACTGTTAGGTCAGGGCTTGAACTGGTGATTGAGCACCTGGTGAAGGCCTGTGGCTGGCCCAGGGAGATGGGCAGATTGTTTGCACCTGTGCTGCCCACCTGATCAGGAGGGGTGGAGCCACCCTTGGGCCATGTAAGGGCCAGGCATGGAGAAGACAGCATCTTTTGGACCTGGGTGCTATGTGGCTGGAGTGTGTCTCTGCTTTTTGGGTAAGTTCAGCTCTTCTTTCTGTGTATGACTGTGGGCCTACCTGCTCATGCTTTGCCTGGTGTTACCAAGAGCCTATCAGAAGCAGTTTTGTGTCTTTGTGCGTAGAGCAGGAAATGTTTCTTATGCCAGGAGAAAAAAATCACTACTTTTTGTCTCTTACATTTTCTAAAAGTGATTATATATTTCTGGTTAGAATAAATTTAATTTAGTCAGCAGTTTGACCTCCAAATAAGTCTAGTACTGAGGCTGTTGAAGTGGTATAACAAAAGGTGATGCAGAAAGTTTGGAGCTGTTTTCAGCTGATATCTTTAAAGTGGAGTGATTTTTAAATTGTGAGGAATAATGTTTTTTGGAAGTCTTTACGTTGAAAATGATCCAATAAAAGGGCAAAAGCCTGAATGCTGCACTGGTCAAGTGCCAGTAGAAGACAGTGATGTACTTCTTGAATTTTGAAGTTGTGCTACTGAGACTCTTGAAGATTAAATTCCTTTGAAAGATGCTATTATTCTTGATATGCATGTTGTAAATTATAATTCAAGTGAGAAGTGTCTGATCTAACGCTATATTGAGGACTTCTTGGTGATGGGCTTTGTGTGAGACTGGGTGTGCTTTAGTTCTCTAAAAGTACAGCTAATAAACTCTTCAGGTTTGTGCAGTCTGATATTATCTTCCCAATGAAAATTGGAAGCATGGTTATGAAACTTCTTCCAAAAGTTCACTTTTCAGTGTAATATTACTTATGAAAGTCTTTTCTTACTGGTTTAGCTTCTATTTTAATTGTGTGATGCAGGAAGGGAGAGGTGAGCTTCTCTAAAGTGTAAGTTATAGAATCACTTGAGTTGGAAGAGGCTTTCAGATGCCATCTGGTCTGTCTGCCTGCAGTGAATGGGGCGGCTGCAGCTCCATCAGTGCTCAGACCCCCATCCAGCCTGGCCTTGGGTGTCTGCAGGGACACCTGCTGCCTCTCAGGGCAGCCTGTGCAGTGCTTCCCCATCCCTGCTGTAAACAACTTCTTCTTCAGATACAGTCTACATCTCCCCTCTTCTTGTTTGAAACTGTTCCCCCCTGTTCTGCAACAAAGTGTCTGTCTCCTCCTTTCTTACAGCCCCTTCAGATGCTGGCAGGCTGCTCTCAGCTCCTCCAGGGCCTTCTCTTCTGCCAGGTGAGCAGCCTCAGCCCTCCCAGCCTGTCTGTGTAGGGAGATGTTCCATCCTTAGCTGTGTTTCTATGGCTTTTCTCTGGATGTGTGTTAGCAGGTCCACATCTTGTCCAAAGGACTCCACATCCAGACACAGAATCTAAATAAAAACATAATTAAACTTGGTGAATTTGTGCCTTACTGTAGCTGGTGTTCCTCACAAAATCCAGTGTGTAAAATATATAAGAATAAAACAATAGCATTATCTTGGAGGAAATGGACAATTGCATTAAAATCAGCCCATTCTGGATACTTCTGTATGGTGGGAATTCAGGTTTTTGCTCAATGTGGGCCACAGCTACAAGTCTTTGTTCCAAAGAAACTTCAAAGGAACATTGAGGGAACCTGAGATCTTCTCAGATAACACAAGTGTGCTTTTTTTTTCCTTGAGGAAAACTATTTGCTTTGTAGAAGAGTCCTGGAAGACTTGAAGTGAATTATGCAGTTTCAATATAATGAAGATTATCTTGTTGACAAGCACAGGATTATAGATGTGAGCCCATTAGCCAAAAAGGGTCCTATAGGCATTGGAGTAATGGCCTTTGCGTTCTTTCCATTGGTCCATCCAGTAAAGCATGCAAATACATATTAAATATAAAATGTATGTATTTATTTTAATCCTGTAGCTACAGTTGAAAGGGTTAAACTTCCTTGTGTTGAAGATAAGTAAGCTTAAGTAAGCTTTTGTTACTTCATACTGGAACCAAGAATTCTGTCTGTGCTTCTGCACTTGTAGCTGTGTACATTTGGCAACTGGAAACCTATACATATTTTTTTTAATATACGTAAATGTCTTCAATCTAAGGAGGAATTCTAAAAGCCTCCAAATCCATTTGGTATTGAATGGAGATTTTTATATCAAAAGGCCTTATAATGAATGCTACTGAAGGAGTGTCAATGTGTTAGAGAGGTAGTGTGCTGCTTATATAGAGGGCAAGATGTTCATCTACTGTACTGCAGCATGACTTCATTGAGACATGCAGGCTAGGAACACTTCACCTGCTCTCATCCTGTGCTTAATGTGTTCCAGAGCTGGCTATTTCAGCAATAACCTATATATAGTGAATTTGGTAAGGATGTTTCCATTGTAACTAGTGTCATGTTGTAGCTGGGATGCACCATACGTTATCATAGGGAAGTGTGGTTTTGCACAGATTTCAAGAGATAATGAGTACATCTTTGCATATTACTCCCTAAAGTTGGGGTGGGGGAGTTACTGCTCCATAGGTAGATTATCTTATTTCATGGACATAATATATTCCAAAGCACTTCTTTAAAAATAAGTCATTTAAGCATTTTCTATTAATTTAGTAAAATGAAAGTCCATATGGTTTCAGGTGGTGTAGGAGATGGCTGTTAGTGAGCCCTCGCTGAAGGCAGAGGGTGGAAATCTTGTTGAGTTTTGATTCCTTTTCCTACTCATTCTTCTCTCCATCTTGCAGATCTTTTGTGGGTGAGCCAAATGTAATCAGGTTTGGCTCACTTGGAGGAATTAGGATGACTGAAAAGTATGCCAGATTTCAAAACAATTTCTAACAGTTTCTGTGATACTGTGTAAGCAACTGAAAATTGACATGTTGTGTTGTGCCCAAGTCAGCCAACTGCTGTCACTGAATAATTAGAGTCTCTGGAAGAAGAGAGGGATTTTTTTTCTCAACAAAATTATTAGAAAATAATGCGGTAGCTTTTTTATTTGGGGATAAGCGGCATATCCTTCCACTCTTAGAAACATCTATTTTTAATTGTTTGCATCTGTTACCCAGAAGTATCCTTCATGCATTTTTGTATATGAAAGCATAAATAAGTTCTTCAGGCGTTTTTATTCCAATGTGTATGTCATATATACATGGAGACATCATTGTTGCACGTGGTTAATATTCTTTGTCTAATATAAATGAATTATTCTTTTTAATTATTTTTATTTCATATGGAACATTGGTTCTATGAATTGAATTCTAATATCAGACATAGGTCATGATCTAATTATAGCTTGATCTGTCATACAGTTATGACAATCATGAGGATAGAAATAGTGCCTGATTCCCCAGGAACTTCTACCTCTGCAAGCCAGCTATGAACCGGGAGAGAAGAGTTCTGCTTTGTTAGCCTTTATATCCCTTTCCACTCTTCTGGTAGAAGTATAACTGCCTGCACGTTCAGTAGTGAAAAATCATGCCCAGTGAAATAGTAAGGTAGTGCCACTGCCAGAAGAGACAGATGAAAAATGGTGATCTGGTCCAACCACGCACAGACAACGTGCTCGGGCCCTGCAGTTGTGAATAATCTTGTCTGGGGGGAAGGCCTGGAGGAAAGCATGGCTGAGAGCTCGGGGTATTGCTGCTGTGTCAGCTGAAGATTTCAGTGAGGGCTTGAGAGACTTAAATTGTGTTACAGTAACTGGAATGAAACTGGAATAGTTGAAAAGAAAAGAAAAAAAATTCCTAAGTTACCATGCTCCTGCTTTCGGTAACTCTACTGGAAAGCAGCACAACTAAAGGCTGTTCTGTTTCTCTTATTCTACACCTCTTCTCATCTGTTATTTCTACTTGAATGTAATGCTTCAAAGTTGTTGAGCCTCTTTTTTTGGTAAGAATTCTGAGTAATCTTTAAACCTGTACAAGTGCTCGTGACGTGAACATCCGTAACAACAAGGCTCAGTGCAAACACTTATGATAGGACAGCAATTAATGGGAAAATATTTTTTTGTCTATCAGTGCTTTTTCTGTTGGTCTATATTTTGACAGGCACTCCAGATCAGAAATACTTCAGAAAGGTGATGAAGGGTAATGATGACGGATGTATTTTTTTTTTTTTTACATTTCTACTCATTTTTTTTCTCCTGCTGAATTTAGTTGCGAAACTCAGTTAATGGTACTGGAGGCAATGGCTGTAAGTCTCTTTCTCCCTTGAAAATCCCACCTCTCCTCATACTTCTCTGGCACTATTGCAAATGAGAGATAAATAATAAACAGCTTCTCCGAGGGCCTCCAAACCTACGTATATAAATCCATATTAAATCCAAGGTTAATGATTGCTTTTCTGTTTTATTGGCTGCAGGGAGTGCTTTGAAGGAAGTCCTGTCTAAGTGGTAACATAGCTTTCTTTGGAGATTCTTGAGCAAAATGAGACATCAGTTGTGCCCGTGTTGGTCCACAAAACGCTATGTGCCATGTAAAGGAGTAAAACATCTCTTTGTGTTCCTCACTGGGGAGGGGGGAGGAAAAATCTATTTCCCCCAAATAATGGTGTATCCATAACTTGCCTCATTTGACTCTGTTTTACAGAGAACAGTGCTGCGCTACTTATTAGTGCTTTGCTGTTATCCCTTCCCTGAGTGGAAGAAGCTTTAAATCATGTGGGAGAACAGGGAAGGGAAAAGAGAAAACAAGCTTTTTGAACCCTGTAATGTAAATTTGCAGACAATTATTCATTATTAACTGCCTGAAGCATCACACCTCTCTCACCTTTGCTGCAATGTCTGAACATTAGGGTAAACAACGCGCTGCTGTCTTATCATAATGCGGTCTGCTTCACTGCAGCAAGAACTTGTCAGAAACAGATTGTGATGTTGACTTCTCAATAGGGGAAAAAAAGGGCCTAAATTAGACTTCTATAAAAAGAATATTGCATATTTATTTCCACAATAACACCAAGGAAAAACGTTAGTCAAGAAGCAAGCAATTGGGTGAATAAATAAGCTTGTCTTTGTTCTCATCAATTAAGTTATTACATCAGTTGGAAAACCAGTGAATTATAATACAGATGTTTAATGAAACACTGCTGTGCCTATAAGTCAAACTCCTATTTTGTGGTGTGATTTTTGGCTGCATAGTTTTGTGTGTGTTAAACCGTATTTATTAGCTGATACCCATTATTATTTTGAGCAAGGTATAATTCAGTTGTCAGGCTCCAGCTCTGGGAAGGAGATTTAATCAGTGAGATCCCGCTTTGCTGCTGAGCATAAAACAATGCGGGTTTCATGAAGCAATCACACCAGTGTGAAAAAATGGGATTAATTAGTATTGTACAAGAGCAGGCAGCGTGCTCATTAAAACCTTGTGAGCTGCCTCTTGATAAACTGCCACTTGATAGGGCCGCATTAATGTGACAAGGCAAAGACTTTATTTCCAAATCCTTTCTGATTATATCTCACTTTTAAGTTACCTGAATTGACTCTCTGAGGCTTTTGGAATACAAAGATCAAAATTGCGGCAAGAGATCCCCAAGACACCTGGACAAAGGAGCCGCGCTCGGGTAGCGGGGCTTCAAAAGACTACTTGTTTTTGAACTCCCATTCAAACATAAATCAATAGCTGTATGCCAAGGCAGCTCCAAAGGTGGCACATTTGCATTTACACTCAGCAGGTTGGGCAGGTACTTATTTGACAATTAGTAACTATCTAATGAAGTCCGTATAGCTCTGTGTCTGTCTGCTTACCAAATGCTTCGTATGTTTGCCAGTATCAAAAGTCTTATGAATATTCTTGCGGCCTCAAGTATGCTCTGAGGAGAGGGGAGAGGAGGTGGGTACTCAAAGCTGCACGTCTATTCCTTGGAGCTGAGGTTGCCCTCTGAAGAGGATGAGTTAGATTTTGTTCAGGAATATTCACAAAATAAAAAATACAGATTCTTCCTAGTACACTTTTCCTATGTGACAAACATAACAGGAGACATGCCTGAATAGCAACAGTAAGCGTTGGGTAGGGTGTATTTCTGATCTCGTGTGTTATTTTCCTTTAGGCATAATGTTTTATTTCTTCCTGAATTTGTAGTGGGACTGATTTATTTGCACATAATGTTTTTTCCCTTTCCTTTTATGAGTTAGTGGCTATAATGAAATTACATCTGTGCTTCTAATAGTTAACCAAATCTATCAGCTGTTTCATGATGCATAGGTGCTCCAAGATGCTGACTTACCATGTAGCTTTAGCTGACATTGTATGTAAGGCAATCGTAATGCAATACAGTTACCTGTCAGCATATATTTGTAGGTGTGGAAAATGCCACTCAGAGAACAGAGATCTCATATTCCCTGAAGCTTTTCCCAACTATTTTATTTTAAGCAAAAAGATCTTGTTAAATCTCAACACCCTATTAAAGTAATGCTGCCTACCATGAAGGCTGAGTATTCTGTTAGCAGTTATAGATAGTTTGCAACTGTGCAGGTGAAGCTCCACCTATTCCACTAATGAATGGCATTGGGCTGGAAGTAAGGTACCTGGGCTGGTAGATACAGATGCATGCCATGCTTTACAAAGTGATGTGCTGCAATATTATTAATTTAAACCCGCAGATTTCATTGTTGTGATCTGGGCTACGTGATGCAATGCAAGATGACAGCCATTGAATTAATAGAAAATGGGATTCATCTCTTGAAATTTCACACAAAATAGAAGCAGGAGACAGACAAAATAAAGGGAGATGGATAGACAGACTGATAATACTGCTAATACTTTTAAATTTAAACTGAATGGGTGACATAATTTTAAAATACTAATGGTATTTATCAACAGTGTGATAGCAGGAAAAATCGTGCTCCCTCCCTCTCTCTCCCTTTCTCTTTCGTTGATTGCTTTGTTGAGCAAGTCAGTGAATATTTTACACTTTGTTTCTTTTATTTTAGCAAATGAACTGCCTCAAGCTAATGTACTGTAAGTGGAAATTTCAAGCACCAATGTCTACTGCATGATCCAATAATAGGACCCTTCTTCCTCTCCCTTCTCTGTAATGCTGTAGCAGCAAACTCCCTGATGCCTTCAGGTAGTCACAGCTCCGGCATGCTGTTATGAACTGTTGCTCTGGAGGAGGCTAGGAAGCTTGAATCAGTGGTTTCTCTCTAATGAACTGGGGTCAGAGAGAAAGTACCGTATGTAATGGCCTTATCTGGTTGTTGTTTATGCCCTACATACTGCTCCGTGCTTTTGGTTGCAATGGTGTTTTTACATAACGTAATTGTTAAGGCCATCTTATAAAACTGTGTTACTAAAAATTGTGTGAGATGAGATTTACTGCTGCTATTTATCATTCATCTTCTTGCAGTTTGGAGCCCATTATGTAGTTTGAATCTGGCATGGGACAGGCATCAAGATGGATTTAAAATAACAAAACACAAGGACAATGTGAAGATGGAAACCACACCCCTCCACTACCTGTGATTATCTTTCCCCAGTGACAATATGGTGTAATACTGAACTCCCTCCTCATATATTTCTATTAGACTATTGTACCAATATCTAAGCAGAACAGGATTAAAGATGCCTGAGATGTGCAAAGATGGCCACACTTGATCTGTTTTCAGAGATGGAAGCGGAAGCTGATTCCAGATCAATGGGGTTATTGTATAAACTCAAAGCATCCTTTACATGGATCAGTCGTACACAAATAAGAGCTGCTCAGTGGGTCACTGTGAGTCTTAGAGGTCTTGACAGCAGTACTGTGATCACGTTTTCATAGAAATAATGTCTTTTTAGTCTATTTTCCCCAATAATTTCAGTGCAGATGGACTTTTTTTTTCTGGAAGGTGGCCTATTAACCATTTTCTTCTTTGAATTCTATTACTTATAACCAGCTTAGAGAACATCTGGTGACTTTCTGTGCTGTTTACTGGCTCAGTGGATTATCAAACTCATGTAACTCTTATTCAAGTGAACCAAAGCAACCAGTTGTCACCCTCTTCCTAAAGTAAGTCATATTTTGGATTTAGTGAGGTAAAATTGTCAGCAACACTTCATGCTAGCAATTCAAAACTTGGTTGCTGTGTGGTTCATTTCTGAGCATGCTGAACAGCATTCTCAGCAGCAGTGATACAGGACAAAGCAATCATTCAAAATGCTTGAATGCTTGTAGAATCATAGAATAATATAGGTTGAAATGGACTTCTGGAGGTCATCTAGTTCCCTTACAGAGGGTATCAGTTGACACTTGGAAGTTGTAATGTGCCCCAGAGATTAGATTAGCAGGAATCTGAGTCTCTTTAAGTGCCAGAATGCTTTCCATATGGCATCAAGATGAGCAAGTTTATGAAGTTCACAATAGGAGCCCTAAAGAAATTTCAGTTTGCTCTGTTGCAAGCACTCCTGAGGAAAACATGATGGATTCAGATAAACATTCCAAAATAAACTTCCTAAGCCCCAGGTTCTTCATTATTTTCCCCAGTTGGATTGGGATAATGCTGGTACAGTCAAAATACTCGCTGGGCGATTAAGGTCTTCTCTAAGAGCAGAATTACCTTGTAGAGCTCCTGGACTCTGAAGGGGGGGGGGGGTCACTCTGCTGGTACTTTGAATAAAGGGGGCTGATGAAATATATATTCTGGAACACTTTGTCCACCTGTTATCGGAATGTCTGCAATGCAAGAGTTATGGGAAATGCATCATCCCTTGACTTGTGCTTCTACAGAACATTGCTCTGCTGTAGGATCTCTTTATCTACTTTCTAGATGGCCTGACAATGACTCCCCAAATGCTTGAAGCCAATTTTAAAAGGATACTAAGAGCATTCTAATAGCTGGAGTTATTACTACTAAAGTGTAAATCAATGCTGTGGAGGTTCCAAGGAGGAAGAGCAAATCTCAATGAGCTTTGTCTTAACAGGGTACTTTAGAAAAATTCTGTGTATCCTATAATCATAGAATTGTTTTAGTTGGAAGAGACCTTTAAAGGTCATCTGGTCCAACTCCCCTGCACAGAATTGTGTGGGTTGGAAGGAACATCTGGAGATTGAGTCCAGCCTCCCTGCTGAAAGCAGATCCCCTACAGTAGGTTGCAATCCTTCTGTTTTCCAGCTTGTATTGATAAATAATGGGAGTTACCATGACCCAGGTGCAGGACCTTGCACTTAGCTTTGTTGAACCTCATGAGGTTTGCCTGGGCCCACTGCTCAGTCTGTTGAAGTCTCCCTGGATGGCTTCCTGTCCCTTGGGCATGTTGCCCACACACCACAGTTTGGTGTCATCTTCAAACTTGCTGAGAGTGCACTTTATCCCACTGTTGAAACATGGTGAAAGGTGTGAATTTACTTAGTAACAAACCTGCACTGTTCCATTCTTTCTCAATCATTACCTGTGTTAGCTTTGCAAAATCTATAATGAATATAATCCTATGCTGAGCTGTGAAACAGGACAAATACGCAAGGAGGAAGAGGAAGGACAGGATAATATGATGCTACACCTCTCCTCTAACCCAACCTGTAGGTGCTGCAGCCAGCACAGAGATGCCCAGCCTGTGCTGGCTCCCTCCTTTCACTCTCTAGCTAGCCCTTCTCTTCCATCCTTTGGGCTGTGGTGTAATACTATGCTACTTATACTATTAAATACTTCTTCACAATTTTAACAGTGATGAATAGGTCTGTCAGGCACTTCTGGTGGGTTTTATGTTAACATGCACTAAAAATATGACTTGGGGTCATGGGCTGTGCCTACTTCTGGGGCGTAGGTTTCCTCATCCCTGATTTATATACAGAAATCATATGACAGCTGCTTTAGTCAAAGTGAATGTAAATCTTATAATTTCTATTCATCTTGAGAAGATTGCATATTCTGATAATGTAGATTCTTAGGGATTACCAGTGGAGGTCAGTTCTGGATGTCAGCCTGTATCTTTACCCATCCTCGGTTACCCGGAGATAATCAGATATTAGAGAAGGTTGGAAATTGGTCTTCTATTAATAATTAAAAAAAAAAAAGTGATAAAAGACTCTGATCTTGCCAGCATCGTAAGTAATGTCACTTCCTAAAGTGACTGGCACTAGCTGTAGGCTCAGATATGCCAATTATAATTAAAGCCATTATTTTCAAATACAGTTCAGTTTATTCCTGGTGAAAAGTAAAGAGAATTCTAGAGTGACAAATCTCTCTTGAAAATGCTAACTTAACAAGAAGGCTGTGCCTATAGACTACCTGTAATAACCTGGTTTCAGGTTTGGAATAAACGTTATATATAAACATACATTTAAAATAAATGTTGATCATCTTAACATACTGTACAACATTAAAATATTCATATACCTGACACAATCACCTTGATAAAGTGAAGGATGGCTTACAAGGCAGAAGTGGCATTCAGTTCTTAGACAAGTAGCCTTCATGCATCCACAGTATGGTTTTCAGACAGGTACCAATCTACCATTTTTATTGAAAAATCTGATGCTCGCTTAGAGTTTTCTAGGAAAAATAGCCAAAATAACACCTATTTTTGAGAATCAAACTCAAAGGTGGATCTCAGAAATGAATATTTTTCAGACAGCTGTGATCTAGTAACTGAATTATTGATAGAACTGAGGGTTTGATCATTTACTTACAGTAACATACAAATAATGGTTGTATTTTGTAAAGCCATGTAGCCCATTGAGGCAGCAGTCACCCCTGGCATCTTTTTCATTAAAATGAATGGGATCCTTGGTGATGACTGTAGGAGAGCGTAAAACACAGCCACGGAGTAGCTTCCTTAAGCAGCAATTCCTTCCTGCGAAGGCAGCTTTAAACTAAGCACAGAAGCCGTAGAAGTGGAAGGTGTGCAGTCTCCCAGGTGCTCCAAACCCTCTACCCAAGGTTATGTCCCAGCAGAGCAGGAGCTGTAAGTGGTTTGGGACCGATGGGGCTCTGGGGATGCAGCTTCTGTCATTGGCAACCTGGAACTGAAAGTTAGCTGACAGGTGATGGAATAGAAATGTTGTCACTGACCTTTGCCTGCTAATGAGTGTGCTGGTCCTGCTCAGATCCGGTGGTAGTTAGATTTTTCTCTCATTCTGGCTTGCATGTAGATCTATTTGCACAAGGTGATGGCACGTTTGTGCTCTCAGGCATATTTTCAAGTGCCTGCCCTACTGCTGGCCACAAGAGATTGTCCTGAAATGAGATTATGGTGCACTGATCTGAGGTCTGATGTTGAAAGAAGGGATAGATAAAATTCCTGCTTCCACTGCAGGTGACTGGGATCCAGACAAGGGAAGTTGCTGTAGCTGAATATTTCTGTTATCATGTACTGCAGTGGGCAGCTGTTTTGTCGTATTGGCAGTCAAAATCTTGGCTTTGTTTTCTGCCCTGTAATCTTGTGTCAATGTCCTCTCCGTTTCCAAACCCTCTGCTCCAAGTGTTTCCATTTCAATATGATTAATAGCTATTGTGAGTGATCTCTATTAAGGACTCAAAGCTCAATTTCAAATATTTTTGTGGCACTTCTGGTGGGCCTTGCTGGGATAAATTAAGCCCATTTTTCCCCTGATTGCTTCATTGAATCTCTTTGTAACTTCACCTTGTATTCCTTTCTGTTCAATACTTTTCAAAGTACTGAGAGTTTAAAGAGGTACAATAAATCCCAGATCAGTTTTTAATGACCATGGTAAGCCTGCTTGTAATATGTCAGTAAGCTGAGCCTAAAAGCCAATGGGGAATAGGCCATTTCTGCCTTAGTAATTGCCTCCACAGAAAGATTTATAATGTCATTATCTGAATCTACAAGAAATAACTCATAGAACTGAAATACCCTAAAAAAATATTACAATTCCCTTAAAATCTAGTCATTCATAAATGCTAAATCATAAAACTTTTTTTTTCCAAGATGTTTTATGTTAAAAATAAAACCCAGTCAAAATATAAATGTGTTTTTCTCAATCAGATTCTTGGTTCTTTATCTGTTTTCCTTGCTGTGGTTTGCTGGGCAGAAGCACGGTGCAGAGCTCAGCTCAAACACAGTGCTTCTGCAGACACAACCGAGTATGGAGGAGCTGCAAGGAGAGAAAGCATTCCTGGTCATTTTTCTTTATTTGTGTGTGATTCTGGGGGGAAGAGGGTTAGTTAGCGCTGCAATGAAATTAATTTCAGCAATAAAAATCACTCCCCCCTTCTCCTTCCACCCTTTACCCGTGAAAAGCCACACTAAATGTCCTGATAAATGTACTGCAGTACTGTTTTAAGCTGTTCAAGTCAGCTTCCTTTGCCCTCAGCATTCCCCAATCAGAAGATATCATTCATTTCTTTCAGAAAGCAGGAAATGTACTCTTCAATTTGTCTGGTGTTTAATAAAGTGCTAGAATTACCATAGCTACCCTCATCTTCTGGTGCTTTAATACGCTGTGAGATTGATGCTAATTCCAGGCAGGCTGAATTCTTGGTGCAGGAGGTTTGCCCTCCTATGGGGCACTGCTCTCATCCTGAGTTCTCTGACTGAGGCCCTCTTTGTTTCCCCATAGAAAGAAATGCTTTACTTTGTGCTTATTTTTCCGTTTGGTTCTTTGTCCTGTGTCTATATGAGCTTTGGTGCTTCTGAGTGGCTTTCATTGCAGCTTTCTGCACATCTTATTAATTAATAGGTATTACTTGCAGATGTCTCTGGAGAAGTGCAGCACTGCAGTCACTTCCATGCAGTTTAAGTGATTCCTAAAATCAGTGACAAGATTTCAACCCGATTCTTCTCCAAAGTTTGAATTAAATTTTTCAGGTCCAATATCTGCTTATAGACTCTAAATTACAGAGGCTAAGACACCTTTAAACAGTTCTGTAATTAACTTGGGTGGGTCCAGGCTTTCATCCTATGGCCCACGCACTTCAGAGTACAGACAACTCTACAAAGAATAAATTATTATTCATTTCTGATGAACATTGTAAACTTCCAGGTTCTTTGCTTCAAAGAAATGGTCTCCCTGAAACAAATGATTTCCCAGTCAAAGTGCTCTGCTCTTCATTATGTCATCTAAACTTAAGATGTCTGTGAAAACAATGCTGACACGTTTATTTCCTGAATTTAAAAAGGATTTATAGGCAAACAAATGTGTGCTTCTGTCTCTGCATTCTTATCGATATTAGTGGGAATATTCCTTTGCACACAGAATAAAATACACTGTGATGCACCCATCACCTGTGAGCCTTCCCGTACGGCTTGCTGCTTTACTTTTAAATCTTTCCCTGACTTCTGATGCAGCATGATGTGCTCTTAAAACTGAGCTCTGGGAAGGAGTCAGTGACAACTAAATGGAGCTGGAATTTTGGGATGCTCTGGTAAAAGATGAGGAGTTTGGGGGGGGTGGATGAGATCAATAGAAACATTTTTCTTGAGGATGGTAGCAGTGAAAGCCTAACCACGAGGAAGGATGAAAGAATATCCAAAAACATCCTTTTGCTCTTTCTATTAGGAACTCATCCTGTAGGAATTGGGTGAGATAACAAGCTGAGATTGCTCGGGATTAACCTCTGGTTATTCACTGGGTGCTGTGCTTTTCTGCTACCATATGTAGCGAACGTTTCCTGACAGGCTAACTAGGAATAATAAAAGGATAAAGGACTCTGTGACATTCTGGATGTTACAATTGTTATTTCTGTCCTCTCAATGTGGTTTACCTTTGGCAGTCAGAGATGAGCATTCTCAGAGCCTAGGAAGAAGGGAGAGAACTGCTCAGGGTGTGTGTGAGCAGTACTGGGAGCAGCGCTGCCTCCTGCCTGGAGGGAGGCTGCTATGGTTTGTGGGAGCCCACTGCTGTAGAGGTCTGAGAGGGCACGCTTGTATGCAGGAGGTTCTTTTACTGTTACAGTTACTTGTTAACAGTTAACAAATAGCTTGCTGTTCTGCTTTCTTTTTGGTTGTTTTACCCTATTATAAACACATGCAAAATATTAGGGAAGCAATTGAAGGTTAAATAATTAAGTTATTTAGAAATACTCTCCGTAAGCTATCTGGAACACAGCTGTATTTTATATCTAGCTTTCAGGTTTTCGTGCAACTTTCACCTCTCAACAGATCTCGAGTTTGGATAAATTGCTCAGATATTGGTTCATGTGTACTGTATTCTAATGAAATATAAGTATACAGGTCAAAAGAGAAATACCTAACGGGGCTGTTTACCAGTGGTGATGGGAACGGAGAGCTCAGAATGCACCGAGAGACAGTAGTTAGTGAGTCTGTCATACGCATAAATCAGCCACACGGCCTCTGCATTTCTGTCTCCCTAAAAAGGTTTTAGTCAACCCCTTAAAATGATGATCACACAAATGCATTTTTATATTGCCTGTTTGCTTTTAGTTATGCAAATTTGTTCAAGGGAAACGATGTACTCGAAATGCTGAAAAAATTGAAAACCCTGAAGTTGTCCATGGTGTGAGGAGATGTGACACAGTTGCTGCTCTCAGGTCAGATTGGGGTTATACTGATTTGGGGTTCAAGGCTGGCTTGAAGTGGAAGTGAAGCAGGGCATTGGTCAGAGCATTAAAGGGAGTTGGTGAGAATGGCAGCACTGTGCTCTTCAGGCATCAATTCCAGCAGCAACTTGTTACGGAAGTGGGTTAACTACACTTAGTGAAGTCTGCTCTTATCTCTGCAATGGTTCATTATTATTCAATTAATGTCCTACAAGTGATGATTGCAGTTAACTTCCCAGTGTGTCTGGGCCACTTTTGAGAAGGTGAATTAACAATCTAAGTAACTTGGATCTAGCAGTGGTGGATGGAGCGATGACTAAACTGCTTTGAAAAAATTGAGATGCTCCTTCTGTGGGTAAATGTCATCCCTCATTGCTGGGGCATGCAGCAAGCAGCTGCCACCCTGGGGGGGTGGTATACTTGGAAAAAAAATGATTGTTGTATGGTTTGTCACTGGTTTAGACATATATCTAGGAAAAAAACTTGTTAGGCTTGGTGACTTTAAGATTAGGCATAAAGCTTTCAGTCACAATTGTGTGTTTGCCCTTCACACTTGTCTTTCACAGCTGTCACTACAGTGGATTCACTGAACCAAACTGAGCGCATCTCCTGCCATGTCTGGAGATGCAGGTAGGGGCAGGCTTGGGGAGGCTTCTCCTCCTGCTCTGTGAAGTGGCACGCATCCATAGGACCATGGATTTAGCATCAGGCTGAGTTTGCTGGTGTAGACATACCTCTGTACTTCACTAGCATTGAAAGGCAAACTTAAAAGCTTATCTGGAGGCTTATGTTAATTGCTGAGCCTATGCTTTGACTTGCAAAGGACATGGCACTTCCCACAAGCACTAAATTAACACAGAAATACTGAAGAACGTAAAAATCAAAAACCTGAATGTGATAGTGATTTTATAGAGTTCTACGTTGCCTTAAATCCACTGCAGAGCTGCTGCTGATGTCAGTGGGCAGTATATGGCCCATCATTTGTCAGACCATTTAAATTCAGTGGCTTAGCACTTCGTTTTTTGGAAAACATCCTACACAGCTTGATTTACAGCCCTGTACAGCTAATTAAAGTCACTCGTTAAAAAGTTATCTTTTATTATAATTGCTAAATATTTTCTTGTGTGGTTAGTGGGTTTCACCTTAAAGTGATCTATGAATGCTGGCTCTTTTCCCGAGCTCTTGGGTAAGAACCGCTGCCTGGTGGATTTGTACTGAGGTGACAGAGGCTTTGCAGGGCTTTGTGTTTTCACATGCTTGCTTTCCTCATGGAGGATAGCAACACATTCTTGTGGATAGTGTAGAGCTTGGAAGCCTGGCCTTCTCTCCCAGGTACCAGCTTCCCCTCTGAACCTAGTGAAGCTGTTTAATGCCTTCCATCTCAAAATAGTTGGAATTATACCAATCTTTCATAGTATGTTCTGAGAGTCCTTCACAAAAGCATTACACAAGTTTCTAACCAGCTGATGCTCGTAGGATTTAGTTTACCAAGTGCAGTGAAGCTGGTCTTACAAATAACAAAACAAGAAACACTGCTATAATGACTTACGGAGTTTCTGACTCTGCCTATGTTCTGCCCCGGTCTGGGAACCTTTATTCATCCTCCATCTTTATTCTTTGAAGCAGTGATTCTTCTGTGCTGTGTTCTTCTGCTCACAGCTAGGATCTTGGAAAATAATGTGAACTTACAAGAAGCCACAAGGTAACTTTATGTCCAGTGACTTATTGAAGCTCTTTAAAGTTCAGTATATTTTTCTCAATGGTCTGCCCAGATGTAAGTGATGTCCTGCTCAGCAAGGTGCAGCAGCACCTGCATATAGACCTGTGTGTTCTGAATATCAAAATCAGCAGCTTCTCGTTTTCATTGTTGTTGTCATTGTCATCTCTTGATCTGCTCGTGCTGCATGGTGCTGGGTTCTTAGAGGAACGTGTGGCAGTGCTGCGCTCACAAGTGCTTGCCCTTCCCTCCATGTCACCATTAGTGCCCTGCCATGGCTGCCACGAGTGTTCTGTGGCACATCACAGAACAGGTCAAATTCATAAGGTATTAAAAAGGAGTTGGAGTTGATTATCACAGATATCATGTGAGTGACATCCTGCTTGTGCTGTGTGGGTAGAGAAAGGCTAGGCAGGGGCAATCACAAGATGACTAAGAAGGGGTGGGGGGGTTGGAAGAGAAACAGTGAAGGCAATGCCTGCCTGGAGAGCGCAGCATCGGCCCAGTCTGCTAGTGCTGCACTGGGGGATCCACGGGAGTGCGGGCACGGTCTGAAGGGCAGTCATGAGGGAAGGAGACCAGTGTGTTTGACAGGCAGGGCTGACTGGGTTTGAGTGGGTTTAGTGTCAGGAAGCATCCTTGGAAAAGCAATGTTGTGGCTGAGCTGACGTTTTAAACTCATCTCAACTCTTGACTTGGAGCCTGCAGTCAGCCCTACAATATCGTCTTTGGAGTAAGATACTGCTTTGCTAGCAGAACAAAAGAACCATTAATGACACCAATTAACCAGTGTAATTCTCATTTACACCTCTTTATTACCTTCCACACACAGTATGTGATACATTATACATCCCATTAATTGTTAACATACACGCAAGTCAAGATCTTTTATTATACTGGGTCATCTATCATTGATACAGAGATATAGATATTTTATAGCTGAGCCAACTAACACTACTGTAGAGCAGAATCTATGGCCACTTTCACATCAAACCTGATTGTGTTATTAAGCCCTTTAGAAATGCTTAGTGTGTGATTTGGCCTCCTCCCAGCAGGTATCAGCAGGTATCTTATGGAGGGGAGCAAAAATGTGGAATGTGGGATAAGCTTTTCTTATTTTGGCAGCTTTGTTTTTGAGATTAGTTTTACCACTTCAGAATTCAGATGAAAAGGATTGTTCTGTTGCACTGTAAATTCAAACTTTCTAATGAGCGTTGCAGGCATTCCTGAGAATACAGAGAAATTAGTGAAGAGGCAACATTTAAGGGGAATACAGGGCAGTTGTTTCTTAAAGCTCCAATGATTTTGCAGTTTCAAGGGATTGAAAAGTCAAAAACTTAATGCAATAGGTATAGCATCTTTGCTGAGCCTTCTGCTCATGACAGAAGTCATGTTGTCAATAGGCTGCATTGTCTGGAACCACTGATACTATTTGAAGTCAGTGATGTAAACTTCAAAGCTCATTGTAGATATGCAGGTCGTGTGGCTGCTCTTCCATACTCAGCTCTTAAACTCCAGAAGTATTTTTCTCTTTTTGCTTTGTGTGACTTCCACAGCTGATAGAAAAACCGCTTGCTTTCTGGAGGAATCACAAAACTACATACGTGCTATGTTTCTGTTTCCTAGCTGTGACTCAGATTTGATTGCTGCTTTCTGTTAATTTCAGTGGGGGATGTGTGTGGTGGTTCCTTGGGGCCTTGTGTCCAAATGAAGCAGATGGGCAGAGACACTGACCAAGTCCATCTGTGGCCACAGGCTGCACTGGATGCAGGATGAGCTCTGTTCAGCTTGAGCCCTGCAGATAGCACCGCCTCATCGCACACCACCAAAGTGAGCTGTGACAGCTCTCTGCCTACTTGTTACTTGTTACTACTTCACCCCGGTACAAGCGTACTGCCTAACATATAAGGTAAAGAATCTGTGCATCTGCTATGCTGGCTTGTACTTTCAGTACTCTATTCCTGTTTTAAGCAGAATTAGCAGAATCTGGTGCTTGAATTGTGCAGGACCTGAGCAGTGCTGCAGTCCGTGTCTGCTACCAGAACTCCTGGCAGTTCTTACACAGGATGCTGCGGGTCCTGTCCTGCCCGCCCGGGCACTGCCAGCCTCGTGCCCACCTTACAGCAGTAGACCTTGGGTGGGATCTGACCCAACCTGAGCGTGGTGGCACTCAGAAAACTGCTTCACTGGATTTTCTAAATCCAGCTTCCATTATCTATATTCCTTAATTAGAGCAAATGAATACTAATTATTCATGGCTAGTATTTTATCAAAATGAGTGGCAGCAGCAGTTGGAGTCTTTGCCTGTTAGATTTGTATCTGTTATGCACAACGTTGATATATTCCCTTCATGTATGCTATCCCAGTGTACATTTACAGTGGAAGTGATTTGAGGCTAATGCTGTGTCAGTAAACAATTAAACACTGTTGACTGAGCAACTGGTGACCCTAAACAGGGAGCACCAAGTGTTAGAGGGAGAAGGAGGTTTGCATTAGCATATAGCCCCTTCCATAAATAAGTGCTAAGCCACAGTCAGCTTCACAGGAGAGTGCTACTTGAGGGACCCAAAAAGTTCTGCTAGCCTTCATTCTCTTTGGTAGGATTCTGTGGTTAGTCAATGCTTAAAATAGAATTGGTGCTCTGACCTAACAGAACTATTGTAGCTGCTGACTTTGCTGGAAAGAGGGAATTAAAAATGCTGCTACCATACACACAGTAACTAATACACTTGGCCCTTCCTGATATGCCAATATGTACTGACCCATTTAACATAAGATTATGAAAATGTTAATAAACTGAACTTATCATAAAAATAAGCTCTCAGGTAAAAAGATCCGAGGGCTGCTCCAAAAGTAGTGCCTCCTCGTTTATGACATTGACCTGTGGCATCAGAGGTGGATGTTGGTGGTGTGGCAGTAGGGGTTGAACCTTCCTGCCAATGTCCCACTGTATTTTGTTGCTGTGACAGCTGGCAGCAGTGGGGCAGTCTGACAGAGTGGTGTCTGATATGGGAGTGTGTATGGAGCGAAGGGGAGGGGGTGATTGAATTCCTCCGTGTGGAAATAATGGCACCCATTGACATTGGTCAGTGTTTGCTGAACACTTACAGAGACCAACCTGTGGATGCTGGCACAGTGAGGCTGTGGTGCTGCATTTCAGCAGTGGTGGCAGTGTCAGTGGTCACCTCTGCTGGTGCAGATGTTTATAAGTGCAGCCTGAAGGCTCCTGTTCATCGCTGGTGAAAGTGCCACAAAGATCTGCATCACTTGTGATGCTATTTCTTGGGCTGGTAGTATTCACACTAATACTAATTCCAGTTCCTAATACTAATCCTGCAGTTTCCATTATTCCCAGTTATACGTTTTAGGCTGTTCACAATTTTTCCTGTCCTTTACACCTTTCTGTAGCAAACAGTTGCAAGGTAAATCATACCCTTCCTCTCCTGTCAGTCCTGTGACTGCACTTGCATGTGCTGAAGACTATCCTTCATACATTCATTTTGTCCCTCTCACCTGCAAAACACATTGGTTGCTGTTGGCAGGTTTGTCCCGCTGTCAGCATCAGCGCTCTGCAGGGCTGAGCTGTCAGTGCCTGGTCTGCTCTGTGTCCATAGCCCACTTGGGGTCTTCTGCCCTCCTTACTGAAATGCACTGTGAACCTTCACCTATCTTGCTGAGCTCTCTTAACTTCAGTCCCCTTCTATTTCCAACCATGTCATCTTTCAATTATTTTGTAAATTATTCTTTTTTCCCATTTAAAGATCTCAGGTTATATTGTAATGAAGTCAAACCGTAATGTGCTAATAAAAGTATAAGTACGGAAAGCTGAAACCTGCAGATCAAATTATTTGTCATTGTTATTGTTTTTGGTGGGTTTTTTTTTTTGCTCAGATCTAGTCCCTAGAAAGCAGACACCACCAACTCTGCAGTGCTGATCCCAGAAGGATGAGCTGTGATGTAATGTGGCTCCCAGAAGGTCTGAGTACTGGAGTGGCAGCCTTGTCTTCCCTCTAACTTGCTTGTAATCACTTCTGTATTTTAGGGGTAGAGGTTACAGATATCAGGCAGTAAATCCTTGCTGAGCTGAAAATAGCAGTAGAAACTTGCAGTCTCTACATCCTCTGTGCTGGCTGAACAGCACTTTCCCCAGTTGTGGGAAGAACCTGGATTGACCAATTTTCCTCCTTTACACCTCAATCTCCCCTGTAATGGAGATTTCAGACTACCACAGCAGAGGCAGCAAGGAGCTGTTTGTGTTTGCTGCTGGGTAGCTTGCAGTGTGTCAGAAAATAGATGTGGGACAGAGCTGCTGCAGCCTCTGGAAGGTCTGTGAGCTGCTGGGGAGCTGCAGCCAGGTGGGCTGCTGGCTTTGCTGGGAAGCAGAGCTGCCTGGAAGGCCAATGTTCTCCAGAAACTGGTGTGAGATCCTTTGTATTTGCTTTATCTTTTTCAGCCATATTCTCCAATTTGCTGATTGATCATTGAAGTATACTCCTTTAAACAAAAACATGCAATAATGCTTTTGTATCTCTGTTATGTCAGTATGTATTGAGTCTATTAGCAGTATTTGTTTTCTCCTTTTTTAACATCTGTCATCAATCCAAGCTGTGCTCAGTATCATCTTTTGTAGCTTCCTATGCCCAGTGATAGTTACTTGGGAGTCAAGATTAGTTCTTTTAAATTATGTAATAGCTTCGCAAAGAGGAGAATAGGTTAGTAATGTGTCATTTGAGATTTTGATAAAAACCTAATGGGAAATTGGTCTGTGAGCCAACTTGAATGAGCTCGAAACATAATATGAACAAAGATCAGCAAAGCTCCTCAGGTTGCCCAGAAGTATTAAGTGTTTCATTTGTGAAATCCCCAAAGTCTGCCAAGACGTGAAAGCTTGGCATGGTGCAGAAGGTGTGCCTGCTAAGGCAGGGTTAGCACAGATGGAAGCCAAGGAACTGAGAACGCTTTTTTGTCCCTACCTGATGAATTGTAAGGCTCCATTTTTGCAGGTGGATTCCAAAATAAGGTAGCAGGTGGTGTATTTAAGGATTTCAAGTCAAACTGCAGTTTGACTGAAGAAAAGTGATAAAATCCCATAAGGACCTGCATTTGCAGCAAGATCCTTAAGCCACTCTTGATATCCCATTCCCCCACAGAAGTTGTTCAGCAGAGGCAGTAGCTCTGGGTCCTGTGGGTATGGTGCTTCTCAGCACGCGGTCAGCATCACTTTGGGCACTTCACAAAATCTGAGCAGCCCATGATGTAATCAGCCCAAAATACAACTTGTGTCAGGTGGGAAACGAGGCAACCATGAGAAGCACAGACAAAGAGACCTGCTTCTCATCTGGTTAGGTAGGGCGTATCAAGAAGAAGCATGGGTTAAGAATGAATGTGTGAAGTTTAAAATCTGTGATGATTGTTTAGAGAAAAAGAATAGATATGGATTCAACACAAACAGTGCTCCTGTATTGCTAAAAAAAAAAAAAAAAAATCCAATCAATTGATTATGGTTTCCATAGGTAGAACTGCAGCTTTTCCAGCTGGTTTGTGTAGGTGAGCTTTTTCATATGTGAGAGAACCCCTGAAGTCTAATAGAAACCTTTTAAGTAAATCTTGCAAAGCTCTAATCTCTCAAAAGCTCCCGTGTTCTTCTCCTCTGTTCTTATTTAATTTTTAATAAGAACAATTCTATGCAGCTCAAAAGCATGGCTCAATTAAGGAATATTCCTACCAGGCATCTTTGAAATCTTGGGAGGCTTTTCTTTTCCTTTTTTTGTATTACCCCTGTGCATCTCAGTTTTGGTTGGCTGGAGTTTAGAGAAGGGGTTTCTCTTTAATTGCGAGCTCTGCTTCTCACTGTTATTTACCAGTAGACCAAGGAACTTTCAAAGTCTCATCTTTTATGCTGGAAGGAAACCACCGAGCACATTAGTGCTGTATTCCAAAGTTGCAAAAAGGATCTTTGATGTGATTCCCCAGACGTCTGTCCGGAAGTGTCTCCAGGTCATGAGAAGTAATTAAAAAAAAAAAGGTATGAATCAAAATTTCAAGCCCAGGTATTTTATAGTAATCAAATCTTAACTGCTTTGTGGTTCACTTTTATTTTTATAGCGTGTGGCATTCTTCTTGCTGCTCTGGTTAAGCTTGGATCAGCACTTCCATTATAAAATGCTACTTTCAGGGGTTTATAACTTAACTGCAAGAACTTCCTCCGAGTTTAAGATGGCGTTATGACCTGACTGGAAAACCACGTTTGTATAAAATACATGTCTGCCAATATGCATAAGAATTTTTGGAATCCTATTTTGTGCCTTTAGAGCAGATCACAATGGTAGTGTTTCATCAGAATACGTGCTGTTAATGATGAGAGAAGTGAATGGTGTCTGCAGTGTTCTGCACAGCGCTGTGGCAGCCTTCATTTTCTGGTCCAGCACTTGCTGAGGGCAGCCCAGCTTCTCACAGCCAGGACAGAAGGAGGTGTCAGGTGCAGACTCTTCTCTATTTGTGGTCTTCTGCAGCTTTCTTTTCTCCAGCTTCCAGACAGAATGGACAAGATAATGTTTTAGGTATCTGTTGGTTCCTTGCACTTAAGTTCATATGGAATTTATAGTTGTTTCAACCTAGTATAATTGCCAAAATCGATGTAAATGTGTGCTCTCTATTAAAAGGGCTGTGGAACTTTCAGTGTTGCAGTCTGCCTTTCCTTCCTACATTTGGGCAGAGTTGAGCTGGGTTGTTCCTTTCTGTGCCATGGTTTCGATGGTTACATGTCAGCGCTGACCCGATGTCTATAAAATGCCTTGATGTGTTACCCAGAGTATGAAAGGTATAAAAACATACATATTTACCTGTGGCAGAGCAGTTCTGCTCTATAAAAAGGAAGCAGTACACTTAGAGTGTTACAGAAATCTTTTCTTTAAAGAGAACTGACTTTTTTTACAAGGAAGGGGAGTCTGACTGCCATTTTCTAACCTGAACTGTCCAATTCAGAGAGATGGGTGACTTATCTCAGGTTTGTGGTGTGAGGATATCTGCTCAGGAGCTGATGGGGAAAAGTGCTGTGGGCATTGATCAGAGCTCAGAGATGTTTGCCCCCTTGTTTTGGTTGTGTTTCTTTTCGTGATCGTTTTCTGCTGTTTGTTGTTGGTTTTGTTTTTTTTCCAAAACTTGAGGTAAATGGCAAAATGCCACAAACCATGGAAATTTAATTTTCTGCATTCCATTTTATTGCATACTTGTATCCTAATGAGAAGCAGCTCCAGAAATTATCTTCCCAGCCTTCTGAGTTCTAAGAACAGACTTCTCTCAGCTGTACTTTTGGGATCCAATCTTGCCATTTGTGCAGGTCTTTTGAAGGCAGTGACCAGATGCGATGCTCTTCTTTTATGCATTACAAGTAACATAAATTCAATGTCTGTTGAGCTCTTTTTGACGTCCTTTAAAGAAAAAAGGACAAAAGCTAACAGGCACATAAATGTGGGATGCCTTTATAGTGTTCTGGGAGGAAATGTGAATTCCTGAGCCAGTGATACTGCTAGCCTGGGCACCACATCATCACACATCCAGATCCCTCAAAAGCATCTCCTGTGTTTTGAAGGAAACTTGCCAAGATTTCTGAAGAGCCCCAAGAGGTGGAAGGAAGTAAATGCCAGGACTGGAGGAATTAGGAGCACTGTCAAGTCTTAAAGACCTCAGAGCTGTGGTTCATGGTAGCAAACTCTTAACTTCACAGATACCTGCACTTTTAGATGTTGTTCCCATGAGATTTACACAGAGGAATGTTGCGTGGTTGGGTTTTTGTGGAGTTTGGAGGTGTTGTGTGATTCTTATGTTGTTTTCCACCTCCACCCCTGGGCTGTGCACCTGTAGCAGGCAGAGTGGTTCTGGGCCAGGAACCTCCAGGAGGCACCCATTACTCCTACTGTGCAAAGCAACCCACTGGAAAAAACAAGTTCCTAATGATGCTGATGGACTTGAGATTGTTCTGCAGTACCATAGGAATACTACGTGCTTAGTTTGGGGGGGGGGAGTGTGGATTTTTGTCTTTTGGGTTTTCTTTTTGCAGTCAAATCTATTTAACTTAACAGGGCATTGACTAGGGGAAGGAAATAAAAAAAAAAAAA
Organism: Gallus gallus; assembly: GCF_016699485.2. Taxonomy (NCBI): domain Eukaryota; kingdom Metazoa; phylum Chordata; class Aves; order Galliformes; family Phasianidae; genus Gallus; species Gallus gallus. The sequence continues at coordinate 13,199,727 of NC_052551.1, forward strand.
AAAGAGAGCTCCTGCAGGAGAGGTCTGTTACAGACCATCTTATCACAAACCACTTGGTTGTAAGGACCAATGCCAAAGCATTAACCTAACTGAAAATGAGGAGAAGTCATCAGTCTGACAAAACTGCATTTAACTGGGCTGGGAAAAGGAGCACAGGCAATCAGGACTGCTCTGACAAACCTTAAAGGCAAAGTCTCTCAAAAGAGGGAGCGGAAACAGGAGGCGCTTCTGGGAAGTTTGAAGGAAGCAGGCAGATTTTTTTTTTTCTACATCAGAGGTTTAGGTAATACAGAAGTCTATTTTTTTTTTCTGAAATGTTTGGTCTCTGCTCTTTAAGCATTGATGTTATGAATGTCGCCTGCTAATCACACTCTGCTTGCCAAAGACTCTTGAAGAGAAGATCCTGAAGTGAACTGTGCTGAGCTGTCTGTGCACAGTGTGTGTCAGCCCAGCACCAGTCCAGTCCTGGGGCAGTTGGGAAATATCTCCTGAGCCAAAGCAGCAGCCAACATCCCCAGTGCTTGCAGTCTGTGTTGCTACCTTAAGGATACGTCATGCTCTAAGCCTTCGTTTGCCCTGTGCTCAGAGCATCAAACAGTAACAGGTGCCTCAAAATGAATTTTTAGAAGTGATCTGGTTTTAAAAGCTAGACAGAATTTAACTCCTTCCAGTGCCTTTTGTAGTGAGTCTCGTGATAAGGACTGAAAACTATTCTCAGTAATTTGCAATTAAAAAATCAACTCGCGGCTCTGTGGTGCCACCCCCTCTATTTTGCCTGCTCTAGAAGAATATTTATGACACCAGGAGAAGGAGCCAGAAGCCTTTCTGTCATTAGTGAATAATGCCATATGACTCCCTTGTGGTACAAATGCCAGATTATGCAATGCAGTGTAGTTATTGTCTCTAAATATAGCATTGTTTGGTATAGAAGTGTCGTTGGAATAACAAATTTTCTCTTATGGACGTTAATATTATACTTTAATAAGGCCAAAATAACTGCAACAAATCTCAGATTTAGCTAAAGGGCATGCATTGTAAATTCAAGTTTGTTACTCTCACTTTCATAACTCACTGGAACGGTCCACTTGGTGACCCTGATTTACTTATCCTTGTCTTATTGGAAGTAGCACAAATACGCTGTAGTATTTTGCACTGAAGTGGCAAAGCCTTGTACTGAGCACTGCATAAAACCTTCCCATTGTTTAATACTTTCTGTCAGACTACCACATTCCTTCTGCATAATGGAAACAGCACCCACAGCTAGTGGGCTGCAATTGCAGAGCAGTTCATCACTCAAGGCTCTCCAGCATATGATAGCACTGCAAATATTTATATTAGCAGCTTTTGTGCTTGACTGTAAAGATTAGAGATCTTACAGGGAGTACTGAAGGAATTACAGCTCCAAGGAGTGGGGGGGCAGGCAAAGGATGGATCTTTCCAGTATATTAAAAAAAAAAAGCATCTTTTATTTCACAGAGAAAGAAAGGAGCATCCTCTAAAACTCTTTCCAGCTACAAGAGTCAGTCTTTGTGCCCTGATGTGCATACAGGGCTTTGCTCTGCAATTCACAGTCTAGTTGGAGTCTGTGGATTTGTTTGCTGGCTGAAGTGTGGTGGAAGGTGGCCTTGACTCAAACTGATGGAATTTTAGTGGGGAAGTGAAGGCATCTTCTGTTCCTGGTGTTCTGTACTTACTATTTCGTGTTGGGTTTTTTGTGTGTGGTTTGTCGTCTTAGTACAGGCAGCATAGTACTAACATCATCCACTGTTGTCTGCACAATGTGAACTCTTCGTTAGGAGGTAACCCACTTCAGAAGAGCACCTTGGGCACTGAATTTTCCTCCTTGATTTTCTCTAATATAAGAGGATCTCATTTGCTGTTTCAGTCACATGTGGATATACTGGATGGGGAGGGGACAATGCCTAACAAAATGCTGGTATTCATGGCCATCCCTTTATGGGATATATGAAACGTATGGATGCTTGCTTCTCTGGTAACTGTCCCTCTTCTAAGGCCTATCCATCTGAGGATGGGGTTTACTTCTGACAGCCATTCACGAGCCATTTGTTGTGCATGTAGCAGTTATCAGATGCCACAGGAGTATTTCCACTCTAACAAACGCTATTGCAACTTTCACCCCTTCATGGTGTGCAGAAGGATATCTGCATGGCATTGCCAGCTTTTCCTCTGCACAAAGTCTGGCGCCCTTCTCCGAGGATCTCAGTTTTCTGTAAAACTGTCCTCTCCATGAGTGAACTCCAGCAAGTCACAACAGTCCCTCTGTCCCACGTGAACCTGCTGGTCTCTCCATCACAGCTTGGAGAGGCTGTAGGATCAAGGTTAATGTGTCACACAGGAGTCCTGCTCTTTAAAATGATCGAATAAAGCCATCTATTAATAGCATAGGGTTTTTGATGATTGGCTTTTTTTAGTGTTGAAACAGAATATGCTGTTTTTGAGACTGCATGCACTTGAAGCTCATGAAAAATGCAATTGTGGAGTGGGTTTTTAAAGTTGAGTTTTTAAGATCTGATTCATCACATGAGAAGAGTCTCCTAAAATTAGGGCTGACCATTATAAGATGCAGCAAAAGGAATTCCAGAGGACATGTATTTTAAAAAAAAGTGGATTCAGCCACACCTGGAAATGCAGCTGTAGTGCAGGCAGGAACCTGTGGGTAGAGAGAGAGCCTTGGCCACAGTTAGAGGACAGAAAAATAATCATCTTCAAATATCTTACATCATCTTAACCTCCTGTTAGACCTTCCCTGCAGGAGAAGTGCAGAATAACATTAGGAAACATGAGTAGCTGAAACAAAGAACTTCTTTTGATTTTAATGTACGTGTATAGCCTGTCGAGAAACGTCTCATGTTTTCCTCTGGACAGAAAGATAAAAACTCTTTGGAAGATCTTCAGATGTATCTTGCTGATACCTTGATGGGCACATGTTTAGCTACAGGAATGAATAAATAGTTATAAAACTGACTGTAAAGTTTTATACCATACACACAATTGAGTGTAGTGGCAGAATTTAGCAGAAGGCAGACAAGTGTGCAGGTGCCCGTGTGCTCCTGGGTGAACACTGAGTAGAAAGGAATCCAGGGATAAAATTTCAAAGTATTTTAATTTCTTGAGGCTTGAAGAAAATGTGACCACTGATGGATTTTGCATTTTATATCGTTTTGTTGCATCTGGGAGAGACATAAAAATAGCAGGTGAGAATATTAACGCTCACTGCCAGCATCTTTGAACTTTAAGCAGTTGTCTTTCATAATGAGACTGTAGGTGTTCTCTGGGAATGGCATCCTGCTCATGTGCCCATTTCTTCAGCAGGGGGTTTGCAGACAGCTCAGCAGGATGTCCTGGGACCAGTGCAGCCCAACTGGAAGTACCAGCGAGCTGAAAAACTCCCTTCAGAAGCACTCAGCCATGGCCTACTGAGGAACTGCAAAGGTATGTTAAGTGGATTCCTGCAGATCTAGTTGTGTTTCATTAAAGATCTGTGTGATGAATGGGAGAGAGTGCTTGCTGCTGTTCCAGAGAGGACAAACTGAAAGGGTTGTAATTACAGTGGAAGACAGAATTAGAATTCAAAGTGATACGAGTAGGGGATATAAGCTGAAGAAGAGGTTGCAGCTCAGGAAAGGCAGATTGAAGGTCCTACGCCTCAGCACAAATAACCAGCAGGGCAAAAACAAGATGGGGGACATCAGCTTAGTAGCAGGTTTGTGAATGAAAGCAATGAGCATAAGGTTAGCATGAGCCACCAATGTCATTCTCTGCAAAGTAACCAAGAAGAGGGGAAATAGTGCTCTTATTGCTGCTCCTGAGTGTATTTTTTGAAAGGTAAGATAAACCATTGCTTTTGCCTGGTGTGAATCATCCACTTCGTTTCCATTGGCTATACTGCTTTCCAAGTCCTCTTATAAGATGAAGTTTGGCTCTGGAACTGGATTTTAATATAATAGCTGATAATTTAATGACTTACAATAACATTTGTAATTACACACATTAAGAGGAAGGCAACTTCAGCTCATGCTTCTGGGTTTTAGAAGGGCATTAGAGAGCAATAATCTTTGTTAGAGCCATTATGTTCCTGTGTTCAGATTGATGCTTGGGGTCTGGGCAGCAGCAGCCCTGGCCGAGTGCAAGGAGTGGCCCAAGCCCCCCCAGCTGCTCCTTGGGCTGCCCCAGCCACACCTGGCCTGGGGGGTGGGGGGGTTTCCTCCTATAAATGTGCCTGCTTTCCAGGGTGCTTCCTGGGTGTACCCTCTAAACAGGACACAGCTGCCTTTCTCTCGTTATCAGGAGCTTGAAGCACTGATGATATGGTGTAAATTATAAGAGTCTGGATTAGTATGTGTAGAAGAGCATGCATGGCATTAGATAACAGTGTTTCATGACCTGTATACTGAGGAAGCAGGGAAAACTCCAAGTTTCTTTAAGTTCTAATTTAGTGTTCCAAATGAGTATGAAGCTATTTTGGAATATCGATATATTTTTTAATTTAAACAAATCTAATTATACTAAATTAGAGATTTATTTAGCGAACTTAGTAATGTTAAATGCTTAAATATTTTAGATGTCCGAGATAAACATAATAAAATGACTGTTTTATCTACAAATTAATCCAAAAAAATAAATTGCATTTTAATTACATTGATAATGATCAAACCCAAGTATGATTGGCATATCCCTTCCCTGAGACAGCCAAAAGGCAGAGAAGCAAACACTGGGCTGGATTCACTTTCTTCCTTACACCACTATAGAGATTTTGAATAATTCCCTTTAGTACGTAGAGCTCTGATGTATAATAATGTGGCTGAGTAGAATATGGCCGTGTCGCTGAAGCTGGTCCAGCACATCCTTATGCTGAAGATGACTCCAATAATGAAAATCTGTCTTGCAAATGACTCATTGTAAGAAGACTGTGCTGAAGATGTTGAAAATCAGGATGATGCATGTGAAAATGAAATTAATCAATATGAAGATGAGGATCAGCAGTCTATCACGGCAGAACTGTTTGATAATAATGAAACTGAGGAAACAGGCACTGCTAGGGAAACAAATGAAATTGCAAGAAATAGGAGTGATAATAATGAATTAGTAGCTATTTCCAGAAAGAGGAGAGACTGAGTTTGCAGACAAAGAAAGGCATGCTAGGAAGCTGTGATGCTTGCAACAGTTTTCCATGCCCAGATTTTTCGAAGAGTCAGTGATGTAAATACACAGAAATATTCAGGATTATTCGATCTCTGTCTGTAGTTGCTCCGTTTGTGCATGTAAGTAATTGTCAGGCTGGGTAATTTCTCATTCTAATGGATGCTTGAGCAGCTCAGCTGATGAATCAAGCCTTGGTGCTGGAGTGGAACACTGTACATACAAACGGGCTCATTCTGTCACACCTCTTTTTGTCCCTGAATTCACCAACCCGTGTTCTACTAAAGCTAGGCTGTGAATCTGGTGTGATGAAAGGATGGAGAGGTGTCCATCCTTGCTAATGGGTTAAAGCAATGCTGGAAGTTATTAACTGTCACGTCTGTCCAATAAATTGGCTCCTTCACAAGGAGATGCAGCAGTTCCAGTTACTCCCTGTTAGTTTCTGAGCCCACAGCTGTGTTCATAGACTTTTCTTCTGTTTCCTACAGTGGATTTTTTTTGTGGTGTTTCTCAGAAGCTTCACCACATCAGTGCTTATTGATAGCTCTGTTGGAACCCTGGCTTACAAATGAGGCATCACTTTTGTTTTGACCTTAGCAGCCTTTGATACATGCATAGTTAATTGTTACCGCAATTTGGTGCACCCATTAGGCATAACCTTACAGCTCAGGCGCTGCAAACAGAAAGCCACTTGAAGAGGGTGGAACAGAGACCAAGGCATCCACGAGTGATACCTGCTTATGGGATTACAGAACTCAAGTGTGTGTTGTGCAGTTGTGTACTGACTGACACGTTGCAGTGGCTCCTCAGACACCTGGGATAGATTATTTTTTTTAATGTGTTATATAAATATAAGTATGGAAAGCACAGATAAGTGATTGGTGGCAGAGCTCAAGGAGCACTGGATTCTATTCCAGTTCTATAAGTTCTATTCCAACTGAAATTCATTGATTAATCTGAGAGGACCGGGAAGGGATTTTGGAGGTGTAAATCCCAGGAGACTCCCAAGGCCACCACTCATTGCACAAGTTCTCTGCAGCACACGTCATTTTCCCTCCTTTCTCTCTTTCTCAAATACATTAGATAAAGTGAATTTTAATTCATGCAGAATCTGAGGTAACAGGAAAGAACAATTCAGAACTGCTTTGGAGACAGATGCAGCAGAAAACAAGCATTTGGAGGACAGCAAAGAAATGGGTAATAAAAAGCTCCGCAGTCTGTTCAGCATCCCAAGCTGCTGCTTCTGTGACTCATTACTGTAGCACCTAAGACCCTCACTGTGTTTAGTATGTGCATTTTTCATTTGATTTCCAAAGTAGGGAAAGTCCTGATATTTCCACTTAAGAGATGTAGAACAGAGAGAAAGGGAGGGCTGGAGTTCTTAGTCACATAAGCATCTGGTGGCACATTGCACGTGTGGAAGCTTATGTATTGTATAAAAAACTTCCACAGTTTGGAGTTGAATCCACATCAGATGTCTGATAGGTGGTTCCTTTACATCTGAGACAATTCAGTTTCCTGCAGTACCTGAAAAGGGATTTTCAGTTATGTAGGGTGACCCAACATTAACTTACCTAGCTGTGCCTGCAGTAGGTCAGAGCCTGACTGACCATAGGGGTTACTGGGTGGGATGTGTGGCACCAGCTCAGCGTTCTGAGAGCTCCCACAGCAAGCTTTGTGCAGGAGGGGCGTTTCCTTGCTGGTACCATTGAAGGCTGATCCTTAAAACTAGCTGGAGGAGACACAAAAACAGAACAAAGAAATGGACAAAAAAGGCTCAAAAATATCTGTGAGAAGATGGAAGTGTATTGAATGTTCTTGCTTATTCCTACACATATGGAATGTCCAGGTGTCTATGTGCCCATTACAGCATAATCCACAGACAGTTACTACCTGGAGGAATGTGATATCTGTAGAGAACAGTGACAGATGCATCAGTACATAACTGTCAGAATAATTACAATTCTCCCATCAGCACTCGATGTTCTGCCAGATATGGACTGGACACACAAACTCAAAGGGAGATGCTGGGTGTGCTCCCCAGGCTCATGTCACAGTCTCTTCTGAATTTAAAGGGCTTTGAAAGAATTTTGTATCATAATGCAGCAAAATGACTTTGAAGCTCAAGTTTCATTGTCTTTCACTGATGTTTTTGGGGAAACATGTTAGCTATTACTGAGTGTAATTTATGCCACTTTAAGGCCCATTCACACTGCTGCCAAAGAGGCATAAGACGGTCATAGCTCAAATGAGACTCATCTCCTAAATTCTGTCAACTTTTACTTAGACTTAATGGTGCTTATAAAACTGCTGACCATATCAAGTCCCCTTTCAAATCCCATGTTAGGAACCTGTATGTGATGATTATTCTTGTATAGAAGAGCTTCTATAAGTTACTCCAGAGAGGTCTTGATCTGACTGGCTCGGGCTTGTTGTCTGATCTTTGAGTCCCTGCATCTGAAAGCTCCCAAAACAAAAAATCAAAAGGTACTCCTGCCCGTGTAATTGTAATGGAGTAAATCTCTGTGTTTTGAATTCTTAAATTCCTTTTTAACTGGACTGCAGAGAAACAAAACTGATTGTTTATCAAATCAGGTCTTGGAAAATGCTCTTCCCCTTGAGGTCAAAAAAAATTCCACTATGGTACATTATTTTGGCTTCATGGTTCTTTAAATCTTCTCCAACTTTCTTTCCCTTTGTTCCTTAGCCAATACCACAAAAATGTAATAACAGCAAAAATAGACAATACAGATTAGACAACCTGGATAATATTTAAGCATGTGCTGAAGTATCTTCTTAGTGGACTTAAGTACTGTGCTGTGGTATATGTGGTGTTTTCAGCTTTTTGGATGAAATCTGTTTTCTTAACTTGCGAAGACCTTAAAGCAGAACAGGATTTTTCTGCGCATGACTTTTTGCTCTCCTTGCCGTTAGCAAAGTGCCTTCTTTGGTTGGTTAAAATTACGGCCCTAATAGCTGCTGTGTGGTTGTGGTTCCGAAAATAGGCCAAGTGTTTCTTTACGGACAAATCAGGCAGCTCACTTCTGGCTTAGTAAGGAGGTATTGCCTGATGCTGTCCCTGTGAAATCAGTGATACTTCACTTTTGGTGGGAAAATACTGACTCAGCAAAGCACAAATGTCTGACGAGCGTGTGGGCACTGACGCTATTGGTGGGGAAGAGAATGGAACCCATTTCTAAAAAAATAAAACCTTGCACCCTCGGATTGGTGTTTCTTAATCAGGTGGTTCTCATTTTGAAGTTATCAGTGTGTACGCCTTGTTTGCTCTTTCACATTTGGATTAAGCCATGACTTTGTGCAAAGAGTTTCCTTTCTACCTGGCTTATCTGCAAGCTGTTCAGAACAAAGATTTCCAGATCTTATGCTAACCAAGGGACGGGGGGACATTCAGAATTGTCCACACAAACCACCCAGAAAGCCAGAAGTCTCTGTTTAGCTCTTTTTTTATATCTTTTTTTGATTGATCTCCCAAACCTATTCTGCTGTACAAAGCCCAGTGTTGCTAACCATTGTGTAAGAGTCTGCCTCATTCTAGTTCTTGCACTACAAACTTGTTTTCCCATAGTGATTACTGTGTCAGGATTTGGACTTCAAAACTGTAAAAACAAAACACGAGACTGGGATGCATTATCCTAGGATAAACTGGGATCAGCTGCTCCGTGCTTTATGTTAGGATTACATGGAAGACTTGGTTTGAGCTGTATATGAGGCCTGAAGAAGATTCAAAGAACAAACGTTCATTGGCAGAACAGCATAAGCTGCTATCGTTTTTAATTTTATTGAGCCCTTTTAACACCTCAGATGACCATAAGGGAAAAACAGACAAAATATTGCCCGTTGTAATAAATAATTTGAGTCAAGCTTCAAGCCTATTATTAAATGAAATTTGAGGTAATCTTCTAAGCTGAGCTTCAGGGCACCTGTGACTTTTAAATGGAACTATTCTGTTTCTAGGGAAATACATACCTTTAAAAATTAAGCTGGAGGCTAAAAGCCTCAAACAATAAATCTCCCTCCAGCGCTGTTCTCTGGGGACATATATACTATGCAGCCTTCAAGCAGGGCACTTAGCCTATCTTTGGGTGTCTTTTCTCCAGCATTAGGGTTCTTTTATAAGGCACGTCTGGTTATCTCTAGACCTTTATGAGTTCTCAGAATCCCAAATATCTCTGTTTGATATAAGCCCAACTGCTGGCTGTTTGGATGCTCTCTGAACAGCCACCGTATCTGTTAGGAACTCGAAATGTCAGGCTGTTTTGGTGTCAGGAAAATAACTGTGTAGCCCCTCATGTATATGCAGTTTGCACACAGCTCTGTGTTTTTAGCAGACACTTCTATAGCAGTGGTGTTTTGGGGGTCGGTGCAGCGTGGCTTGAAACTGGAAATGTCTTTTTTCTTTGGGATGTATTCCCACACTCAGAGTAAAGGAACAGCAGAAGATCCTCCCTGAAACAAATGAGTTTGTCTTCAGAGAAATGTTTAAGTACCGGTAATGGTGCGAAGCTATTGAACCATGGAGTGGCTGCTGATTAATTTAGCACTGTCCGTTCTGAACACTTAATACAGGAATCTTGGATAAGAATAGCTGTGTAATTAATGCGGCTATACAAGGAAATAGAAACAGGGTCTCACAGGTATGCGTTAGAATACTGACGTGCATTTTTACATGAGGATCGTCTCCTCGTCCTCTTTGTTACGCTGTGCATCTTACTGCTGTGGAGCAGACGAGATGAGCTCTTTTTGCTGCTGAATCATAAATGTTGCAACAGCTGGCAGTGCCTGAGCTGCAGCCACATCCCCAGGCAGGCAGTAACAGCTCGGCTTCGGCTCCATCCCTGTCTGTGTGTTTATCTTACAGGCTCTTACGGAGCGAGGCTTATCTAGCTGCTCCAAGTTTACTTTTCCATTTATTTTAATTTTCATATTTAAGTCGATACTGATCGCTGGTATGACGACCCTGCCTAAACTCTTCAATAAAATGTAAACAACAGGAAGGTATATAGAAAACCAAAATAACTCATTATTGCTGCTTATACGCTCATCAAAATCCTAAGGGGGCTGTGACCTGATTGTAACTTTCCCCTGGAGCCGTACAATAATTTTAGCTGTGAAAGGAAATTTTATGGCATGTAAGATTAGCCCACACTAATGCAAGGTCAAAAATAATAGAATCAATAAGCAAACTCAATACTGTTAACGTTTTGAGAAAATTACTACGAGAAAACAATGTCAACAACAGATTGAAGTGGGTCTCCAAAGTTGTCCTATTGATTTCCTTTCAGATTCGTGACAATCTAACTCTTTTTCCTTTGCAATATGGTACCATTTTTTCTTTTTCTTATTCTTTGTGTTTTATGGCCTATTATTATTTCAGCTTTGAACACTTGTTAATTTATTATTTTAAAATATGGCAAAATTTGGGTCTTTGAGTTTATATTCTGAAACAGAAAAAAGCCTCTGATACCATTCAAAAGTGGTTAGAAAGCCTAAGGCTATTTTAAGGTCTTAATTTGGTTAGCAATGCACCAGCACGAAGTGGGGGAAGAGGAGGGAGGAAACTGAAGGCAACTTTGACACTTGTTTAGAACTGTCAAAATCAAGTATACTAAGAATAGGAAAGGAGTAAAATGCTGAACATGTATTTAAGTATTGCATTTCATATCAGTAATATCTGAGACTAGTATTGCTACCACAGATTAACTGTGTAATTTCTTTGAAAGAATCAAATTATAATTAAGTTGTAAAATTGAGGCTGTGCAGTCTGGATGCTGCAGCAGAGATGTGGCAATGGGGTGTCGGGGTGTCTCAGTATGCTCACACTTTCCTTTACACACACAAATGCTTCCCACAGTTGAGCCTGATGCTTGTAAAGCGAGGTGAGCTATTGTTATTCGATGATCTCACGGTTGGTGTGAAGGTCTCTTTCTGCAAACTGCTCTTCCTGTGTTCTTTTGAAGTCTGGCATTGCAGGCTGTGGGTGCAAGAGGGCCTAACTGGACTAGAAGCCTTTTCTCCTGCTTTGGGAAGAAAGCTCTGTTACGCTTTAACACTAAATATGCTAATCACTTCTGCTAATGCTTCTCCCTTTGGAGAGGAATTGTGTTTTGAATTGACGTAGGGAGATCTGCTTTGCAGCTTTGTATCCATTACTTGACACAGCCGCTGTAACAATATTTCCTTCTGAGGTGGTAACAAACCACTCCAACAAGGTTACTTACTGATGGTTTGCAAGCATCCTGCATCTGTCCTCAGAGCTGCCTTCTCCATTGACCATGTATAAACTCAGTGAGGTTTGGTTTCATAGGTGTTGCTGTGCCCGAATTTGGTAGCCCAAATGAGCAAATCCAAGTCCATGCCGGGTTGTATGTCACAGACTGTTTGCTTCTCCCAAGTTCAACAGCTTTGCTTATTTCTCTGGTATCTCAGTTTCTTCTCTCCCTCAAATATAATCCTTTCTAGCTTTCATTTGTAATAACCATACTAATTATTTTGGGGGCAGATGTATTGTGCAGTCCTGATGTTACCACTGCTGTGGCAACGTCTGTGTTTGCAACAGAATCAAGTGCTGCATTCCTTACAAATAAGGCTTGGCTTGTCGTAAGGGCAGGCTGTCAAAAGTTCATTTGGACAAGACGATTTTCTGCTCTCCTGATGCTACCAGCTGTTTGGACAAGGGATCGGCAGCAGCTCTGTGGGTCGGTCCTCAGCCAACAGATGATGGTGGAGTTTGTGAATCTGATCAAAGTTTGACAACAATGCAGAACTTATTTGAAATGCAGTTCTTGTCATTGCTGGAGAGCAAAAAAAAAAAAAGAAAGAAAGAAAGAAAAAACACCAGTGAAGGGAGTTGTCACACAAAAGTGTGTGGTATGAACTCGGGGACCTAAAAAATCAATCATGGCAATTATTTTACTAAATTATTTTAAACTGTAGTGTGTCCAGAAGTCTTTCTGTTAAATGTCTGCTGTCACAGCAACAAGCTGTGCTGTTTCCATCTCTGACCTTTTTCATGTTAAAATGCGTGTCAGTATGTAAAACAGAAGCACTCCATACAGAAGATGACTGTAGCAGTGCTTTGCTTTGCTGCACTGAAGGTCCTGGAGATGCATATTTTGCAGGAAATGAGTATAATGGGACAATTCGCCATTTAGTTAGAGGGAAAAAAATGCCAACAACAAGCAAAGGTTGCTTTTTTTTCAGCATTTGTTTTGTCGTGTTCCTTTCTGCTATGATATATTTGAGGGAACAGAATGGAAGACTTAAGTGGCACATGCGGAGAATGGATGACTTGATGATGAAGTGTGAAATGACCATTAAAGCACTGACCGTTTATCCCTAATGCTCTATCCTGAGCTGAGATCTAAGTGAAATGAGTGTAGTGGTTGCAGCTGAGTACCTGGTGGACAGGAGTCCATATGTCATGGAAATCTGAATCAGCTGGCACAGCTTAGCATCAAGAACAGCATTGATTCTAATGAGGTGTGGGTCAGACTAATAATGTTAAGGATGTGAGGAGCCTCAAGGAAGATCTGGGGAAATAGGTGGGAAGTTTTGAAAGTACACCCTAGCGCTTTCTGTTCAAAATCTGCTCACCTATAAATGAGGAGTGTCCTGGCTGGTGCCACGCATTCTCTGGACCTGGTTTCTCTGCTGTCAGATAACAATATAACAACATTTGAATGCAGTTTTCTGAATTGCATACACAATTGCAGCAGCTGTGATCTCCACGTCATGCCTCCCTTTTGCAAACTCCATTTGTGCTGCACAAGCCCTGGAGTGAGACCTACTGTGCAGGCTGGGCTCAGAGTTGTAGGGCTGCATGCTGAGCTCTTGCAAGGCCCTGCAGATCCATGGGTAGCAGCAGAGCAATGCTGGCGTTCATCAGACACCAGTGGGTGCCGTTTGCTATTTCACTGCTTTGGGGTGAATCTCAGTGTACAGTGTACCACCCACAGTGGGATGTTTTTATGTCTATATTCATGAAAGTATGCCAGAAACTTTATGATGTCTGACTGAAGATGCTGACTGTGAAATTAATGCTATTTGTGCTCTGACAAACCTATGGACTTTCATCAGTACAGATGCTATGTCATCCTATGCTTTGTAAAGAGTGAAGAATGATCCTTTCAGAAACTCTGCTGTATCTCTTATAGAAGAACCTGAACTTAGGAACACCTCTGTGTCTCAATATGACTATCTTTTATCAAACTGCTAATATATATGGCTGATACAGATTGTATGCGAAATGAAATGGCAAACAACTTTTAAGTCAGCAGTAGCTGTGGGTAGTGTGGTCATTCTCTGCCCTTGTGAGTATGGCAAAGGGGAGGTCCCGGCCCTGATCTCCCTCCTGCTCTGTGCAGTTCTGTCAGGAAGGCTGTCCATTACTGTCTAATCTCATCTTATTTTTCCTAACTAAATATTTTTCTTGTAATTATGGAGAGGAGGTACATGAACACTGGGCTAGTTACCTGGCTAGATTCCAAATAAGACTCAAGGAGTGAAAAAGAAGCTGTAAGGACTTGCTGTGTCTGAGGTACGGATCTAAATTTGGGTAGTTCAGCCAAGGTGCATGTCCCAGAAAGCAAGTGAGAATGACAATTGTGAAAAAAGGGCAGTAGGCCTGCCAAGTACAGTGCAGCTATTCTGGGCTACCCAAACCACTGCTACTGCGCGTACCGAATATCTTCCATAGAAATCAGCCTTGGCCCGGAATAGTACTAAGATAATATGAACCACGCAAAAGTGCTGTAGTAAGGAGCTGTATCCTCAAGATAGGAAATATGTTGAAATGGAAGAGCAGAAAATCAAAACCCGTGGGATTCTGTAGCAGGTCTGTTTTCAGAACCTGTATCTGATGTCCCAATGTAAGAACAGCCAATAAGTGTATTACAAATTGTATTAAATAGCACAGAAAGTGGAAGAGCGCTGTTTGGAGACTCATTGCATTCCTCCTCTGCTGCCTTTTGAACTGGGCTGCAGGAGAGTCCCAGACCAGATGTGAATGGTTAGCTCCATGCACAGTGTACAGTTCTAGTATGTGACCAGCCAAAATAAAGTTGTTCCAGTGTAATTCTTATTCTGGTTAGAAAGCAGAGAAACATTTCCTTTGACAGATCCTAATTCAAGGAAGCGAGGTTTGGTGTTACAGCTTCTTTTCCAACCTGAGCAATTCTATGATTCAGTGCTTATCTGGAGTGGATACTCAAAAGCACAGCATATCCTGTTAGGCCAGTACCACAGGTGACTGAAGCATTCTAAGGGTGGTTGGGAATGTTGGTTTTCCTAAGCTGGCCTGAAGTCTAGGCAGTGCAATGGGTGAGATACAAATTCAGGACTCGGGAAGCTAGGCTTCAGGTCTGTCCCAGATTCCTGTGTGACTTAATAGCTCTGTCCTCAAGCTCCAAATTATGTTATTTAGGGACTGCAGTATTAATATTTATTTAAACAGTATCGTGAGGATGGATACTAAAAGCACTTTTAGCTTTTCTGATTCTCGAAGTACTGAATGTGATGTTTTATGTCTGTATGTGCATCATTTCAATCTTTTTCTGGCTAGAAATACCATCCTCATGGGATCAAAACAGTCCTGCATTAAACCTGTGTGATCAATAGCTATGTGGGATGATGGAAGGAGATGCTTTTCACGGTCTGGCTGCCCTGCAGTCCCCCTGGCCAGGAGCCCCAGCACAACACCTGATGTGCTGCAGGGCAAAGCCAGCGCCTCTGCCCAAACTCTCTTCCCAAACCAGTGAAGCCTGGGCGGATAATTCTGCATTAAAATAGATAAAGAGTTCTTCTATGATCAGTTGTGTCAGTTGTGCTCTGGGGGCTGTACCTGCAGCAGTGGGGGCTGTAACGCTGGCAATTGGCAAACAGGTCCTAAATAAAGAGAGGTGTGTGTGAGATAGTGTAGGGGTGTGTGTAATATCATAATGAATATATAGCCATGTGTGCCGTAAAACCTAAACTTAGCAATACATAATGCAAGAGCATGCTTTCTCACTTTATTTCTGTATCTGGAAAGTTTCAGCACTGGCATCGTATCAATATTTATTAATGCATTGTGAACCAGAACCTGTGATTATTACTCATGCTATCTCATACTTCACAAGCTTCAAGTCTGAAGAATAAAATCACATCTGCTTTTACTCCTTCCATATTTTATTCAATGTTTTAACAGCTTTGCCGTAAATATCTCATCCATTATGATTCAGTTGTGACTGTATCAACTTCACATCTCTTGTTTTATTGCTGTCATTATACTTAACGCACTGTTAATTCTGTTAACTAACAAGTTCATTGTTCTCAGAGTCAGCAATCTCTGTTTGTCGAGTCCACAGAGTTACTGCTTGTAAATCAGAGCTGGGGACTGAGTGAGGCCTCTCCCTTCATTTGAAAAATGAGAATACGTTCTTTACAAAGGATGATGAGTAAAAGGCTAATTGTGAACCCAGATAATAGAGCTTGCAGGGTGAGTTAAGTCTTACTTAGTGAAGGCAAAACAGTGGTATCTGTTCTCTTTAGTTTCTCTGTAAGTCTCTGTGCTGCTGCAGATGGTGGGCGGGAGCTGCTGCCTGTCCCGCTTTGTGCAGCAGTGATGGGCAGCAGCTCTGCAGGGCTGCACTCCCCGTGCAGGACAAGGGACAGGCTGGGATGCCGGTAGGAGGGAGACGAGGGAGGGCAGGCCAGGTGTGTCGGAGTGAGCCTGGGCCGTATTGGTACCAACAGCCTCTGGTTCTGCTGTTCTGGCAGCTGCTGGAACTTGTTGTACTGCCACAGTTTGGGCGATCCCAAATTGGATTTCTGCAGAGAGCTGTGCCTGCCCTTTTAAGGATACGTGAGTCAATTGATTTCACAACACGAGTAAGCCTGTCGTCTTTGGAGAAATATGTAGTCATTAGGTCTAATATTTTTTTTATGTACAATTCCTAAAGGAAAATATGCCTCGCTTGTGGTTTGAAAGCTGTCTCTTGAGAAATCTTGTGTGCCTGGTGATCATTTGAATTCCTCGCAGTCCTTAACTTTTGCTGCCTGTGTGTTGGAAATCATTTTAAATGAATGGAATAAAATTCACAAATGTTATGTGCCAGGGCATGATGAACTCACAGGAAACATGACTCAAAAGTCTTTTATTCTCCTTTTTTAATCATAACAAATAGGAATGGAGAAATAATGACCCATTTCTGGAAGAGATTCTACTGGTCTCTCATCTGCAATATGTAGTGCCTTGCTTAAATGAACTGGTTTGTGTTTGTTAAATTTCAGTGTAATTATAAATTCATAATAGGGAATAATCACAAAGTCCAAGGGCAGTCCTTGGCAATAAGTACATGGATACAGATGTATAAAATTTTACTGATCTCCTTATTTGAGAAATGAAAACCATTTTTTTTTTTTAAACAAGGATTTTTTTGTTGATGAGGTGAAGTTGGTCCTTTTCCTCTGTTTTGTGTACATGTGTTGTGGATGCTGTGGATGTAGAGGTTGCTGTCCCAGTAAGTAAATGTGCACACAGAAGTCCCAACGGTTGGTTTGGAGCAGTCAGTGAGGAGAAGGAATCTTGTCCACTTTAATAACCTGCATCTCCTACGTTACTGTATCAGGCCTAGGACACATCAGGATGCTTTCTGGTATCAGAGTGGTTCTGATGCACAGAGATGTGGATGTGCTCTGCTTGTGCTCCCCGAGCACATGGGGTCTGGCTGTGGTGTGTGCAGGGGCTGCTGTGTGCTGCACCGATGCATCATCTCAGGGTCTTCTGAGCAGCGTTGGACATGTTCTGCTGTGGGATGGTGGATTTGTTGTGTAGGAACTGTACAACTTTTACTTTAAGTTCTGCCAATTTAAACTAGGCCTTGCTCTTTGTGTTGTGTGATTAGCTTTTTTGCTTCTTTGGTAAATAAGGAACCTGAGTGCAGTGGAAGGTGAGTGAGCTGAAGGCCACTTTTTTCTTCATACCCTCTCAGCTGTTACGTTTGTTTGCCTGAGATGGTGCCCCTCTACTGAGCTCTGTGTGTTTCTGTAGAGTTAATAATTGGAGAGGGAGTCTACCAATTCCCACCTCCACTCCTGAAACTGAGCATGAGGTAATGTATCAACCTAAATAAACACACACGCAACAAATCTCAATTCCATAGCAATCATTTTACCTGTTAGTGTTACTTCTTAAATTGAATTTAAACACTGAACAAGAACTGTGTGAAACTCTTTGGCATTTGATTCACAAGAGCATATCAGGCTCTGCTGTGGTGCTGCTGAGTGCACATCAGCACAATGTTCCAATGGAACTCAGACAGAAGCGCTGCCCCAGGCAGCTCCCACACACCTGGGTACCATCCTGAGGTTTGAACCAGGCTGACTCAGACTTTCATCCACCTACTCAAAAAAGCCCTTCAGCCCCTCTCCGTGGTTTCGGGTTATCCTGTGGCTAAAGGATAGATCTGGGAGCTCTAGATTTGATTTCTCACTCAGTTATAGATTTGTGTATAACCTGAGGCGAAGTCGTTCAGCTTCTGTACTCTGGGTTCCCATTTACAAGGCGGTGATAATAATAATAATGCTTGTCTCCTTTATAAGAGTAGTGGGAGACCTTAATTTCTTAATATTTGTCATCTGTAAAGTACTGTATTTCACAGATGGGTGAAGCCAAAGAACAAAGGCAGAAGGAAGAGATTTCTGTAGTCCTGAAGAGAAGGTTACTTTGAGTTTTGTTATCAAATGTTTTAATGCTCCATGAGGTTTGAGCTGATCTCACACCAGCTGACGTTCCTTCGTGGTACAGTTTTGCTCCATGGACTTGTGGGTGGTCTGATATGGCTCTGAGGGAATGCAGTCGTGAAAAGAAACGTGCAGGAGGTGGGAGGCAGTGCCTATCAGACAGAGCTTTACAGCATCAGAGGTGTCTGCTGCGTAATCACCAAGGCTGTAACCCTGAACTTGAGAAGTATTCCACTTTTATCTTTTATTAACTGACGGAACTTATACTGTTTCACTTGATAACGCAGGAATAGATTCTGCAAACGTTGGCTTGTATGGTATAGCCATACAGTTTCCCCAGGCTTCTGCTATTTGTCCAAAGGAGAGGTAATGCTTCCTACGTTTGCCTAAGGAGTGCACTTGGAAGCAGCTGTGATAAGTTGGTTGGACTTCACTTTGCTCCAATGATGTAGCTGAAAGTAATTGACCCAGAAAGGTGTTCTTTAGGTCTGGCTGCAGTCCTGGCAAGGCATGTTAGTGATCATTATTTAAATCCATTTCACCGTCTCCTGATTGGCAACTGTACGTTTAACATTGTAAACTTAGAAGCCTCTCACAACTGCTGGGAAAGGTGTGTGTATTAATTTCATAGTGGAGGTTTTGAAGGGGAGGGATCACGGCTGTGTTGTATCTGTAGCAAGTCACAGCTCTGAGCAGGTATTTCCAGGTGACCTCTAAAACAGGAAGGTTGTTCATCTGTGCCAAATACATGATCACATGTGAGCATTGCACTTTGTATTATTTAATTTCATTCCAATTATTCCAGAAAAAAAAAAAAACAATTAAGAAAGTGAATAATTATAAAAGTAAGGTCAACTCAATTTTCTCTACTAATGTTTTTAGTTACTGGACTCATTATTGCTAATTTCTTTCATAATCTTTGCCATCTAACCTCATTTGTTTCATTGCTAAGTGGCAAGAAGGGAGCATCATAAAACTTCAGTGAAAACAAAGCAGAAAATTCACATAATTTCAGTGATTTTCTAAGAAAGTAATTATCTGTTGTTAACCTTTGTGAGAAGAAGTCTTCAATACAGCTGTTAAATTTCCATCCTTCCATTTCTGATGGTAATTTTTCTAATTAAAATCATATATTGGTAGGTGGATATATTAATATATGTATATATATATTTAGAAATCATCTGCAAGCAGTATTTAGAAGTTTATACTAGCTATACAGACATATTCATGTGGTTAGAAAAAAACGTAGAGCACAATCTTTTGAGTGTTATTGGTACATACAATAAATCTAACACATCTGTGGGCCTTCATAATCCTTAACTGTACAGAAACCATTGTATACAAATGTTGAGGTGAAGAGGAAGATCTTATGTGTGTTTAAAGGAGCATATCCACATGGAGGTGCCTGATTTAAAGGTGCGAATGAAGGTCATGAACAGACTTTCATTGCTGATGGATTTACTGAAATTGAGATGAGTAGAAGAATATTCTCCTTATAAATGTATTTGGCTATCATGACTCCAAACAAGTGGGATATCCTTTATTTTTCCCTCATTTTTGTCAGCTGTTAATTGCATTAAGTAGGACAAGGTTTAAAACTGAAAAAGAGAAAACTTGGATCAGATGTCAGGGGAAGCTCTTCATTGAGAAGGCGGTGAGGCGCTGAAACAGGTTGCCCAGGGAGGCTGTGGATGCCCCATCCTGGGGGGGTTCAGGGCCAGGTGGGATGGGCCCCAGCAGCCTGAACTGATGTTGATCTCTGGGCTGCCAGGGCCTTAGAAGTGGGGGATCCTCGAGGTCCCTCCCAGCCCAAGCCATTCTGTTGTCTCCACCCCTTTCTCTGGTTCTGCCATCTCTCTCAATTCTAAGTCTTGCGGCGCCTATGTAAGGATTTCCATATCTGCTCCCTTGGCTAAAACTAAGCTTTGGATCAACTTAATGTCTGACATACGCCCTGCCTGGGATTATATCTTGCTGTGGAAGGGAGCTAGGCTTAGTGAACTAATAGGTCTTTTCCATCTCTAACTACTGCCAGTATGATTATGTTTTTTTAATCAGAAAAATGTGTTGCTGAAAAGTACAGAGATTAAGCACCACAATTGACTGTAACAAAAGCAAGTTTTGTTGGATGAGCAGAGATCTGATGAATGACATGATTTGAAATGTTTTCATCCTAATGGCTTCCTCTTCTGAAGTTAATTTTTTTTGTCAGTTGCCAAAACATTTATGAGCAGATTTGTGGATAATGACACTCTTAGATGGGGGTTTAAATAAAAATCTGTTCCATTTGCAACCTAGAAGACCTGGTATTAAAGCAGACAAATGGGTTTGGAGTCTGATTCTTCTTTCGCAGCGTAATAGATGAGCTGGGGTCACTGGTGGTGTGCAGTGAGCAAGACACAAACTGTAGGCCAGTTCTTTCTTCCTTTGAGGAATTCAACGTAGGAGGAGATAAATGTAGGAATAGTGCTGCACCTGCATAAATTATGTGTATCTGAGCACAAGCGCTGCACACTATTCAAGGAGTCTCTTAAAAACAAAACATGAAGATTTTTGGTTGGTTCTTAAAAACAGCGGGTGGGGATTTTGTCATCCTTGGCTGCTGTCATTCTGTACCACCCATCGGATCTTGGGCCATATTGTGTTGTGTGATCACCTCACCCTTTAGCATCTTTCTTTATGCTTAATTGACATCGCCTATGCCAACTGTATTGCCAGTGCAGTGCAAAGAACCAAGAGACACAATCATAATCTTCATTCTAATCTAAATATTTCAAATTTATACCCCGGTATAGGGCTATTTTTTAACTCTTTTCATTATGGCAGTGAAAATATATCTATAGTACACCTGAAACTAGCATTTACGAGGGGTTTTGGGTTTTTTTTGCAAGTTTTTGATACGCAATATATATTTTTCATGCTTATGGTAAGTTATTTGCAATCATCTCTGTTTGCTTCTTTCAAATTATACCTGCATGTATATCCCTTTCATCTGCAGTGAGAATGTAGCCCATTATCCTGCTAGGAAACAAAGTGAGACAGTGCATGGTAATCTTGCTTGGAAGGTTGTTTTTAGACTCAAGTATGTAAACAAAGGCACTTCTCCCTACTTGGAAAGCGTGGACCTTTACCATAGTGAAGGATGGCATTAATATTATTTTCTTGTGACAATGTGAATTTTATGATAATGAATGCTGAGTTGTGTCTGTGTTACACTTAGCAGGATTCTTTAAAAAATATCTTGTAATCAATTGGCCTCATTTCTGCCTTTCCAGAAGACGTTTTGTTGTGCTTACTCTAGTCTTCCTTTCTCTCCAGCTTCAGAGTCTACATGGTACAAAACTTCGATCATTTCAATCATTAGGAGTGAGCGCCATTTTCTTCCAGTTTGTGTGTGAATTGATGAAAAAGTGGGAGGGCAAATTCCAGGATGTCCACTTTGCAGATATCTATGGTAGCTGATAAACGTTTTAAAGGAACATTCTGAAAATATTTTCAATATTTAATTACTTAAAATCAGTCATAATTTGTAAAAATGTAACTTTTCTTTGAAGCCAAAGCAAAGTCATTTCATTATGAAAACCCCGAATTATAGAATTAAATCCTGGTCCTATGTAAGTTGTAAAACTCCCATTCATTTTAATGAGGCCGACGTTTCACTTATATTATTTAGGAAATGGAAAAGATATTGCAGGTTTTACCTGCGTACTCACCAAGCTCATACAGGGTTGTTTCCTACCATATATTTTCTAGAGGTTATTTTCCAGGTTACTTTTAAACAGCGGGGTTTCCTTTACTGTCCGCAGTACTTTATGGCACAGCCCCGTAGATCTTGTCCATGCCAGGCTTTAAATCAACTATCAAATACCCACCAAAATCTTCAAAGGCCTCTCAGAAAGAATGGTGTACATGGCTGTTTTTGCTTTGTCCGTATTATGATTTGTTATTCATCTTGTGGATTTTTGAGCAGACCTCTGTACTTAGTGTTCATATTAATGATCTTACTGTATTTAGCCAGATGAAAACATTGGGTACGATGTCTGTAATAGTTACATTTCTGTGATATACATACTTGGTAAAAGCTTTCTCATTTTCATCATTTAGACAGGTAGGATCTGGTAAATCATGTGCAGCACTCAGACTGGGGTGACAGTATGGCAGGGGTAGAAGAAAATAGCAGGCAACTGCTGCAGGAAGTTCTTCTGAAAACCTTTACCAAATATTTAAATCCAAAAGACCCTGAGAATTATTTTTCTTCTTTTTCTTTTTTCCATAGCAAGCAGTTTGTTAGGCATTCTGGTAAAAGGGTACATTTCTGCACCTGCCTTGCTTGTTTCATACTCAGGTTGAACCGTCTTAGAAGTGAAAGCTTTGCTTTTGCTTTGTCTTCAGCACCCAGTTTTCCAAAAGTCAGGATTTCCAGCAGCCTCAGCTTGTGGTTTGTGTGCCCTTAGCAATACTGAGTGTAAGTTCAGCAGTGCAAGTTGTGAGATTGGAACACCCAACTGGTCAAGTCTGTAAGACGTTGTTTAAATGTACTACTTAGCTTTCCATCCCTTTGGTTTCCCTGTCTGTAAAGTGAAACAGTGATGGTTTGTATTCAGATGGTTGTATGTAACCTACCCTTCCAGATGTGGCCATTGAGCTGCAGTGAGTAGGATATAGGGTACCTTGGTGGCTTATGGGGCAAAGCAGGAATAATGCCTGAGGTCCATATTTTTTTGTAAGAATGTGAGTTAACTCAACTTCTCCAACCTAAATTGACTCAGATTCGCACTCTTTAACATGTGACAGAATTCAACATGAAGTGGAATTTCTTCACTCAAATATCATCATTCTCTGCAGTATGTTATGTAGTTGTCTCCATTACAGCTTGGGCTACAGTAGCTTAAGTGCCAAATAATCAGTTCAGAATAAGAGTTTTGCTGTTCATAATCATTAGCTAGAGGAAGAATCACTCCACTGTGTGCACAGAGCAAGGGATCCTGTCACACAAAGGCAATAGTAATTCAGTGAGCAGGATCAGCAGAGAAGTACACCTTTTCCATCTCATAGTTCTCCCATAAGCTTTTACTTAATTTCCTGCTAACATATATTTCCATGACTTCTTTTAATTTAACACGAGCTTTTCTCAAGGTTAGAGCATCTAATCAGTGAGAATGACATGTTTGTCTCTTTTTTAATTTAAATTCCTTGCTTGCCAGTCTTCTTCCCTAAACACAATTTCTTCTGCTTCTCATGCTCACGTGTATGCACATGGTTGTGTTCTGTTTATTGTTTCATCCCATCCTACACACTTACCTTCCTCAGTATCTTCATTCTGCAGCAGGAGCTTCTTGCAGGATCCCCTTTTACTCTGCAGTTGTGCTGCTTAAAATGGAAAAGTGAGAGACAAAGAAAAAGAAAGCACCCTTAGCTTACCTGAGAGCCTCAGTTACCGGGAGTTCAAGTGTGCATCAGAGAGAGAAAATTAAAATAATCAGTGCTTTGCAATCAAGTCAATGTCACTGGCGTTAATTTTCTTTTCCTCTCAAATGCTCAGAATCATTTCGCTTTCTCAGCTACTGGTTGCTTCCCATTAAAACACAAACATAATACTGCTCCACGTGGGGCTATGAAAACTCAACTTTGTGTTATTTTCCATACACCTAGTAAGATAAATAGCCCTGTATTCCCTCTGCACATTACACATTGCCTGTTTGTGCCAGCCATGTAAGTATTATGAATATCAGTGTTTTCCTCTAATACCTTAAAAATTCTGAGACATAAACAGTGTTTCTGTAGCAAATCATTCTCACCTCATATTAATTGCTGATCTTTCTGCTCGCTGTAATGATGCCGTTTCCCAACAGCCTGAACGTGTCTGTCTTTTCGCTGAGGTCATAATGACTGTTAAATGTGCCACATTTCCTCCGTCAATTTGGGAAAAAAATGTCAGATTATATATCAAGGGTTTACTTTGATGCATAACTTTCTGTGAGACACACGTCACCAAAATAAACTCTGGTACCTGTCCCACTGGGAATGGGGACTCATAAATATAGAGCTGAAAGTAATTGGCCCCCACGTACCCACAAATAATTCTATTCATTGCATTACCCAGAGCTTTGTGAGTGAAGTTGTTGTTTTAATGGAAAGCCTTTCAAACTGCTGTTTAGAAAGATATGCTTCACCACTTTTTTTAGTTGTTAATTCCATTTTTAACTACCTATTGTTGGTAATATCCTCTTAGCTTGGAAATACAATCTCTTTTCCTAGTGACTCTATCCATTTTTAATTCACCGATTCACTGAGTGTTTTTTTTCAGTGGATTTCTAAAGCAGCAGAAATTAAAAGAAACTCTTAATTGTTTACTTCATTGTGTGCACAGTGGTATCAGCACTGACATCTGCAGGAGCATAAACAGATTTGAGAAGATTTTTGCCTTGTTCGTTTGCCGAATGGAACTGTGCTTAAATTTATTTGATTTTCCAAATATGGGTCAGATAAACTGAAATAATCTCTCTTGAGTTAACGTTTGCTTTTGTAACTGTTTACATACTGTTTTTGTTTTGGAATTAAGTCATGTCTCGAGGTTCCAAGCAGCATCAAATGATGATGATTAGGAGAGCGCGCGGTTAGCCCTACCAGTCGGGTTTGGTTTGCACTGCAGCATCATTAGATGTTGGGTCTTGGAGCCAGTGGTGTGTTTCCCTCAGCCCAGGGCTGTTTTTCGTCTTTGACAGATTTTGTTTTGAGTTTTGGATGCGTTTGAGTTTGCAGACTGGTGTGTAGGCAGCGATGCACTTAAACCAGGGAGTGCCCATACCACAAGGCATAGTAACTGGTGAGCTGCTTGGCGGAGTTCTGGGCTGGGAGCCCCGAGCTGAGCGCTGCCGCTGCCTCCTCCCAGAGGTGCAGTGCCGCGTGGCTTTCCTGCTCGTGTTCTGTTAGGCAATCTGTACCAGCCTCTCCTTTATTTCCTGTAACGTCGAAATCATTAAAAGAAAAGCTTTGGGGTGCAATATGAGACTGACAAAGATAATTACAGTTTTAAAGCCTTAAGAGGTTTCATGCATCATATAAAATTTTACATTCTACCACCAATTTAAATCAATTACAATCTTTAAATCTATAATTGTGCTATTTAAACCATTTTAAAGGGCACGGTGCATGTGGTATTTCTCTGTGTGTTCCAAAGTATTTTCACAACAGGTCTATTTATTGTGTGAAAGCATCCAGAGGCTATTAAAAGATGATCGGAGGCATTATTAACTCTTTACTCTGTCTCCTTAACGCAAGAAGCAGATATGCTTAAGCATTATTTATTACTTAGTCTCAGTTGTTGCTAGATTTCTCAGGCTTCAGTCACAATAATTGTAACGAAGCTTGGAATAAATCACACCGAGTGTTCTCATAACCAAAAGCCAATGACTTCTTTGTGCTTGGCTGAGCATGCGTTCTCTTCCCTATTACAACAAGGCAAAGAAACAGAAGACTTTTCTAATTTATTCTTTTCATGCTAGATCTAGATCACTGCACAGGTAAAATGGTGCTCTTTATTTTTCACGTGAGGCCCTTTTTTCACTCTGTGCTTGGTTTATACCAAGTGATTTTGGTGTCTCATCTGAGCTGCTTTATTACCTCTGTCCTGATTTGCTAAAAGGACTTGCAGTCATCTTTCAGAATCCTAAACCAGAAGTCCCAAACATCATTTTTTTATTCTTAGCATTTCTGTTTTGATGAAAATTCTAGTATCTCATATTTTGTAAATTTGAACATAAAATGAGTGCTTTCCATGAAATGAAAGTTCTAAAGAACAGCCTTCCTGAAAACAGTATTCCACATAGACCTTTAACTCTACAGGAGAAAGCAGAAGGGAAGGACTGACACTCAGCTGAAATGAAATAGCTCAGTACTTTTTCTTCCAAAATATTCAGTGTGTTCAAGAGAAGCCATATTTCCACTAATTCTAACAGATGATAAAAACAAATCTCGGTATTATAAGTGTGTGTGTGTATACATATGTATATATACACTATATATATATATATATAAATATATATAGCCACAGGACCTTTATTTATCAAGGACTTTATTAATGCATTTAATAATGAATCTTCTACCTTTCATTACGAATTGTGCTGGTAAAAATGTTAGATGTTCCCATTCACACATCAGTACAGCTCTGTGGCACTTAGTGGAAGGTGATGATCATGAATAGCTGACGTTACAATCGATCAACATTTTGGGGGTGAGAGAGGTGTAGGAAGGTGGGAAAGCTGACTGTTGTTTTTCAAAATGTATTTTACATGAGAGAGTTCTTGCCCTAAGAAATTGCCAGTCCATCATTTTTGACAGAATATCCATTATTATAGAAACAGAAAAAGAGTTTTTCTAACTGTTGAGTGAAGGGACACAAGCTGGGCATCTGCATTACAGAAACAGAACTATGGATAAAATGTCTCTGTTTTGCGGTGTGCTGCTTTGGTGAGGTTCTTTTTTATATTAATCCAAAACCTACATAGCCCATAGCACTAAGAGCAGAACTATTCTTCCTCTGAAGCAGCTCAGGCACATTAGATTCATGCCTTCCCCTGGGAATCAGCAGCAGTGAATGCATTTGTTTCTTAAAGAATGGGCAATATTTTCATCGTTTCTCAGGAAAAAAAAAGAAAGTGTGTGTGTATATGTATATATAAAGCTAGGGGGCAAGCCAAAGCCATGCCTGCTCCCTGCCTGCTCTGAAGCAAGGACTGACTTCTCCTCTGTAGCAAATTGTAAATTCTGATCATCTGCCGCTCTGTATAATTTGGAGATCATCTGATACACGTTGATTACATGCAATGCTGAAACAGTAATTCCTGAATTTACGGCGGCCCAAACTACATTGATTATTTCACAGAAGTTGCCGGGTATTCATTTGTGGAGCCGGCGCCAAAAATGTACCTATGCAAATAAATTTCCCCTGCAGTTTTGCTGGCGTTATATTTTGCTTCAGCTTTCTGTTTTGCACACAACAATAACCTCCGTCGTGCTGCTCAGCACCGAGGAGGCAGCGGAGCTCCTGTGCTGAGAGCAGCAGTTCTGGGTGCTCAGGGCAGGTCCTGTCAGCCTTGAAGGTAGTGGGAACGTTGTCCTTGCGCTCAGAGGGAGCAGGACACAGACCCTGTCTCATAAGCACTAGTGTCACTGAAATTAATTGTCCCACATACTGAGGTATCTGTGCAGGATCTCTCCACCTTGCAGAGGTGAAAGGGATGCAGCACCTTTCTTTGAAGGGTTTCCTGTGGGAGCTGCAGGAAACCGTCCCCTCAGCTGCCGTGGTGTCCCCAGGGGGAGGCGTTCTGCATTCTGGCATCTCCAGCACTGCCGAGCATGGAAGTCACAGAGCAGGGAAACAAGAGGTGCTTCCAGAAGCAATATGAAATTCTCAGTGTTCTGTAGGTGTGTGTTGTTTGGCTGGGGGCTGGACATGGGTTTCTAACTTCGTTCTCAGCTACCGACTTTAGGACTGCAGTGGGGCACTTGTGATGAGATTTACCTTTCCTTACCTATTAAGAATAGCGTGGATTAATCTCATTCCTGCAAGTTGGTGGCTGTATGTCTGCTGAAGGTATTTTATTTTCCTTTCCACTTTCCCCCCACTCACATGAGGATGCATCATGCTCTTCTAATGCGCAATACTGGAAGGTGTTGGTTCCCCTCCCACTTGCACAAATGAAGAGCATCTCCAAACAGAGTCATTGTGGCAGGTGGGGGAATTTGGCAGTGATTGCATGTCATCTGGCAAAGGCAGCACAGAGTGTTGGTGGTGGCTGTGTGCACCCCATCATAGTGCATGGGCTGCCGTTCCCAAAGGGAGTCCTGTGTGCTCACAGTGAGCACCTGAGCAGCACAAAGGGATTGCAGTGAAGTGGTGGATCTAAGCTGAATGTGCTTGTTAAAGGCCAAGGCCATTAAGGCTGGGTTAAAATAGATGGGTGGAATCAGATCCCCCGGCATAGGGAATACTGAGTGGCTCTATCTTAAGTCACTGCACGGAAGAGCAGCAGAGAAACTGCTACAGAGTCCCAAAATGGGAGAGGTCTTGCATTAAACACCAATAAGTCTGGCACATTTAGGAGGAATCTAGGCTTTATTTTTAGTGTTTGCCTTTGTGGGACAACTCAGCAAAGCTGTAATTCAGTGTTTGAGGCTAGATGCAACAATGCAGAATGAAAATGCTGTTCAAGTGCAGTTTTTCACAGAATAAAAACATTTTTCTTGCATTAAAAAACAATTTTCCTCCCCAAAGTATCCAGAAATAAATAACAGCATGTCACCATAGGCTAAATAGATTTTAGGATGATAAGTCTTTTATTTTTGCAGTAATAGTATAAAGTAGCAAATCCATTTAAAAATCCTAACAATGTTTTTACATTTGTATAACAAATATAATTTTCCAAACTGTTATCTCCATATTTCTTAATGGTAATGCATCTCCAGGTTTAAATCCAGCAATACTCATTTTCATTCTGGAATTAAGTTGCCCTGTAAAATAACAGCAGCTGATTGTGGGAATTTACGGTGGAGGCAGTGATTATTGATTCTTCATACAGAAAGGATTCATAATGCAATCATCAGTGGGAAAAGATTCTTATATTTTATTCTCATATTTACTTGGAAAGCATGCATTGCAAGGGTTGACTTTTCTAACCTGAGAAAGTATAAAATGTTTTGGAATGCTCTTAACTAAAAAGGCAAAAAGAATAATAACTGCTGAAGTTATTGGATAAAATGTGCTTTCCTTTAACTGGAATACATCAAAACAATCAGTTTGGGATTTCTGGGTGTATCTCCAACATCAAACACATGTACCTGCCAGGTACTGCAGCAGAACCAAAACAGCACACACAACCCCGTGCTAATGAGCAGAAATGACCCAGGATGGACAAAGAGGTAGGAACAGCCATTCTAGGAGAGTAAGCTGATTTTGACATGCATATTATTAGCAGTGTCAGCTGACTGCTAAATAGCTATTTTAGATATACATGAACTACAAGGACGCATTTTACAGTGGAGCCGCTCAGCTTCCATTTAGCAAGCATTTCATTGTAAAAGAAACCACTCTAGGAATATTCTTAAACCTACAAAAATAACTCAGTGTTGCCCTTTTAAATTGTTTCCGCTGACAACCGAAGTCATAGTGGCATTTGTTCATCCAGATCCCAGTACACACATGTATTCATAATGATACATCCCTTGAATGGCACAGTTCTTCTGTGCTTGCTACCTGTCAGCGCCTGTACTCAAGAACCTTGAATATCAGTGACTCACTAATGTTTTATGATATTTTACCTCACTTTATGGTAGTCATTTATGACAAGACCAGAATGACATAAACTGCCATAAAGCAAAGCAATGCAATCACACAAATGACCATAAATCAAGGTAGCAACAGAAAAAGGTCATAAAAGGAAAGAAAATTGGAGAAAACAACATTTGAGTTCACATTCAGAAGTCTGGAGTTAGCAGCACCAAACTTCAGGACAGATGGATGTGAACAGCGAGCAAATGCAGTGTTCTGCTGATACTGATCCCCGGGGCGTGTGAGGGCTCTGACAGACTGATATGGAGATGGGCTTCCATTGCCTTCTGACCCTGCTGTGATGCACGCTGCTTCCTGCGGTGTGTGCTTCAGCACCTTTTCCTCCTCCCTGTGAACTTCTCTTGTCTTTGCCCTAAACCCACAGCAATTCCCCCTTTGGGCAACTTTTCTGTAATGTGTGTCTTTTTTTATTATTATTGTATGATTTAAATCGAACGTGTTCCTGTTCATCAGGTTAGCTGCCGCTAAAAGAGTGAGGTGGTGATGAGCTTTTCTTGGAAGCCTCTTTCTTTGGCTTAGGTGAGAAGTTCCTAATGGGCAGGGTTGGGTGTGGAGCAGCAGTCAGATGAGGAGCAGATAGGACCTGGAGGTGCCATGGGTGGATGGATTCAGAAGCAGGAGCTCAATGCATGGTGCTGAGTGGCACTGGGCTGTTAGACTGCAGTGCTGATGGGGACAAGAGGAGGGACCAAGTGATGTCAGGGAGGATGGGGAGGTCTGCACGCCCCAGAAACAGAGCCTAATGGGGCAGCAGAAGCTGTATGCAATGAGGTATAACGGTACATATACCACACCTTAAAGTTATACTACCATAAAAATGAGAAACTGCTAGCAGTGGAGATAACAGCGTTTATGAGGAGAATTTATGGGCTGCTCGTGTGGTATAAATATATACAGTACACAAACACCAGTGGGGATAAATTCCACTGGACAACCCTGTTATTTTAACAGTAACCTTGAAAATATTGTTATGTTATTTAACCAAAGAAAGTGTTAAAGGAACAATAGATAATTTAATCTCCTCCTCTACCCTGTACAATTCATCATTGCATTAACAGTGATGTTTTAAGAAGTATGTGCATTAAAACAAACGCTGATAGTTAATTGCATTTATTTTAACATCCTTGTGCCTCCCTGTCCACACCCTTGTGCTTTCATCTTGTGTGCAAGCCTGCTTCTTGCAGAGCTGATGTGCTTTAAAAACTGCAAAGACGTATTTTTATACCTATCCTTTATGTAATGCCTCTAATTCTTCCCCTGTAGCCCTGCTTCTCTCTTTCCTAAGTCAGTGCTTTCCTCCTTTGTAGTATCGCTTGCATTCACAACTGCCAAAACCATCTCTAGTCATTTTTTTTATTTTTCTTCCTTGTCAAAGGACTCTAATGCAGTAAATGGATCCGATGGAAATGTAGCAGATAAGCAAAAAAAAAAAAAAAAAAAAAAAAACCAGTAGGCATGAGCTGAGGTATATTGAACCAAGTGTGTTTGCAGTGAGCTGAGTCGGGATGCCAAGCCATCGCATTCAGAGATGCAGCGAAGTGATCCGTTGTGCAGGTCCTGCCCTGCGCTGTTCTTGTTTCCCTTTTTGTCCCTCTGAAGGAGAAAGTTGGAAATATTTGGAATATCGCTCCAACCCACTTACAAAAGGTCTTTCACAGCCTGTAGTATCACCCAAGAGCCTCATGCTAACAAGAAAGGAGGAAGCATTGGCAGGTCAGGAACTACAGTGGGAAGAAAATGGAGAAAGTGAATGTTTAGTGGTTAAGGAGAGGCCTGGATGCACCATTTCTTCTTTTCATGGCTTGATTTCCATGCTACATCCGTACACGTAGCTGAGGATATTATTTTGGGAATAAAGTGCAGTGTTGTGTCTTTAAGAAGGAAATATTGGCCTTTCAGAATGTTTCTGGACCAAGTTTTACGAGTCACTCACCACAGTGTAAATTCACTTCCTCTGGCTGTGCTGCCAAGAAAGGGCAAGTTAACTGGGAGAAGTTAATGGAATGGTCCAGGAGTCAAGAAAAAGCTGGTATCTTAATTTTTGATGCAGCCTATGTGTTCTCATTATTACATTGTCTGTTTGTATTACTTTTGATTTATAACGTAATCGGGGAACTATTAGACATGTTAATGGGAAAGATACTGTTCTGAATATGACAAAGTTGTTTACTAATTGTTGCCTTTAACTTAGGCTAATTTTGAGTATTTAAATATTTAAAAATGCTTTATTTCTTTATTTGTAGGTTGTCAGGAAGGCATCGTTTAGTTTGAACTCCATTCTCAGATGAGCTGCGCTTTCTCCCCCTTTAAAACTCGAAAATAGTGCAAATTAAAAATTTGCTACACTTGGGTTCAATCTCAAACCTTTAGGCAAGCCCATCCATTTTGTTAAATATTTAGATGAGAAATTGTTGCTTTGTGTGTTTATTTATTTATTTTTACAATATCCACTGTGCTGCTCATTATCTTAGGGGAGATGGAGAATATTGCAATGATTATTAGTAAGCTTGGTAATGAGATTACTGAACCATTTGCAGTTGACTTTTTTGTGAGGCATAATTACAGGGGTTTATTTACAGTGCCTTTAGAGGTTTTGTTGTTGTTTTTGCCTTTTAATGATTCACATTTATATCCTTTGTTCTTCATGTAAGGGATAAGATGCTATCTCTGGATGTTTTGCATTTCCCCTCTCCAACCCTCTCAATGAAATGAAAGTGTGCTGTACTTCAGATAGAAGTAAGAAGCTTTTATTCAGTCCTGTGATCCTCACCACACGAGCTCTTATACCCTTGAGTAATCTCACTGATGTTAATTGGGGATACTCAGGTAAATAGGTTTATTTGTGCAATTGTGCTATATGACTCTTCCAGTCTATGCTCAAGCAGCAGTGAGAGTCTCATTGACTCTTGTTGGCCTTGTCTGTCTCATAAATATGATGTATTCATACAAATATAGTAGAGAGGAAGAGCTGCGTTGCAGGTCTTAAATATCTCATAACTGTTTGGAGGCTGTTACGGTTGATTCCCATATTGTCACGTTTGTTGTTCACATCCTTGACTGTTACCCACTTTTCCTCCAAAGCAGCTGTGATTCCAGCAATTTTGGAAGCTCCTGGTGGAGAATTCCTGATACAGAGAAAAAAAGCCTAAGAGAAGTGAAGTTATTGGGGTCAGGTACAGGAAAGCTCTTATGGAAGAGAAAAGCATGGAATAAAGTTCCCCTGGTTTTAAGTGTACTTCTTCTGAATCACGGGCATCCTTTACTTAGAGATCCCATGCGCTCTCCATGTGGAAATACAGTACTTTGGTTTCTCTGATGCCTCATTCAAAGTCAGGCGTTGGTGAAAGAGCTCCCGTTGACTCAGTAGGTTCTGTTTTTTTGTAAGAGAGTGGGTTCTCTTATTGTATGCTTTGAAACCTTAGAAACCTCTTTTTGTTTGTTTTGCCAGATTTATTTATAGCACATTGGAATTTAAATTTAGGGAGAAAAATGTAAAAACTTGCTAAACCACACTTTAATCACCTAAATGGTGCACAGGCAATAAGATGGAAATGGATGTTAATATGTGACATTAAAGTTATGGCACTAATCCTAGCTATTATTCAAAAATCAGTGGGACATTTCTTTTGTAAAAGTGGCAAATTCTGAGCTTCTTTTCTTTTTCACATTCAAAAGCAGATCTGTGTTGAACACTTAGAACTTACATAAATCCACAGTCAACTTTAAGGCTGCCTTAAACACAAAATGTATTTTTTCCTTCAGCTGCAAACAAGTCACTCCCTGTAAAAATCAAAATCCACACTGTGCATCTCAGTTCCCTTGCAAAAATTAGAATTTAGGGAAATAAAAGGACAAGAAGATCCGGAATAATTGCATTCCCTTGTGGAATAATAACAAAGCTAAAAACATATTTATTTTATCTCTGTAAGTGTCTATCAACTTCTTCATTATGCCAAAATAAAACCTCACCACAAAGGGATACGTAACTTATGCAGGGTAGTTTAAAGCTGTATTCAGAACACACTGACTTTAAAAGTTCTTTCTGCAACTTAAATGCATGCAGACTGTGGACAGCCAGTGGAAATACAGGAAGGCAGTCACTGCTGCTACTTAGCTTACATTCCAGCCATGAGCTGTAATGCAGAACTCACAGAATGCAGAAGTAAGCGAACAGCACACACCATTATTTCTGGGATGCAACATGTTTTTGCTTCCTTTGAGCCAAGGTTCATGTGATCCAGTTCACACAATTGCTGCATTCTATTATGTTTTCTCTACAAGTGTCCTAATGCTCTTGCATGGAATGCACACAAAGCAGTGGCAACCACCATATACATTTGTGATTTCTTTAGTAGTGCTTCATGAAGTGAAAGAAAACCTGATTAGAACACACCTCTTCCTGGAAAGAAAGTGGTCAAAAATATATTGTACTTCTAGAGTTGATTTTACTCTTTGAAATTACAGATTCAGCTAAACTGCCATCATCTCCTTGTGATAACTTGTCACACTGTCGGAATTTAAGCACCAGCAATCTACTGGGAGTAAACGTCCTTCTGTACACTACCTAAAGGATGGCTACCCTGGGGTTTCTACCAAGCCTACATGATCATATATTGATGCTAGGCTTATTTATTTCGGTGGTTCTGAAGTACACTTAATCATCTTACTAAGGTGCCCTGTGTGGTACGTAATTAATGTTATACATTGACTTTGGAGGAAAGCTTTGGGAGGGGATTTGGATGATCCAGAAGAAATATAGTAACTTCTTTATATTCAACAGAGAGCTTGCGTGGTATAGATGGAGCGCTTCCATTTACAAAGATGAAGAACAATGAGAATGTTTCTTTTTCACCCCGTGCCCCAAACGTTCGTGGTATTCACTGTTTAAACACAGGTCCAGTGCTAATTTTTGCCAAAGGTGAAAGAGAGAGTGAAAAATCATTAATTCAATTTCTCACTGTTTTGCCTCTGGTGATTGCTGTCACTTCAGGTAATAGCTTGTCTGTGGTTCTGACCCAGTTCTTAAACCAGTCTTTCCGTACTCCACCAATTAATCTAATGGTTCATTAATTGCAAACATCTGAAATCATTAGAACCTGATCGAGCACAAAAGCATCAAATCCTGCAAAGCTGTGACTGCTTAGCCAGCAAATGGTCTCATTGCAAAGGAATGTCAATGTTTATAGTAAATGTAACCTAAACTAGGGTGTTCATTGACATATCCCTCCATTTGTATACAACGACTCTGACATCTATCAGTTCAAGAGTGCATGATTTATCCACTGCTATATCCTGGAACTGACAAGCCAAAGATTACGGCTTAACCTACATGAAAGCAGAGGCTGTATGTATTCCTAAAATAAATATTTAGTAACTGACAAGCTCTGGTTAATATTAATTCCTGATAGAAAGCAGTCAATTTAGGCTTACTTCATGCCAGAATCTATTTGCATTTTGTAAATCATTTTTCATGAATATAGTCTAGAGAATCTCAAACAAATATGTGTGAGTGGGGAAGGGTTGTTTTATCAGTTGTATTTTTTATATTGCACATCTGCATTAAAGAGAACCTTCCATGGGACTCTGATGTGGTTAGACCTGGGAGAGGGCACGTGGCATGCGAGTGGTCCCAGTGAAAGGGAGACTGTTAATTATGTGATTGCAGTGTGTGTGTGAGATGCTACCCTTACCGTTGTGGAGAATGAAGCCTTCTGTCTACCCAGAGGGGTCACACTGAAGGGGTCCTAAACGTTGCTACCAAGCTGTAGCACAGGTTCCTGTGTGTTCTTGATGTGGTTTGTCTTTGATTTTTCTTTTTTTTCTTCTTTTGTTTGGTTTTAGATACAAATAATTGTTCTACTGATAGATAAAGAGGGAAAGGGATGAAAATTTCCATTAAGCTGTCTCTGAGCTCAGGCATTCTCCGAAATGTTTTTGTCGTCTTGCTTTGGTGACTGCTGTCGCGTGGAGTCAGAGTCCCATCTAGGGCCAACAGGCAGCACTCTCCACAGCATGGATAATGTCAGGGACAAATTATATTTTTCTGTTGAACTCATGCTTTGATAGATGTCTCCATAAAATGAGAAAAGGTCCGTGGGCTTCTTAGTTACAAATAAGTGTGCATAACGCCTCATACGGTCTCAATTCTACTTGTGTGTAGGACAACTGCAAATTCTCTTGAGTCAATTGATGACAGGCATTGCACAAAACCATGAAATACTGATAGGAACTAGATTCAAAGTGTGAAATTAGGGCTACTTAATTTCAGACAGCAACAGATCTCATATTTGCTTGACATGTGCTTTTTCTCTCTTGTATGCACACATTACCCACACACAGCTCCATCCCATAGCATTCAGCACTCATTTCTGCATGCATTCAAAATGCCTCTATTTCTGATGTTCATCTCTGTGACTGAGCCTTCCTCTGGCCCACATTTTGGGAAATGGCCTCTTGTTCTTTCGGCTAATTCTGCACTTGTTTTCTTCTTGCATGCATAAGAAGATTACAAACACTGATTTCAAACAAAGATTAACTGCCTCTATGCTAAATTAGTGATGTAGCAAAGGTGAGCACTGTGCATTCATCAAACAAGCAGGAAAACACTGTGGATATGCTCACTCCGGTCTGCACTTTTGATGTTCAGACAATACCACTCTAACATAAATTAGATAAATTACTGTGCCTTCTGTAAACCCTGAGTGAGCAGGAGGAAAAAGGGAAGGTTCTGTTCTTCCCTTGCAGATGTAGTAAGCCGTCACATTTAGCACTGCTTTTTGAAATATTCCTATTTAAAAGTTTGAGAATTAGGGTGCATAGTGATATTCAAAGAGCTTAAATATCTGTTTGCTCCTACTGGAAACTTCTGCCCCTGCAGATAGGAGGGGGGCAGCTTAGAGAGGCCACCAAGAAGACAGCAGCTAGAGAGGCAGGACAGCAAGATAATCAGGGAAGGCGCTGGCTGTGTGCTCCTGGCAGGAGATGAGCAGTATCAGTAGCCCTAATGATCCAGGGCAGTGGCCTGAGGAAGTCCTTGGAGTGTGGTTTCCTTTATCACTTTTACTGGACTGCCCTTTGGGAATGAGTTATGATCTGATGGTTTGATCTTTTGTATTGTGTATGGGGTTATTGCACCTTTTAGTTCCTGACAACAGTAGTAAAGCTGCCAAGTATTACTTAAAGTGTGGGAATGTTTATAAGAACTCAGCAAAGGAGAGTGCCTAGTATTTGGAGTGCTAACAGTACGAGAAACATTACCAAACATCCAGCAAAGCGGTGCGCGGTGCTTGCTGCAGTACCTTGCTTTCAAACAGCCTTTTCCAGTGGGTGAAATAAGCCTTCATCAGAACACAGTATAGACACTGAAGACTGCATTTCCAAGACATTTATATGCTTATGTTTAAGAACTGCACATGTTTTTAAATATACATCCCTACATGTTCACATCTGCTGTAGAATTCTTTTAAATGGAATCCCAAAATGTGTTTGTTCTGAGCATTAAATGATGTTATTAGTTTCTTGACAGTGTTCTCACAGATTCATAGTTCAAAATATTCCGTGAAAACATTGCACTCCCCCATCATTAAGGTGAATTTTGTTTGCATGCTCTTTTCCCAGAATACTGATGTTAATTTTTGCTTAACTTTAGTCTTACAAGATATGAAGCAATTTAACACACTCGGTAACCTTTCATTAAAGTTCAGTGCAGTACTTAAGCATGTTGGGTGCATTAATTGTTGGCTGACAGCTATTATTTCTGTGAAACACTTCTGTAGTAAAATTTCTTCTTGATGGGTTGGATTTTACAAAATTTGCATTTTGCTGAGCCTGAGTCAACTGGTACTTAGAGCTACTGCAGGTATTTAAATAAGAAAACAATAATTCTTTAAACCATTGTCTAATATCTATTAAAACTAAGGAACTTATCTAGGATTAACTCTTTATTGTGGAGTTCATATTCTTGCAGCGTTGATTTGGACGTACTTCTACAATAAGCTGAATTCTGATCTAGAGAGGGCTAAAAGTCCTCACCCAGTCCCATGTGCTGGCACACAGCTGGCATCAAGCTGTTGGGTTCTGCACTTCCAAACGTATGGGAAAACCCCAAGAAAATCAGCAGACAAGAAGGTTTATGTGTTTTTCTAAATCTCTGTTTCACAGATAGAGACAGATACATATATTTCCTGCTTAGGATGCTATTAGGTGGTGTAATGCACGGTGAGCAATTCTCTGAAGTGCCAGAGAGCGTGGAATTTCTCAGATAGTAAACTCTAAAGACTTTAATGGATTAACATAGTTTTCCTGGCTGCTGACTTTGCAATGACCCTTGCATCTAGCAGACTAAACTACCATCAGCACTACAGCAGTGAGAAGAAAAATAGGGCACCACTGGTTAGCAGCAGCTTTGGTGAGGTGGGGTTCAGCACCGCAGCGGTGCTGATATGGGGGAGACGGTGAGGAAGGGGTGTGAAAAGGTATATCAAATATTTGAGGCTGAGGAGGAGGAATAGTTGTGAGGCATGAAAGAGGGGTAAAGCACTTTGGAAAAAAAGGTCTGTGTTAGTTAGGGTAGTTGCACCCTGCTCCAGAAGAGACATCAGAATGGCAGTCCGTGTGAGAAGAAAGAAAAAGTAATTGTAATGACCAGATATATGCAGGATGTTAGGCTTAGTACTTTGAAGGTATTTGGCTGAAAATGTTGGCCTAGAGTGAAGATTTGAGAAGAAAAAGGAAGGGTAAGAAAGGGAATCCTTTGGAGAAACCAAATTGTCCAACACAGAGGAAGTTCTGAAGGAGCAATTATAGAAAAATCATGTCTGAGAAATGAGCTAATAGAAAGTTTCTCACATTCAGAGCATTAAAAGTGTGTGGATTGCCAACACAGTCAACTGACGTAGTGATGGAAAGCTACAAAAAGTAACAGTGGAGCATTGGTCTTTGGTTTGTGCTCTTGTGTGAGGGCTGCTCTGAATGTAATGCCTCCTAGTTTGTGATGTTGGCCCATAATGTCAGAGGTGGCTGCTGGTGGTGTGGCAGTAGGAGCTGAACCTTCCTACCAATGTCCTGTTACATTTTGTTGCTGTGTGACAGCAGGCAGCAGAGGGGCAGTCTGACAGTGGTGTCTGACATGGAAGTGTGTATGGAGCAAAGGGGTGGAATCGAATTCCCCCATGCAGAAAAAATGGCACCCATTGGCATTCACTGATGCTGGCTGAATGCTTATTGAGACCAACCAGTGGATGCTGCCACGGGGGGGCTGTGGTGGTGCATTTCAGCTGTGGTGATGGTGGTGTGAAAGGCAAGCCACGTTCCAGACAGACATGCAGGCTCTTGTTCATTGCTAGCAAAAGTACACAGCTAATGGTGGTGAATATGTTGAACAATAACGTTCTGTAGATGAGAATTTGCTCTATCAGACAGTCATATTGTACTCTTTGTATCTGTTGTAGTTTCTGTGGAGGTAAATAGGGGGTATTACGTTCAGAGCACTGATTTTATCAATGATATGCTATTATTTCAATCAGTTGGACATTTTTTTCTTAACGTATGTATTCCATCTAATCACAGCTCCATCTGCCATCATCCTTCCTAGTTGCTGATACGTTCCTGTCTGAGGTGACAGCCCCTTAGAACAAAATCTAGGAGTATGGTTCTGAAAAAGTACCACAAGTAGAAGTGCAGATATTTTGCATCATTTATTATTGCTGAGTAATTAAAAATGAAATGCTATTATTTTTTGAATGTCAGAATAAATTCTCAATTATTTGATTATGTTACAGATCTGAGTAAAAGTTGACTCATGCCAACCTATCACTAAATCAATTGCATGCTATAATTTGGTAAAATTAGCTGACTTTCACCACTAATCTTTGATGCCGTATTAAACACATAAGTGTAGCAAGAAATGACTTAGATCATCAGTATTATCTCATCAACAGGGGAAAAAACTGTTACTTCCATATACCAGAAATGTGATGAGGAAAGGGAGAAAACAAAGAGAAAAGTGAGTTACTTAATTGTTCAAGAGGGAATTTCCTCTTCAGCAAATTCCTCCCTCAGCTCAGCCAAATACCGTCATTACATGGCTTCTAATTTTAGGTGAATTTGGGTAGCAGTTCAGAGTTCTTAACAACAGAACTGTTGAGTCAGTGCCATGGACAATGGACAAGTATTTTTGCTTCTTTGTTAATTCATGGGTCTGCTCTAGGTGTCATCTTGTGAGACCCGGCATATCCAAGTTCTTTGCATGCTTACAGTTTCATTGTTATGCTCAAGAAGAGATAAAGGAGAACAGGCTCGATATTGCAGTAATTTTAGCAGTGTTCTTTTAGGAACCACCCCACTGTCTTTTTCATAGGTTATCCCCTTGAGTCCGTTATCCCACAGGTACCTTACATCTATCACTGGATGGGAATGAGCCCCTTGGGTTGAGTTCGATCGATGTTTTGACCTTCAGGAAGATTCTTTGTATCAAGCAAGCAATGAAAAAACATTGCGTGAGAAAAAAAGAAAAAGCCCATTCATCATACATAGGGTACCAAAGAGATATATGGTAGGTTTAGGCACTGCTCAGCGAGTGGAGACTGCTTTTGGTACAGGAAACATGGAAATCTGAGTGATTGTCATACGGATTGCTTGTGACCCCTTGGACATCTGTGAGATAGAGGGTGACGTGTCACGTTTGCACTTTGTACTGAGGTGTTATCCACACAGGGGGAGTAGTTTTCCAAGTGCTATCTGTTAGCTAAAGGAAAAGAAAGCAGATCTCGTCTGGGGAAGTTTAATTATTGCGTGCAGCAGAAGAGAAGAAGGTAGAAGGCCTACACAGAGATTGGTGAAACAGAGTCTGGCTGAGGGATCACTTTTAGGCTGCTTCAGAGCAGGAGAAAAGTGACCATATTTTAGTAAGGGAATTGTCATGATGGTGCCCAAAAGTGAATCATTCCCCAGGGTGATGAGGATTAGGGAAAACATCTCATTTTATAAGTTAGAAAAGGGCCAGCTGTGCACGTAGAAGAAGTGAAACAAGTTGGTTGGTCATCTCTGTGCTGCCTGTGGGTCAGATCATGCATGCAGCCACAAAACCACTCCTCACCCACTGCACTGGGCATAGAGAGCTATGGGAAAACATGAGAACCACGTAACCAGAAGTGTTGATGTGCAATTTGTTTGTTTTTACAAACGGTGCTTCTGTGAGAAGGTCCCAGCAGTTCTCTGACTGAAAAAGCAAAGCCTTAAAAATTTCTATTGAAGAAGAAATGAAAGTAATAAAAGAGGAACAGGGCGGTTCTGACAACACTGTAACTCAGCCCTCCGCCGTGACAATAAGGTACTTACAGGGAAATGCAGTCAGTTTACAGTCTGCTATCCTGATAGACAGAGATATATTTTATTTCTTAATATAACACATTTCACAATAAGCCAACTTCTTATTCACGGGGCATTTCGGTGCCAGAAAATCGCTGTTTCACTGCACCTCATTTGCACGTTTGGTTGCTGGGTGCAGAATCCACCATCCAAACTGTGGACACATTACCTGCAGAAGGATACCTGAGTAAAAATTACATTATTTAATTCAAAAGGCATATTTGAAAAGTCTATCTCGGTTACCTTTCCTTTTTTGCATTCTTAGCACTAAATCATTTTTGGCATGTTGTCTTAATTTTTTTATTCCAGTTTTTTCACTTGAGGCTATTATTCTCTTTCTTATTACTTGAAAATGATTTTCACATTTAAGCTTTTTATTGTAACAGTGAATCTTAAGTATGACAACTGCAGATGTAGTGAGCAACTTCTATGATACATCCAAAAAGAATCTTTGGTGGAAAGACATATTTGGCACAGATGAATATCTTCAGCTTTGGTAACAAACCTGACTGTTGCTTCATTTATAGCAACTAGGTCACAGCATTCTTGATGGTTAGCATCATTTGGCTTTCTCCCCCCGCCCTGAGAAGAAAAGCCAAAGAAAGAAATAAAACCTGTGCTCGGTTATAGCATCCCAAAGGGCCCTTAGCATAATCTTGTAAGGGGCATGCCCTGACTGCTGTGCTGTAGTGTAACGTAGGTCTGCGGGTTTTAAGCTTGCACCATTGTTATTTTGTGTAAAAATTAACTTTTCTTTGACCTTAGACTATAGATGACACCAGCAATCTGACAGTGTAGAGGTTTATTAGGGAAAAAAAGTTACTTTGATTTTACAATTGTTTTGTGACAGATGCATCTGTCCATGTGTAAAAGGGATCAGAGAGGGAAGTTGCCTTCCTGGAAAGGTTGCTCCGTGCTGAGTGGCTGATAGTCCTTGTTCTAAGCAGGCCTGAATATGTTTTACATTTGACACAACCAAATCCTTTGTGTGCATTTTGTCCCTTATGCACAAGTTTTCCTGTCACATATAGGTGAGGAATGAAGCCACCAGCCAGCTGTCCCATGGCTTCCCACTGCCTCTCTGGGAGTCAGCTCAGAGCTGTGCTGGGCGGTGGGTTTGGGAACAGTGGGACGAAGTGTGTTCTGCTGTGATGGGATGGAAGCAGATCCTCCTTCCTCAGCAGTAAATAGCGATGGATAAACTGTTCTACCTTGAACTTCTGTAATACCAAATTTCCAGAGGAAGGGCAGAGAAAAAGTTGGAATAATTTTTTTAAATTACGAGAATTTTTTTTTTAAGAACAAAACAAAAAGAATAAGGAACATTACAGTTTTTCCCTGCAAGTTTTAATCAATCTCAGATTCAAAAGACAGTTCCCATTCTTCACTGGTAAGTAGGAAACCACTGCAAGAGTGTAATCATTCTGAAATTCACAGCTAGGATAATGTAGGACTGGAACTCTATCAAGCCTATCCTGAGGAACTGAGGTATGCCTTGGAGGAATGCATTAGATGCTATGGTTAATTAACTAATTTACTTAATCAAGTTTAACAGTGGTTTTAACTTTAATGGTGCCATTACTTTTTAATATGAAAATAGCAGGCTGTATTCCGAGCATTCCCTGCCGACCGCCTCCTCTCCACCATCCACTTTACAATTTGATTTTGATTTGTGAAGTCTTAAACCTGCTTATAATGTCAAGCGCATGTAATGCAGTATGTCTAGTGAACATTACACATGCCCACCTTGCAAACACAGTTGCTTGAAGTCATAGCTCCTGACAGATAGTGTGCATTCTTCAAGAATCATTGAGTTTGCATGTGTTCTTCGAGATGAAAGTGGTATACACGTGTAAATATAAGGAAGCTAATTTAAGTGTGCTTGAGTGGTTTTCTCAGAGGCCCCCAGTCCCTGCTGCCAGCAGAATGCTGTGGCTTTCTCTGTGGCAGTGCATTGGAACAGCTGTGAGTGGAAAATGAAGCAAAGAGAAAAGGTACTTCAGTCTGTGTTCCTCAGTGCTGAAGGAGGATGCTCCATTCTGCTTATAGCTGAGTCCCAAATGCTGTCTGCTTGGTGAAGTCCATTCTGGCTGCAGTCTCCCCCAGACAGCTGTTGTTTTTTTTTTAATTTTCAAGTTCCAATATGAACATTTTATGGCTCCTCTGAATTTAAAGATTTAATAGATTACTGAATTGTTAATTGTCAGTAATTCTTAATTGTCTGACCTAATCAGTCCTAAACACTAAACTGAATGACTGAGAAAATCCTGCTGCCCAGTATGTGATGGAAGGTTCCCAGTCTGAGCCCAGCAGCAAAGAAGTGGTTACCTGTGAGGGAGGAGTGTGCCCGGAGCTGGCATCAGGGCACAGCTGTTGCCTTATTGCTACAGTCCAGAATGTACCCTCATGTTGTGTCAGGCAGCAAAGTTATAGCTCTCCATGGGCATCCTTGTCAATGGATTGCTGGGTAACATTGAAATAGTCCCATTTGGGCCTTTCTTTTAGCCAGCACAACCCTTCAAAATGCAGTTCTTGTGTTCACATGTAAGCCCAAACACGGCTACCAGGTATACCAACATTTTATCTACACAATAGAAATCGCACTGTGCCTAAAGCAGTGCCACGCATCCCAGCACTGAGAGGGCTGTCCAACAGACAGCAGTTTGGTGCTCAGACAGCACCCAGCACATCCATCACCCCGCACACCTCGGCCACGTGCTGCT
This sequence comes from Gallus gallus, assembly GCF_016699485.2. Classification (NCBI taxonomy): domain Eukaryota; kingdom Metazoa; phylum Chordata; class Aves; order Galliformes; family Phasianidae; genus Gallus; species Gallus gallus. The sequence goes on from NC_052551.1 coordinate 13,243,068, forward strand.
GCTCCTGGGGTCCCACTGGGGCTCTGGGGAGGCACCACTGAATGCAGAAACTTCGGGTGTCAGTGAAAGCCTGCTGCTGGATGGCCACATCCAATTTGTAACAGGTTTAATCTGATCTGATCGGGAAAGGGACAATAAATCATTGCTAAACAGCTATATGTGATTTTATGGCAAAATTTTACTATCGCAGATACAAAGATTGTATTTTGGAGATTAACTGGGAAAAGTTTTACAAGGCAGTGGAGATAATGAATCACAAATCCTGTAAGGGTGAACCTCCCGTGCTGAATCAAAGTACAGCTGTCTCATAGTGCTCCGTGTGCATTTTGCTACCAGTAATTTTGTCATCAATTTTCATATTTTGTTTAAACATATTTGTCTTTTGGACAAGATAGGTCATATTTCACACATTTGATGAATTTTCTCCTTGGTCCGGTTTTACAGGATTTGCACTTAATTAATTGCACAACCTTTAATTCGACAGACTGTTTTTAATGGCTGTGTAGCTTCAAATGCAGATACACAGAGGAATTTCAAAAAGTAATTGTTTTGGTGTCACTACCGTTGCAAGTTGCAATTATTAAAATACACAGATAATGGCGCAGAATTTCCTAGCTCCTCACACTGAATGATGTGCAGCTTTTTTAGGCCTGTTTTCAAGGTTTTGTTTGGAAGTTGGGGCGTCACCTCAGCACAGCAGTGCTCGTGCACCACTCCTGCAGCCCTGCACAAATGCACAGATCAAACGTGCAAAAGCGCTGGAAAACTGTGCAGGTGTCACCTTGGAAATACAAATCATTTTTTTTTCCTTTTCTGAGGGGGAATTATCTGCAATTTCATTAATTGCTGTTGATGAAACTACTTGACTGGACATTTGCTGCAATGGCTGTGCTTTAAAGTGCTAAACAAATTTCATACTTGCAAAGCTCACACAAGCTTAGCGAGGAGAAGACCACCTTTTGCTAGAAGAGCTAAACACTGACAGTCATGGTGCTCTTAAAAGCTGCTTTAGTTCTTAGCAGAGTCACAGGAGAGGGCCACCTCGCCCATCCAGACAGCACGCTGTCTGGAAATGTGCCCATCACGGCTGTTTGTCAAGCCACCAGGCTTTTCTGTGCCTGGTAAAAGGCAGACAGGAAGGAGTAGGCAAAGGTCAATCCCTGTCACTTCGTTGTAAATGTAATTGTACTGGCAGTTTGCAAGGCTTGCTCGTTCCCTAGCAACTTTGTGTATGTGGGGAAGAGTTAAATACATATTTTTCAGTATGTTGCTTTTCTGCTAATGTTGGTACTGTGGTGTTTTTTTATTTTATTTTATTTATTGGCCTTTGTGTGTATTTGGAGGCTTGTGTGCATAAGCTGCAAACTCCCATAAGCAATTGTGTGTGCCTTTGAAAAGAAATCTGTTGTAGAAAACTGACTGACTTCTGAGTCGGGGTATAATCACGATAATTAATCTGGATTCTGGCTTCTTTTGTATGCGGCTCTGAACAAATGCAATTTATGATACAAATGCCTTACAGGCTGTTTTTCGTAATGGTGGTGGTGAGAATCTGGTAGCACCGGGGGCACTGAGTGGTTTCTGGTGGTGAGGACTGTTAGCTGGGAACTGTTTAGAATATGTGTCACAGGTGACTTCTACTCATGACAGATATAAGAACAGTGATTCGTGAGATGGATTTTTGTTAGGCAGACATACAACTCCAGTCTGATTTCTTGGGGTTGTCCCCACTTACACAAAGGATGAATTAAACTCATTTATCTTACTCAAGGCTGAGACAAAATGGAGGGGCTCATGTGCTGCTGCAGCTGGCACGGACCCACAGAGCACAGAGGGGCTGCCCGGGGTGCACACGAGGAGAGGGGTGGGGAGAGGTGTTCCGTAAGAAGAAATCCCTCTGTAGAGGTGGTGCACCGTCCTGGTTTGCAGCTGTGAATGGCAGTAGGTCACCTTCCAGTCCAGATGCACTGGCAGTGAGAGCAGGCTCAGGTGCAAGCTGTGTGGATGGGGACGTGGCACGAAGGAGGTGTGACACTTGGAAAGTCTGTCCTTGTTCAGAAGTGTCAGCTCTGCAGGGAGGGGATGAGGAGTGGCTGTGATAACCGCGTGTGCAGCGCTGATCACACACACACTTTTATAAACCAGACACTGAGATAAGCAAAGAAAGACTGTACTTGATTTTCTGTGTCTGTTGCCTTACTGTGGCTGAAGAGCAGCTAGATGCAGCACACTTTTTAAGTGCAGTTATTTGATCTGCCAAGTCATAGGTTGTTTCATTTGCAGTAGTTAATATTCCCTTTCACTTAACTTGCCAGTGGAGTCACAACACTTCCACAGCGCGTAATGGTAATATTGATGCAGAGACAGCAATGCATCCAAATCGCTGTGTTAATCCATATTGTTTTAATTTACCAGACCAAATTTCCTGACATTGTTCCTTTGACTTCAGTGAAGTTACACCAGCAGAGGATTTGTTCCGCTGAGTTTTACAGCGTTCCTGACTCTCAGTAATTTATCACTATACGCGTCTGCTCACTTAACTGATAGAATCTAAACGACGGCCATGGTGGTTTAAATTTCTCACTCGCTCACCGTAGGTAGCGATAACTCTTTGTTCGCCATTCTGTGCAGTCTTCTGCTCATCTGTAGATCCCAAAATGGTTTATAAGTTTGGGGTGAGACTGTGACTATTAAGGTAACTGGGCAGCTCGGGGCTCCATGCATGCCCTGGAGCACACAGCTGCGCAGGACAAGGAGCTGTGCCCTCTTCTCCCTGCACAGGGCTGTCCCACGTGGGACACAAAGCAGGGGGTGCTCACCCAGTGCAGCCCCCCAGCACTGAGGTCACCCCATAGCACAGTGGTGCAGAACCTGTGCCCTGGCCCCCAGGAAGCACCGGGTCATCTTGCATCTAGCTTTTTTCTTCTCTCTCTTTCTATTTCGAAGACCGGGAATAGAAAGATGAATGGAAGTTGCTTAAGGTGGGAGTGAAAATTTTACAGGCGTGCTTTTCCTGCTTTGCTTCCTTCAAGACAAGGAATTGTTTTCTCCAGAAGGAAAACAAAGCACCAAAAAGCTGCTGGAGGATGGATTTTCAGATAGCTTTCCCCTGTTTGGAGCCCGACTGCATGTTTGGGTGATGCACATGGGTAGATAGCAGTGTCTGAAGGTGAGACCTCAGAGCACCACAACTGGACAGCACATTGCTTTGGTAAGGTTAGGTAGACAGTCTGATGCCTTCTGCTGACTTTCAGCAATAAACACAGCTTTGAAAATGTTTGCAGTTTCCATAGCTTTCAAAATGTGGTCAGACCCGATGCATGTGGGCTCATGGGACTGGAGCAGCTGACCCCAGACTTCATAGCTCCTGGCAGTGGAGCACATCCCTGCACCCTCCGGGCTCCAAGGGGTTTGCTCGTAGCAGAGGGCAGATCCATAGCAGGCAGTGTTTGCTGGTTTTGTTCGTTGCAACAAGTAACAACAACGTTGCACCGCCACCCCAGAAAGAGTTACAGAGCAGCAGTTAGAATTCAGGCTGTGTCCTGGTGAGTTTCTCATCTTTGTTCGTTGCAGATGTTAAGTCATTTTGAGATGCAAGTCATTTCTTTGAAAAAGCTTTCTTTGGGGCTGAAATATAATGGCAGGAAATTAGCTGTTAATCCCGTCTTTTCTTGGACAGACTAGACATGCATAATAAACTCCCCCTTTCCTCCTCCCTGCTCGCCCAGCGATTCAGTTTGACCTGAAAGAAAACATTTTCTTCCAAGAAAGACAATGTTTATGAGGTGCAACCATAGTTTGGCTCTGATGATTAGAGACACATGTATCAACCTGTGCAGAATTTGTGATGGCTGTTTAAAATGAACTCTGGTCAGGAAGACTGAGATCACAAACGCTGTCATAATCAAAACATGGGTAAATGGCCTAAGATAATATTCCAAAGGTGCATCCAAACTCACAAGCCTGCTTTATAAGCCTTGCTGTGGTTTGCAGAGCGCAACACTCCTGAGCGTGGCTGAGAAGGAGCCAATCTGCGTCCCTCCTGCCGGCGGGACTCAGAGTGGAGAGGCTGGCAGGAGGAATACATGTGTGGCATCACCTCACCTCACCTTCCAGTGTTTGGTGGCTGCTGGCATACCCCTGCAGCTCCCCGCCACGTGGCATGGAGGTCTGCTCGGGGCGGGCAGCAGGCAGGCAGTGGGAAGGGCAGGGCTTTCGTTGCACCAGGGCTGGAGACGCCTGCCTTGAGGGACTCACACAGCCTTTTCTTTGTCAATACGAGCATTCTTGTATTAATGGATTTACACTATGTATAATAGTAATGTGTATGTAATAGTACATACATAGGGGTGAACAGACACAGCAGATACAACTTTGGGGTTTCCCCACGTGCGTAGTAGAGCATGCATCTGCCTGTGATGGAAGAACTTAGCTTTTCTGTTTCTCTGTTTGAACACTCATAACTACTTCAGCTCACATTGTAACAGCTTGTTGGGCACAGGTAAGAAGGGTGTCAGCATGAGGAGACAGCTGGGTTATTTTCTGCTTATGTGGCTGAGAATATTTTGTTATTTTAGGGTATTTCAGCAAATGAAGGAGACACCTTTGGGAAATTGGGAGAAGTTCTTCTTCCGAGCAGGAACATACATTCAATCTTTAGTTCATTGCTTCTGGTGGGCAAGCATCAAATCAGGCTGATGTCTGATCAAATCCCTGGCAATTCTGTCAGCTTTTGTTAGTGCTGCCTGATCCTGCCTCGCTCAGAAAGCTTGAAGAAAAGTGATGGGAAATAAAAAGTTAATTCATGCCCTCCTAAGTGTGTAGTGAGAGTACTGTAACACATAAGTAGGGGAAATGGCAGTGGAAGTTAGAGGCCTGTGAAATGCACTTGTGTGTGTAAGAAAGCACAGTTGTATGTGACAGCTGATGGAGCAGGGCAACGTTTAGCAGCGTCTTCCTCTGTTGGGCTGTTGAGCTTTTAAGGCTTTCTCCCTTAACCACGAGTTCCTCTGCCCCAGACTGTTAGGTTTTCCGTGCCTGACCTGAGGAGTCACCCAATGGGAACCTTTGCTCCTCCGGTGACTCAATCCCTCATTGAGTCAGGAGCCACCACAGGGCCCTTCTGGGCACAGCACAGCGTGGGGTGATCCCGGCAGCACGCTGAGCCCTGCAGCTGTGCATCACTGCTACCACCGCCTGTAAGAAACGCTCCCTTTCAGTTTTAAAGCATGGTGCTTTATGACTGTTCTGCCTTATCCCTAAATATAGCAGTGCCGGAACGTCCGCTTATTTAAGTAGTTCCATTTGGTCCTAAATCCATCAGGTTCTTGTAAAGGACTTTAATAAGTCATTTTAGTGAATAGCTGGGAGCTGCTGCGGCTCCTTGGGATGGGAAACGGTATGATGTACTTTCAAACCTTTCCATTGGGTAGATTAATTATTTTAAAATGAATAAGCTGCATTTAAAGTTCTTTTTCATCAAAACAATAGGACTTGAAGTAAAATTCATATGCCAGGCGGCAGCCTTGTGAATTGTAAAGTGAGTTATAAACCTATAGAAAAAGGATTTTATTATGGAAATGTAAACTGTCCCCTAAGCATAGCACGGGGAGGTGATGCTATAACAACATACTGGTAAGTAATAAACAACAGCCAGTATTATATCAGATGACTGGATACAGCCAGAAATGTATCTGTTTGGGTGTTGAATTATCCCCAAATTTGAATTATGGGCATATAATTCAAATTATCCCCTTCCAGTAATATAAAGTCTGACAGACATATTTTTTTAATATACCTCTTGTGCTGTTTTGCATTATGTCACATCCTCCAGTGTGAAAACCACAGCTTTCCTAACATGATTCATCAGAAATCAGGGGGGAAAAATAGTTGAGATCTGATATACTGAGTACTCTTAAATTACATAGCAGCTTCAAGTATAGTGTACGAGGAGATAGAAGCCGAGTGAATAAGTATGTCTCAGGCTGTCATGTCCATGAACTGGGAAACTCACTGCTCATTGAATCATTTCCTGGTACTTCTGCTCATCCATCGATACAGAGAGCAACCAGACTGGGTTTGCAGAGATGAAAGCCAGAGTAATTCAGAGCCAGCTGTAATTCTTTATACAGCATACACCAAGTATTTTTGTTGACTCCTGCATGACATTTCCAAGGTGGCTGGGAAACCAGGCCATTTGTTACACGGAGCCGAGATCAATAGAAAGCACAGAGGAAAACAAGTAAAGTTAACATCCAGGGAAAGGACAGCGCAACTTCCAAGTTTGCACGGCTCAGATGTGCGTTCCATGGGAACATCCTGTTCTCGGTGCATGGAGCAGAACATCCCATTCAACGTGCTGAAAAACATTAAGCACGAGGAAACGCTACTGCTTTTTGTACGTGGGATTGTCAGCCTGTATCCACGTCTCAAACACACACATCACACACCCGTTCTCTTCTGAGTTGTCCGTGCTGCTGCGGTGCCTCCCATGTCTTTGTGATACCTATTCCTCGGTATTTTGAGTTCTCTGACCCATCGGAATTCTCCCTCCCGTGGATGCTCTCTGTCCCATCAGTAGAAAAATGCTACACTGCATATAAAAGGTCCGAATGTACAGTGAAATGTAAGCACGTTTTTGATCAGACAGGATCTATCAGGGACAAAACTCATTTGCTGTAACAGCGGAACTTAAATAATCTAATTAAAATGTTATAGAACAGGGCCTTGTTGACTTCAGTGGCTTGACTGGAAGTTTACAGGGAGTTTGTGCTCGTGTTCCAAGGCCTGATTTGAGAGCCAACTTCTCCAAGATGTCTCAGCGAAGCTTTTAAGGTGTTCTCCATTAAAAGGAGGAGTAAAACAAACTCCATAGATTCATCTGCTTAAGAGTAGTCCTGGCTGAGGTTTAAAAGAATTAAAACATCACCTGCACGCTCCGTGTAAAGGCTTAACTTTTTGATAAACAGCAAACTCATCTACTGCTGCGCTAGCTATTTTTAACCCACCTTGTGAGTACGCTTTTTTTTATTGCTTTATACAGCATATCTGATTCTCTCTAAAGCACAAACTAAAAAATCTATCCGGCTGTCATTTGCTGCATAGTGCCATCTATCATCATGCAGCTTGGCAGCTGTAGTGCATGAGAGCGGGGGGAGCTGAAGCAGGAGGCACAGTCAAGGACTTTCACATGTAACAAAAAAAAAAATCCTTGTCACAATTATTTATGGCTCTTGCTGGGGCACATAATAGGACACATAAAACCTCTGTTTCAGTTTCAAGCACCCTCACATCCCCGCTCCCTTGTTGAAGTTGGTCGCAGGCAGTTTTGCTTTACACATACAATTTCCTGAACAATGCCGAGCACTTGTGAAGTGACAGTGACAAATACTGGAGATGCTGGCTGCGGCTCTGCAGGCTGCTGCGGGAGCAGCGGTGTCAATAATCGAGGAAGGCTGCCAATGAGACCAAAACGCCGCTGTGATGTTCCACTTGTTCAACCTGCTATCTGCAGCGCTTTTATTTTGAAGCTGCAGGAAAGCTCTTCTGTAAGGAAATAAAGCGTTAGAGGAACCTGGGCCAGGAAACAATTCTTCGTTGTTCGATCTTCTCTGGAGTTTGATTTTGTGATGACTAAAATATGGCTATTGCAGAGTGGCTTGATGAATAGTTAGCAGTTCCCCAGTAGTGTCGGCCTTGTAAGAAGTCCTGTTGGTGGTGGCTGTTGTCTCAGCCCTCTGCACGGACTGTCTGAACTTTGTCGTTCATGGTGTAACCATAACCCTGGGTTCAGGGGCAGATGATGGAGTTATTGGGAACCTTGTCCACTCCCTCTCTAGGCCATGGAGAGCTGTGCTGCTCAGGAAGCCAAGTTTAGATGGTTAGACGTAAAACTCAGCTCCAGCCTAGTAAATTATCTTGGTTGCAGTTTCTGAAGAGTGTAGGTAGGTACTAACCCTCATGTCCCTGTTAGAGTCCTCTGATATTTCCCATGTCCCAAAATATTTCTGATCTCCATTGTTACGGAGCAAACTGCTGAATTAGCAGCAGAGAGGCTGGGATGTATTTACTGCTGTGGAGCAAATCAGTTTTGAAGGTATGATCCACGAAAACACCGGGACTGCAAATGGAACAGCAGCAACTGAATAATGCACCATCTAATCTAATTAAACATGTATACGTATATTTTTCTGCTGCACTGTTTCTTTTTAAACTTCCCCTCCTGCTTGGATCCCTTTTCTCACTGTAGTGAGAGTCAGAGTACGATCGAGTGTTGGTCAGACCGTGTTTACATTCATTACTGATAGGTTGTTCATGTGGGAAGAAGCCCAAGTATTGAAGCACTGGTTGGGCTGGTTTGGTTGGTGGATTTGGTTTTATAGAACTGGAGTGAGGCTGTGAGTAGCTATGGAAGCAGTGCTGGTATTCCTCAGTGTGGTTCTTCCTGTAGAACTGATCTTATTCTTCAGCTGCGTTGGTAGAATTTGTAATGGTACAGATGTGATTTGGTTGGCTCGTCCTCCAATATGGAGACAGAGACTGCAGTTACCAGGATGGATTGAGTAGCCTGGTCTCCAGGCTGCCATACGTGGAACCCCCTCACTTCAAAAAATTCTGCCCAAGAAAATTCTTATTGCTGCTCTTAGATGTGTACCTGAAAAGCAGAGGGAAAGGAGCTACAATGGGATACAAAAACTGCCATGCTCGATCCTTGGCTCACAAACAGTTCTGATAGCTGCGCTGTATTTTCATACTTCTGGGCTTCCACAAGTGCACTTATAATCTGCTTTACTCTCTGTAAGATAAAATGTTATACAGTGTGATGCTATATAGCAAAAACATCATTTATCATTTACATCAGTGGGAACAAAAAATACCACAGAACCCCATCTATTCCTTTGCACAAAACCTGCAGCTATATGAGCGCATCACCTGATGTTTTCAACAAGCTAAAAAGTAAATTCTTGTCAGAGGGTGCCTTTCAGATTATTTAGGTGGAAGATTTTTATTTACTATACAAACACATTTACCAATACAGCTAGCTAATGACTCTTCTGCAATCAATGCTTTTCACTGAGTTATTGCACAGCAATTTCAGATATTTTTAAGAATTATTTAATAAACTTTAAGCCTATTTGGGTTTTTAGTTCCTTTGATGCCACAACACATTGTTCTTTACTTGAGATTGACACCAATTTAGTAAGATGTGGCAAACATGCAGCTACCAAGGAAATAGTTTCCTTAGCAACGAGGAACCTACTGACAACGCTCAGTGCAGAACCCACTTTAACCCCAATCTGCGGAGTTCTGCCTTGCTGTTTCCTCGCTGTTCCTCGCAGCTGTACAAATCAGATGTTAGAGGCCCAAATTTTGCTCTTACATAAACACGGGCAGCATCATCTTTGATATATTTGAAAGCAGGAGTTGGCAAACAAGTGCTTGCACCACCAAAACTTTTGAATGTAATATTGCATGGTTATGAGTAAAATGTGTGGTGTGCAAGTCTGAGCCGAAGTCAAGTCACAGCACCTGTAAGCTGAGACCGACTGAGTTATCCAGGTTTAACAGAGCTTAGGGTGAAATAGTAGGAATGATGTCTGCTGCTGGCACACAGCTTAGGTCACAGGCTGCGTAAATGCCATTGATGGAAGAAACCTGTGTAAATGCAACATTCAGTTTAGGACTGATAAAAACAGTGGGAGAAGCAATATAAGCATTTCAAAGAATTGTATGGGAATTGCTCCATCCAACTCCTCTGTCACTTAAATAGCAGTAACAATGCTTGTCTTCAGTGAGAGAAGAAAGGCTTACTCCATTTAAATGGAGTTTTGCTTAAAAAAATCTGATTCACTTCATCATAAAGTTCCTTGTTTTCATAGAACATAACCTTTGTAACAAAGCCTTGTTGGTTGTGCTCACACTGACTGCCTCAGTGCATCCATCACGTGTTCTCTGGCTTTTGATTTAGGAGTTGTATGAGGTGGTCCATTATCACCAGTAGTAGCCCAAGCCCAGGGGATGTTTGAATGGCAGCCCACATGCTTTTTGTGCAGGCCCTTGTTGGCTCACATTCTAATGAGATTAACAATTCCAAATGTTCCCAATTCAGAACAGTCACCTGGAGCATTTGGGAATTGTTTTTCTCTATGACAATGTTAACATAATCAAGGTACATCCTGAAATCCATCTCAGACATATACCTGCTTTTCTTTGGTTAGTTTTTCAATTTCTGTATGATTTTCTGTACTCAGAAGTGTTAAACCTGTGGCATCTGTTGATGAACTTTACTCTTTTGCAGTTCAACTGCTGTAATTAAGTTGCTGTATCAGCAGTTCCACACCGAGCATCTCTCTCATTCTGAATGGTTGTGATTTGATTATCTCTTCCATGAACCCCTGCAATTCTGTGGATATGCTTTCGTATAATTAGATGAAGTGTGGTCTGAAAACCAACAATATTTCCTAACCACTGGTTTTTGAAATCCTTGCTAGAAAGAACACTAGTGATAAACTGAGGGTTTTTATTTTTATGCAAATTACAAGTATTATAATCTGCCATATACTTTAGCATCAGTTGTTCTTCAATTTGAGAAAATGCTGATTTAATGCATAACTTAATACAAATTATTCACTGAAGCGTAAGAGTGAAAAAAAAGAAAGAAAAAAGAAAAAGAGAGGGAAAAAAAAAACTTTTTTCCTTACAGTTATTGCAGTCATTTGGTCAAAGACAGATATAGATTCATTTTTTAAAAAAATCAGCTAGAATAGTCTATAAATATTTTAAAAAATAATCTTGCCACCAAAATCACAGTAATGATAGTTTTAAAATGTGAGTATTTGTAAATAGGCATGGGACATACAGTGCAAGGCCAAATCTGGGCTTTCTTCGTGCACTTGTAATTAACAAATAACTCAAACATCATTTGTTCCCTACTCTAATGGATAGGCTATTCACTACAGTATCTCTACAAGCTGATATTATGGGATATTGACTGCATCTGTAGGCTGACACGTCTGCTGTGTGCCCGGAAAGCGCACCAGGAGACCGTGGTGTGCCGGTTTCCATCAGGTGCTCTACCAGCTTGTTTCAGCCATATGGATCACCACGTTTCTTCCCTGGTTATCAGGCATCTCCTGTCTCCACAGCCCCACATCTCAGTGCTTGAAGCCGAGAGATGCAGTCCCACTCGATTTCCTCATGTCCTGTCACACGGGGCACGGTGTCAACACCAGACATAATAAATACTAATGCAGTCACCTCTTCATGAAGCCAGCAACAAATGTCATTGGTATCTCATCCCCAAAGGCAACTACAAAGCCTATTTCAAAGCGTGTGCCTTTGCGGATGTCAAGTAGCAATAATTTCCCATTGACCCCTGCTGGATTTGAGCAGGCGAGTTGGAAGGGATTTAACCTAATCCTCATGCACATTTCTTGAGTCATTCATCCCCTCACACTCAGCCCAGGTGAGACTTCTTTTTTTCTCTGAGCAGACATTTCAATTTCATGCTTTCATCTCTGGTGGGTAGCGATGCCAAGAAGTAACATGAGGGGTACGTGAGTACTTCAGCTTTCCTGACACTTGTTAAAAACTCCATATGACCGCACTGCTGCCTGTCGGGGTCACTCAGGCAGAAATTCTGTGGCACGCAGCCATGGAAAACTGGACTAGGCACTAATGAACTTCCATTATGTTGTACGTTACAGATGTTCCAGTGTGCTCTTTAACAGCCTGAAAAGGCGATAAGAAGAGGTATGCATCTCTTGGAAAGTTTCTTCTATACTGGAGGAGATGTTGACTTTTGTAGAAGGAGAGGGAATCCCCAAAGACAGATTCTACCAGGCAGGGAACCAGCAGCTGCAGCAGCGCAGGTCTGTTAGGGATAAGCAGTGCAAGCCAGAGCTGCCCTCTCCCCATGGCAGAGCTCAGGGAGTTTGTAGGTATTGGTATTAAAAAATAGAGTGGCTGCAGATTTCTTCATCAGCGTGAGTGAACTTGGTCAGGCTGCGGTTTTGAGATCATGATGGTGATCCTGAATAGAGAGCTCAGCAGTAGAACTGTGGCTTCAGAGTGAGCCCCAAGAAGTCACTGCTTTCCCTCTTTTTCCAGCTCCGCGTGCCCATACTCATGCTCAGTTCTGTGTTGTTAAATAAGAAAGGAAAAAAAGGCTGGAAGATTTCAGACCTGTGTTTGGTATCACATAAAAAGTCTTTGGGCACACCAAGGCATGGATTCCTACTATTGCGTTGGTAAGAGTACACTGGGAGAGTACACTGGGAGAATTGTATCTTATCAGTATGTATATCTCCATTGCTTTCTGTGCTCCTGATAAATGTAATAGCATGATTCAAGCATTCTGCCCTGAGCAAGCTCTACAGAAAAGTATTAACATTCATTAACAGAACATACGCTAATATGTAAACGATGATCCATGACAAGCTGCTCTTCATAATGATGGCTGCTAAATGCAAAGAGGGTCACAAAAGCTGAAATTTCAGTGGGCAGCTGACGTGGGACACACCATGGTACTGTAAGCCACTGGGAAGGAAAGGAAATCTAGTGGTGTGGTCAGAGCTGCCTAGAAATTGCTGTGTGTTTCTGAGGTTAATGAGAGAGGAATGAAGCACATGCACGTGTGGTATCTCTGAGCTGTTTCTGTAAGAGCTGTTAATGTAGGACGGAAGTAATAAACCAATAAATTAAAGGTTTTTAATTATCATTAGAAAATATTGCTATCTTTAAATGCAGATGCAAACTGAGGAGAAAAAAGCGAAGAACTTTGTTTTTAAATTTGCATGAATTAAGGGGGAAAAAGCCACAATTCAGATTTTCTTCCCTTTTAGTTTTAACAGGGAAATGCTGAATATGCAGTGATTTTTATTTTTACTTTTTACATTAATAATAATAGGAAATAGTAGATAGTGGCATCTCAGCACAATTCTAATTTAATGAGAAACAATAAAATAGTTTTCCAAAGGGGCCCATTTAAGTCCAAGAAAGGGGGATATTAAAGTTCCAAGATTGATTTTACTTTCGTTAAGGTATGCTGATGTGCATTTTTTACGGCTGTATTCTATCTGCTGATTAGATCTGTTATAATTTCCTTAGCTGGAAGAGAGCTGATGATATTCCTCAGACTGGATAATTTTAGTCGTGGTAGCATTGATCTACGTTGCAAAACATTTCCTTTGGCTTTGTATGAGATGATGTCACAGAAGGAAAGGGAAGCCAATTCTGCAGCCGCTTGCGCAAGTCAAGTTCTTATTGCATTTAGAAGGGGAAGGGAATCGTAACACAAAACCCGGGGAGATATCAGAGGAGCTTCTTCATCCCTCTGCCAGAAAAATTCAGACGCAGTGCAATGCACCTCAAGGGGTGGGATGGAAAGGGATGGCTCAGCATCCGCAGGGCGGGACTGAAAATAGATCTGGAATGGAATGGGGCTTGGGCATGAGAGAAAGGAAGTGTGACGCCAAAATTAAAGCATATTTGGTATATAGGGTGAGTCAGATAAACTTTGAGTCCTGCATACCGACCTGAGGCATAAGAAGGAATAAGAGAAGAGCTCTTTGGTTTCTAAACTCTGCTGCTCTCTGTGTTTCTTAGATGTGTGAAAATAACCACAAACTCATACCAGTGTGCAGTAGGGCAGTGTACAGATGTGCAGCATGCAGCTCACTCACTGAGGCACTGCTGTGTGCTCTCCTCAGGCCGGGTTTTTGTTGTTCCTTTTGCTGGTGGTGGTGATGGTTTTTTTTTTTTATTTTAAGAACAGAAAATACAGAACTGCTGACTGGAGATGAACGTTCCTTAGCCTTACATGTGAAGGGAATCTGAGGAGGCTGTTTTCTTCAGTGCTTCACTGGGTGATTACAGATCGTATTTCTTTTCCTTTATAAGTCCCCTTTGTACATTTTTCAGGCTACAAAGATTTAAAACTTCCTTAGGGAAACTATAGTCATTCTCCTTAGATAGATATTGGAAACATAACTAGTATTGCAATTTTGTCAATATATTCAATTATATAATTTTAAATCAGAACATCAGTTATTATTACTTGGTACTTTAGCATTTAATGAGTACTGTGCTAATTTCTGCAGCTTTCTGTGTTTCCAACCTTTCCCCTCTCCTGGAAATGTAACCTTCTGGGTGGGAGCAGCAAGACTTTGGGTCATTCCTTGCTGACTGTGGTCAGTGATTCTGTCTGGTGTCAATACTGTGAGAGACCATCCTTCTTGGGTACATTTCAGTAGACATCATCACGACCGAAATTAATATGTGTTTGTATAGAAAGCACATCATTAACTATTGGCATTCGTATGTAAAGCATCATTTGCTAGTTTCCACCTTCTGTAACATCTCTTTAGTTCACATTATCTTTTTTGTTCCAAAGGTCTGTGTTAAAAAAACGCTTTTTCTTCCAAAGGACACTTGCTGTACAATCCTTTGTTAGGATAACAGGACCATCTGGTCCCATCCATCTCTCTACAATTTGATGCTGGGTTAATTGCACCCTGTCAGCATGCATGATTGACACTATGTTTTCTCCCTTCACTAGGAGTAGTCTATTAACAATGACGTTTTTCTGAATTCTGGGAGATCTTTTCACAGCTCCTTGTGTGGGACCTTATACTCTTCCTAAGTTTTGCTATCAACCATCACAATAAAAGTACATAAAAAGTAAATTAATAATAGCTATCTTCTGATTTGGTGGATAGGTGCAACCCAATGCATTCTTCTCTAAAGCAGAGTAAGTGGGGTTTGAATCAGTAAATTAGAGGGTCCGTTATTTCTGTAGCAGCTCAAGAATGGGCATCGCTCTTAATCCTGTTGTTAGCATATTCTCACTGCAGAACGTGTGAATTAATGGGCACAATTGCCCTGATTTCATCTGAGTTATGTTAAGTTATCCTGGCTTCCACTGAGCCTCAATACTTTTTTGTAAATAGAACCATGTAGCAGTCCGGACAGCTGTTCTGCATACCAAACGTGACCTCACACCTTAGCAAATACCACCATGGCTGGGTATATCCCCATCAGCTCCTGACTCTGCTCTAATATTTGAATGTGTGGGTTTGGCTCTGTTCAATACACAAGGATCCATGTTTCTGTGCAGCTGCACAGGAGGTCTGGCAGTGAGGCCTGAGGTCCATCGCAGGAGCTTTGTGCTTTGCTATAAGTGTTCTGTGCTCTCGCTGTGCTGTATTTTACAGCACATCCACTGACGGATGCCTGAAATTCACTGTTTGCCATGAAAAGAAACAGGCTAGCCAAGAATTTTAAGCAAACAAATTTGAACAGCTCTATTAGTTTTGCTATTCAGACTTTGCACATTTCAATGTGTTACCTTTAAGGCACTGATAGAGAGGACTTCAGATTCTGTCGTCCTGATCTTTTATTCCTTTGTCCTGCTGTTATCGGGCACGGGCTCTGCAGCCGTGTGTGACCTCAGCACAGCAACACGTGCTGTACCTGCATTCAGTTCTTCCTTTCACACAGAATGATTCCAAAAGAAGGAACAGAACAATCTCATACATAAATAACATCTGTGTAAAACCGTAACGCAGAATCATGACCCACGGATCCCACATCCCAGCAGGTGCCAAAACAGTTAACATCAGATCTGGGGAAAGTGATCTTTTTTCTCTCTCTTGTTTTTGTTTTTATTTACAGATAGAGTGTCAGAAGTTGGGCTTTTATTCTGATTTGGAACAGAACTTTTTGTTGCCAACACTTTGGGTAATTCCTTTTCTTCTGCTGTAGTTCTCTCCTTCCACAACTTCAGATTCCATTTCTCTGGTACACGCAATTGAAAAATGCTTTATCTTCAGTGAGTATTAGGCCTTCACATAACATATGTGCGTATCGCTTACTTGGTCTATATTTGGTCTTATATACTTACACTCTGGAAATGTTAACGGCAGACCATTTTGGAAAGATTCTTTCCTGTGTAATTGGTGGTTATTTATGTTGTGAGTTGGTTATTATTTATACTGTGAGAGAGCACAAGAGGTCCATGTCTCTGCACAGGATGCCACAGCTTTAAAAAAGAAAAAAGACCTCCTGGAAGATCAGTCAGAAGCTTTGGTTTTGATTGTCACATCCTAAGTGACAAGGCAGACACTGTTCCCCATTGTACTGTAACTGAAGCTGGAATGGGGCTCTTTGTTTTCCCCTTAGATGTTGGATAACTGGCACATCTCCATGTGTGAGGAGATGTGAAGACTCTGTGATATTATCAAACATCATTTCTAAAGGAAATGACAATTCTTTTTGTTACCTTCATTGGTACTTTTACATGGCAGTTGCTATAATTTAATGTAATTATATCTTTCACTGTTTTTCATTCTTTTGTATATATATTCATGCTTCCTCTGATGATAGTTTTCATTGCGGCTCCTGGTTTTCCTATGGAGAAACTTACTTATTACCTCGCTGCATCTCAGGAGATATGACCCCTAATATCCTTGCTGGATATTGCTCCATCTCGGGCTTCTCGTTGATGATGCCCTAAACATTTCTGTTCGTTCTAACTCTGTCCCCTACCGTATTTTGCAATTGTCAAGAGAATTGTAGTTCATTGAATTAATCTTGTTCCTAGTCATCAAATTATTATAACTTAGTTTCAGCAAATACAATAGCTACTCAGAAAGCACATTACTCTGTGGCGCGGGTTGAAATATTGTGCACATACAGCAAATGCGACAAAATTTGCCACTTCACTGGGTTTGCGAAAAGGGAGAAAAGGAGAAAGAAATCCCCTCCTTTTTTTCTGCTGTAATATCACTAATTACCTCATTAGCAAAAGGCCATTCCATCAACAAAAATGTGCTTTTTGTACGTTTTATGTGTGTGACCTTGAAAGTTATATATGAAACGGAGGTTTCGTAGCACTTTTTTTCAAGCAGAAGAAAGCAAATACCTGATGGTGTGGAAGATGGTGGAGAAAAAGTCCTTCCTGACTCCAACTTGAGGCAGTAGCAGTGTGTTCAGGGCTGCAGCAGCAGGAGAACGCCAGGGCACCTCACCTGAGCTCCTGTTGGCATGGGGCAGAGCTGCTCAGGCTCCTACACAGTCTTACATTTTCTGCCTGTCATGTGGAGCTCAATTAGGAGAACTTTGGGGCACCAAATTGTATTCTATTATTTTTTGCATCTTGGCAGTTTTTAGTTCAAGTGCCTGGTAGGAGCTGTAGAGATAAGATATACGTAGTGTGGGATGGTATCACGTCAATCTGTTGGAGTATGTTGATTCACGCTATCTAAAGAACTGTCCCTCATCATCGTATCCTGTCTATAGGAAATATTCTCCTCCCTGATTTCTGCAGTATGATGATGAAATACATTGGAAGCAGTGGCGGCCCACCGTGTAAAGCACTGCTCTCAGAGCAATGTAGTTCACAAAGTTTTAACAATTGCACAGACATTTGCAGGTGCTCTGCCTTGTATTTCGATGCAAGGCAATGTCACACTCACATCCACTGCTACACGATTCGAACGTAACCATATTGGATATGAGCATAACGCAATCCATGCCTCTCTTGCCAGAAAATAAATATTTCATTTTATTATGCCACTTATTGTAAAGTAGGTACTATGAAAAGAAACAGATGAGCTACGGGCAAAGATTGTGACTGTGCATATTTCTGCAGTAGTGCTGTATAGGTATCGTGAATATATGATAGATCACAAAATTAATAATCTGCTCACTAAGTTCTCTTCATTATCTGACTCAGCAGCTTGAACAAGTTCCATTCTTGTAAACATAAGACACATATTGACTGAGTCCTATTGATATTCCTATATTTCATGTCAGAAGTTGATACATTTGATCTTTTCCATGGCGAATACCCTCTTACAGCGTTAGGCTATTCTGCTGTATTCTTCCAGTTCCCATGGATATAAAGCAAGCTTACTCTTTCAAGAAGTTGTAATTGGGGTGATTTTTATTCAGATGAGGCAGGTAAAGCAAATCCATACATTTTTACAAACCTGTTGAGATTTAGTGGCTGAGAACTCGAAGTAAAAGCTCAGAGATCAGTCCCACCAAGGCAGGAGAGAAAATGTAAAATATTCTTGGGGAATTTGCTGTTGTGTTGAAAATTACCCACAAAGTTGCAGGGAAGGTGGTTGTCTGACTTGATTGCATTATGGGCAGAATTGAGACTACATTGAAACCAACAGCAAAACAGGATTCTGATGGAATCAGAGCCAGAATTTCTCTGTTATTTCTGATACTGATGAAAATAGTGCTTCAGAATCATGCACTGAGAGAAAATAAATGTTCTCTCCATCTGCTTTTCCAGAGGGCTGATCACTGGGACCTTGCAGTTGCAGAAAGAAAGGTATTTGTAGCTGCACTCAAAGCGGTACTCTGAGGAAAGCTAGGTATGACCTTGCACATTTAACTACATTTTGTAAAAAAATGGAACCTTTCTGAAGTTTGCTGTGGAGATAGAGTGCAGGTGGTTACTTGCTGTTGTTTCTTTGTTGTGTTGTAATCTTGTGCTGAGCTCCTGGATCGAGCTGCTCGTGCCATTTTCCAGGTGTGCAGCTCAGGCAGGGGCTTGTGCTTCTGCACACTGCTTGGCTCACAGGGCAGCTTCTCTGAGGAGAAGACTGAAGGAATGACCAGCCAACGTCCATGTTCGGTCCCTACAGGCCTGGGGCAAGTGGGCTTAGTTGGCCTGTGAGTCCCCATTAAATTGGAGCTACAAAACCAGAGGAGAGGTGCCAGTTACAAGTGGGAAATTCAGAAGCATTCTGTCAGTGTTAATGAAGATACTGTGGGCAGGCAGCAGTGGAAAGCTCAGCATTCAATTTGGGATTGCTTCTGCATATGAAGGTTTAAAATGAAATCAAGTGGCAGGGATTCTTACTTGCTTGTCTCCTCTCTCCAGGTAAGCATGAGGTGCTCTTACCTCTGCTTCCTTTCCAGCACACCGCCAGAACGTTCTACTTGTGGAAATTAAATGAGGCAATGTAGCAGTAAGGAAAAGAGTGTAGGCAGTAAAACACAGCTATTGGGATCGTGTATTCCTGCTCTATAAAAAAAATCTATGGGAGTGTATTTAGGAATAGAGGCGGCTTGTAAGAACAGTGGTTTTTTTGTTCCTAGGTCCGGAGACTGTGAGGTTTCACTTTTCAAGACAGTCATTTTTACAGTGCACTTTCATACTGTCAGAGTTGCTGGGGAAGAAATTCAGTCAGCCATTAAAAGGTGGGAAAGCATCCTGCTGTTATGTATATGAGAGCAGGGCTTTGTCTTGTCACATGTCAGATATGCAGCAGTAGAGGGAGAGAAAATCGTACTGGTACATGATGGAGTTTGCAAGATGTCCTCCAAACCTTAATTATTGGAATGTGTCCTGGGATAAGTGATGCTGTCATTGAGCCCTGATTAGTTCAGAGGCAGGGTGGATGCAAGAGGGAGGCAACATCATGTCAGACTGGTTAATTAGCAAGCAAGAGCAACCCAAGTTGTACAATCTGATGAGCAATTTGTCACCCACTCGTTTTAGATAAGAAATGTGGCATCACTTTGCATTTCCTTTTTATTTCCCATTTTTGGATCTCTTTATATGCAAACCAACTTCGTGACTCCTCTGTGGGGTAAGCAGGTGTCAGTGTGCTCACTGATAGGCGAGATGAACGGAGGGCTGAGAAAAGTGGCTTGTCCAGAGGTTGCACAGCAAGATTGCTGCTGAGAAACCTACGAGTCTAAACTGGCAGCCATGCGTTGTGCCCTGGCTTAGAGATAAGAAAATGTGGTGTAGAAAACATGAAGAGATGGAGAAAAATGTAAAATTCAAGGTCAGGATATTTCATCTACAGATTATACTGTCCTCAGCACAGTCAAGGCTTCAGCTCATTTAGCATTCCTAGGGAACACGCCAAGTTTTAGGACAGGAGCTTGGGGTAAATAAATTGTGTTTTTCTGGGGATACAAGGGATGCTGAAAGCTGATTTAGCTGATGCATGGGGGTTTCTATCTGCATAAAGATATTCTTCCTGCCACAGTGATGCCAAATGGCTTCTCCATCACCCTTCCTCTCACCATTGTGAATCTGCATGGGGGAAACCTACACTGATGCAGTCCTACACAGTGCAGTCTATGGAGTCAAGAGCAACCACACCAAATTGAAAGGACTTTTGTTACTATAGGGACAAGGCTAAGAATTGTTCCTTCCACCTTTAAAATCCCTGGGCTGCATCTCAGGCACTGCTTAGAACCACTTATGAATGTCAAACTTCTAATGTACTTGTGAGCTGTTCTTCCTGACATCAATTAGTTGAACGTTTCTTGATACTCGTTATTGCAGCATTTCATGAAGGAAAATCAAACTCCTAGCAAACTGCAGTTTCCTGGTAAGTGTTCAGTAAACGTTACTCTTTAAAATGCAGAGGGATAATCACCTAAACGTGTAGCTTGGAAGGTGCTCAGCCAAAAAAAAGCAAAATCAGTTTCTATAGCTCTTTCACGGCAGGAAGGTTTTTTTTTGGCCTTTGAAAAGTACAGAAGTGCTTTGGAATTTCCTGGATCTCTTTGGAAGACCTGCAGCTTCTGAAGGAGTCCTTGAGTGGTCTTAGGAACGAGCACTGCTTTAAAGCATCATGTCGAGTTTTTATAGTGGTGTCTTGAAGATGGCCATTACATCTAAAGTCTGAAGAAGGGCCTGTCTTTCTGAAAGCTTGCCTTTTTCTGGTATCATCAGTTGATGTAATAAAAGGTATTGTCTCCACCTACAAACTATGTATTTCTTTTATCTTTGGAGCATCACAACCATCACATTATTACTATTATCACTGCAGTAGGAACATATATTAAGGGTAAATATTTCCCCTAATAATTCCCCTGCTGTTATAGTATTCAAGAGTCATAAATTGCCCTGAACTGCTCTGTCCTATTTTCTCACAGTTTGCTGCAGTTTGTAATTATTAATGCTTGTTATTGATAAGTGTTTTGCAGCCTGGAGCAGGTGTGGAGCAGATGTTTTGTTGGTCTTCTGGATTAAAGACCTTGAGTCAGGGATGCCTGCAGTCTTAATCCTTCAGTGGTCCTTTCCTTTCTGCGTCAGTATAACTCAGGACATAATAGTGACCTCTGGGCTGTGAGGGAGATATGGGAAGACCTTCCTTGCATCCATGGCCCTTTGGAAACATATATTCAGAGCCCCTGAAACCCAGAAACTCAGCTGAACCCAGAAAACGATGTTCAGTGCTGTAGGTATCTTGGCAAATTGGTTTCTGTGATGTTTCCTGGATGTGATCCAGTGGGTACAATTGCTCCCCACTACTGACTGCTCGCTGGCACAGCAGTGAAGTGCAGAATGTCTTGTGAGTCTTTTATGACTCTTTAACAGTCATACAATAAATTTTGGTTTTCTTTCAATAGTTTTAACCCGGTGTGGTATACAAAATGATGATGTGTCTCATGTGATGCTGGGCCAAACTCTGCACATGTACTGGGTGTAATCGTATAGCAGTCGCCTGGAATACGAGAGAGAGAGAGGAATTCAAAAATGATATATGACAAGATAAAGGAGAGGTGAAGGAGTTTCTTTCTCTGAGTCATTCTGAGTTTCTTTGTTTCTCCCTAAATCCTTCAACACACTTTACCTCCAATGCCAGATGAATTTGATAAAAGAACGAAATAAGATTTATTCCATGGAATATTGTGTTGGACTTCAGATACTGAGAGCAGGTTGTAACCAGTAAAACCAGCACGAATGTTACCAGCAGCTACGTTTGGCCGTTAGATGTCTTCCTTCTGTCTTTGTGATAAGCTGTAACCTCCAGGACCTCGAGCAGGCAAAGTGAAGTTGGAGCAGTTTTGATGCTGCTCTCCATGTTAAGTTAGAACCAGGCTGGGACGTGCCTGTCCCTGCAGCCCACCTGTGCCTGCAGCACTCTGCCTGCTGCTTAGACATGCTTCTCCTCACAGCCCGGAGTCCCATTGCAAATTCTCCGATGCTGGACGTGCGCTGCACAGCATGCCACCCAATTGGCTTCATTTTTGAAGAGGTAAAATATAGCATGGTCAGATTTAACCTGATACAGTGCTGCACTATTGCTTCTGATTGTCTTAAGTTATTTCAAGTCAGTTACTTATTACCATTTTGGCTAACAAATATTGACACATCAGTATTCCAGCCATGGCTGAACTGACATGAGCATATAAACATGATGCTAAGCAAGCTGGCAAGTACCTTTTGTTCACAGCTACTCAAATTAAAGACAGGTACTTTGGTGTGTCTTCAACCAGAAACAAACTGTGAAAATTCATTTCCCAGTGCTATTTGGGTATTTCTGTAACTCACTGTGATCGCACTGTGTATGCAGATACAACTTAAAAATAAGCTTTTCAATTCTTCCTTGTTTACACAGTATTAGAAGCACTTTATAAAAGTGGATGTTAATTAATTCTGTATTTTAATGGTATTCCTATGAATTTGCAAGTGCATTCTGGAGAGACTTTCAGATGTAATTTACTTTCAAAACAATTGGGTTTATCATGATCAAAATAATTCAAGTGATATTTTTTGATTTGCACCACCTTGATAATGAAATTGGCGTGGCTGAGCTGCCTCACAAGCACAGAAAAGAAACACATTTAAAAAAAACAAAAAAAGAAGCTTTTTTCCAGGGTTTTTTTTAAGTAGACTTTCCCCCTCTTCATTTCAGTCTGCTCTTTTTCAAAGGGATGCAGGTATGCATTAAGTTTCCAGAAAGATTAGCCACACGTTTGTGCTAATGAAAAGGGTAGTTATATATGAAAGCGTGTGTTTAAGGCATCTTGTGTGCCCCCAGCCATCAGCCCGGGCAGCCCATGCAGTCGTAGGGTTGTGCAGCCCTGCTGAGTGGGTACCACCAGAGGGAGAGGTGCAGGCGTGGCTTTGTGCTCTCTTAAACACAGCCTTCAGGCAATCACTGAATCCCCACATGCAGTTGCCTTTGGCCCATGTCTTCATGCTCAGTCCCACAGCAAACCCAGAGCAGGTGTCCCTGTGAAACCCTGCGGGCTGTTGGCAAAGTCCTGTGGTTGCTCAGGGGAATGAGTCCATGAAGTCGTTTCTTGCTGATAGTTGAACCGACTTGGTTAGAAGAAGCAGTGACCTCTAACTCACCTGAGTGTCTCATCTGTGTTAACTACAGCTTTCTGTTTTTTCAAACTTGTGAATTCTGGATTGAGCTGAAGTCAAAAATGCCAAAATATTTGGAACTGTCTGTGCTTTTGGCCATCTTCCTGCCAGAGCACATTAGAAATGTTAGTAATAATGTCTTCTCTCACGGGATTTTTCTCTCTTGCACAAAGGAAATGTTCTGATAAGCACTTGGGGCCACATCTGAGCAGGCTGCACTACCAGACATCAGCTGTGATCTGAACAATTGCTTACCTATGTGAAGTTTAGACCTTGAGCTGAGCTTAGAGTTTCCATCTCTATTAACAGCAGCAGACTGGAACCAAATCCTGTATCCGAATGTGTGAACTTCTGGAGTTCTGGGTTACATGCAGATGAGAATACAGGCCTTTTGGCTTAGGACCACCTTTTTATTATTGTTATTACTACTTTTGTGTCCATTTTCAATGTGTTTAACCAGTACCAAAGAGAGTCCCACTGCTCAATGACTTCTTGCAATTCCAGTCATTCTCCTTAAGTTTAAAGGATGTGTGACCAATTTTTTTTTGTTTGGAGAAAAGGAGAGTATAACCTGTGAGAATAGGAAATATTTTTGTTTCTGTGTCCATCTGAAACTCAAAGAGAACATCTTGTCCAAAAAAGTAAAATATTAATTTCTCTTCTTGAAGACTGGGGGCCAAAATCTCATTCTTGCAATTATTCTCCCAAGATTCCAAGGAAATGTGGAGCAACCAAACTGCCAGGTGCCCCCAGAGGTCACCGTTCTCTGACACTTCTGACTAAAACCTGCCTAAGAAGTGCTTCCTCTGCTGTCTACCTATTAATTAGAAAGGGAAGGACAGCTTTCAAATCCAGCTTGGACTCCTTAACTTGAACAGAAGTCTCGGAGCTCTTTATCCAGTCTGCCATTTTCAAAACACCAAGAGGGGAAGGGGACATGTCAAGTGAAGTGAATGCAAAGATTGAAGCAGCATAGTCAGATATCTTTAAGACATTTTATGCTCTGTGCAGAAATGATTGCAAATGCAGAGACAATAAAACTTGAAACATGTTAAAATCTAGCACAGTTACACATCTGAGTTTCCATTTATTATGGTTCACTATTTTAAAATGGATCCTGAGTCATAAACATGGCTGCCAGGAGGTCCACCTGGGTCCCATGAAAAAGATAATAAATACCCCTTCCCTGACTTTCTTCTGTCATATCACAGATATTGCAGTGATTGCTTTGGGGCTTTCAAGCAGTGCCCTAGGAACCGTGTCCCCTGTGCTTTCCTCTTCTCCGTAAGTCGTGGTTATAAAACATTTTCATCTGTGTTCTGTATCAGAAAGCATCTGCATTTTATTATATTTCGTCTTTGTGCCAAGAAAGGAATATGTTTTGGAACTTCCGAGCACCATCATATAATTTTCATTAATAAAAGGAGGAGGGAAGTGCCATCATCCAGCACTTGAAATGACCTTAAAAGGGGACCCCTGCGAAACTGCACAGAAACAAAAGCTGTGGACAAGCAGTGTGCAGGCTGTCATTCCTTGATGTCACACCAGGAACGGCTTAGGATAAGCATTTGGTGCAAACATTTTAAGAAATGAAGGGGGGAAAAGGAAATAAGGAAAAAGAAGAAATACACTGATTACTCATAGAACATAAAATGCCACATCCTGTAGTAGCCACATGTCAGCTCCGTTTAAATATGTTCAGCAGTATAACCGAAACGAGCAGTGACTGTCTGCTCTTTGAAATCTTGCAGGAGAAAGCAAAGCCTTTACAGCATTTCTTATTATCATTTATTTCTAGAATCATCTGTCCCAGCTCGCTGTCAGCAAAGAGAAGGCAGAACTCGCCTTTATTTTGTTGGTAGGAAAAAAGCTGTTCTGGTGCAGCCACAAATCCAAGGAGTGATTCTGTGATTCTGAGTCCGCCAACAAAACGCTCAGGGATGTCGTCAGGGTGTGAGCAGCACTTTGCTCTCTCCAGGTCTCATCCTTCCCTTTGCAGGGGCTTTGGTAGAAGAAAGACTGCCCACAGGGCTCCGTGCCCAGCGGTGTGCGTGGGGCAGCAGGCAGCTCAGCCCACCTGCTCTCATCCAGCCTTGGTTTTTGTGGTGACTCTCGTTGACATTTATTTTTTCCATGACCATAGGAGCTCATTTAATCTATCTCAGTTTCCCAACATATAAAAAGAAAAAATACCGTTGGTCTTAAGCAGACCATTATGAGGGCAAAGAGGTCGATAAGGGCTCTAAACTGAGCAGAGCTTTGCAAGTGCAAATTATTTTTCTGACATTGACTTTTCTGCAAAGTTATGGAGCTAATATTTTAGCTTATATTTTTTTATCCAGTTTTAAATTGTTATCTCAAAAACGCACAATAGCAAATTTTTGCAAACTTTAGCCAATCAGGATCAGCCCTCCCAGATAATGTAAATACAATTAGTTGATTTAAAGCACATTTCATGTTATGCTTATCTGCTAAGTGTTTCGGTTATGGCGTTCATACAGAATGAGTCACTCATACATATTCCTCAAGGAAGAGCCAAAAGATGGAAGGAAAATACAGCCTGAGGAAAAAGTCTATAAAGATTTCTCGCTTTTCTAATCCCTTCTCTCTAATGTTTCTTTGTAAATTTGTCAGATGGGAATGAAATTGCCTCATAACTCTCCAGACGTGAAGAGCATCACTGCACAAAATTACGTACTTGTCAAAGCAAGGGGGAATTTATGTTGGTGTTCCTGAGATGTGATTTTATTCAGTCTATTTCCTTTGTGCACATCATAGCAACTAGAAAGACAAAAACAACTAGTTTATGTATATCTTCCTTTTTTTTTCCCCTTTTTTTCACCTCTGGTGAATTTTTTAGCTTCTATTTTTCCCTTTTGTTTTCTTATTTCCCCCCCCTCCTCCTTTTATCTACTGCTTATTGCTAGTGACAGTAAACTTCCATCCAACAATGCTGTGATGAGAGCAGCAATGATTCTACCAGCACCAGGCAGTTCAGACAAGTACTAGATAATTTCCCTATGGAGCATGGGGAAAGGTGTGGCTTCTCGCCTGCTTACGAACCTGGTTTAGAAACCTGCAACATTTCTTATAGGCAATTTAATTACTACTTACGTTAATTCTATCCATTATATTTTATTCCTTTTAGTTTGAACTCTGTGCATTTTCATTACAAAGATTCTGCTTTTGTATGTAGCTGCTATGATTAAACTTACCAAAAACATCTTCTCAAAATGCAAGTGCAGAAGTTGAACCTCTTTGTGCCATTTTGGATATTTTTCTTCTTGCAGTTTGTGCAGCACTGCTTCCTTGAGTTAAAATCTCTGCTATTTCACGAAGCCTAAACCTCACTGAATTTCATGGCTCCTGCCCATGACCTTCTCAAGACATTAGAAAAAAAAACAGGTTTTTAATCATCTTGTTTGTGTTTCTCCAAAATAATAAAGGTGGTTCAAAGCAGTATTAATAATTTAAAAAATAATAATAATGACATGAGAATTAGACCTTTAAAGCATTATTTCTGATGGATCTATTAATATCTTCCAAGCAGCTGGGATAACGCATCTCACCTTTTAGGCACCCTCTCGAGGCAGAGGTTGAGAAAAGATTCAGATATACCTACAGTTCATATTCAGTGTCCTAAATACAGCCCAGGGCTTCCTCCCTCTGTCATGCCCTTCTGTGTCCATCAGCAGTGGAGGGGGTCTGGATAAGTAGCAGTTTGACATCTTTGAGGTAAGAAGAGTCTGCCACTTTGATCTGTTTTTCCTCTAGCCTCTTGTTAGGCCGGGTGACCCTCTAGTCTTATTTTAGGAATGAAGAAGAGATGGTTTTGTCTTCCTTAAGTAACACATACAGTGGGCTATACTGATGCAGCCACATATGAAGCTTTGTCTTACTGAAGATGGGCCCAAGTTACAAAAATCAAATGTCTCTTCTTTCCCTTCCCCCCAACCTTTGTGTGTTCACTTCTCTACATGTATTTAAATCTATTTATATTCCAAGAATACTAAAGAGTAGCTTTGGTTTGCTTGCACACCGAGACCTGTCATGTTTTTACAAGTAAAAGAAATACTCTTAAAATGATGAATGTGGTGATAGAAGAGGAGGTGATATGCTGAGGATGTCAAGTTTTTGCCAGGCAATGTTAGAAAAAAAATGATTTAACTGGATGCTACATTTTCTGGGAGATGGACTGTGAGTTTATTCATTATCTAGCAAAGCAGACTCCTAATATATGCTTCTCAGTACATTACAAAAAATAGTAGGTATGAATGCCCAACTTTGGTACCATCTCTGCTAAGAAGGTGTACGTAAAAATGCATCTGAATGAGTTTTCACACTGGCTTTGAGCTGCAGTCTCCTCCTCGTGGAGTTCCTCACCAGTGCTGCTGTTCTCACCTGGAGGCCGTGGGTAAGGCCAGGTCTGCGCGGGTCCTCTGAATCAAGCATCCTCTCTTTCCAGTACTGGGCTCTTCAGCTTTTCGTGTGACCTTGCAAATATCCTTATGCAAAACCAATTGTTCATTGTGTCTTATCTCCAAAAATAAATACACGCTGTAGCACACGGAGGGATAAAAGAAAAGGCAGCAACTGCCCCCGTAGTGTTTCATAATGAAGGAACAGAGTGTATGCCAGGACAGAGAAGCTCTGTGCTACCTGTTGGGTCAAAGCATGAGTGCATTTCTTTTGCCTTCATCATCGTCTGGTCCTATATGTGTCTGTGTGTGAAATGGTCCTTGAAGACAATGAGCTTTTAATGCTGTTGGTTACTGTAGGTATGTGTCAGCATTTTGTCTTGGTGTGAGTGTGAAATACTGGCTTAGAACAGTGAAGAAGAGTTCCTGGAGCCATCCCAGTGACTTCTTAAAGCAGCTCTCCCTGCGGTCCCGGTGCTGATGGAACCGTGTGCCTGGATGAGGAGCTTGGAGATCCCTGCAAAAAGCAGCAGGGAAAATACCAGGCTGCATATTGTAAAGTAACAAGAAGAATTTTTATTATTGCTTCTTTTTTTTCCCTTCTGTATTGTCCTTACCATTTTGATCAGATGTACGTTGTTTATAACCCCTCGTTTACTGGCCCCAAATATCATTACAACGTCTGCACTATGATATATGTTTGGTTGTTACCCTTTTAATGGATAAAAAAAGATTTAAGTACTTCATTCTGTTGCATTTTGACAGCTGTTAGCCATCATTTTTCCATTCACCTGCATTTAGCAATCCCATAAAGGGAGGCAATCTTAGAACTAACAAGAGCTGGGCACTGCAAGGTGATAATTCTGTATCACTTTGGCCTATAAATACCTGCCAGGCTTTGCGCTGAGTCAGCAGTCTGTAACAAAGTGGCAGCCATGCCCTTTTATCTGTGTGAGTGTTTCACAGCAATTGGACTATCAGCCCCTGCAGTGAAAATCCATAGTATCGATCAGGCTATTTCTCCACTGTAATTCTTTTGTAGGAAATCCCTGATGACAAATTTTATCTGCACCACTTTTTGATCGCTGGTTTGATGTAAGCGATCTCCAAGGGCAGAGTTAAGCTCCTGGCCGTTCCACATTATCAAGCACTAGCTTTATTTACTGAAACTACAGTTGTGGTCACCAACGAAAATAAAAAGTGAGAGAGAGAAAGGAAGAGGCGGGGGAGGCTGAAAATTAGAAGTGAAATAATATTTCAAAATGGGGGAGCGAGAGGAAAAAAATGTTGCATCAGCACCTTGATTGTTAAGTGTAAGTTATAAGAGCATGGGCCGCATTCATAAACACATAAAGAGGAGAAATGTGTTTTGATAAAAACGTCTGCGTGATGTAGAGCTGCATCTCATAAGTGGTCTTGGACCCGATCC
Source organism: Gallus gallus (assembly GCF_016699485.2). NCBI lineage: Eukaryota > Metazoa > Chordata > Aves > Galliformes > Phasianidae > Gallus > Gallus gallus. The sequence continues at coordinate 13,272,055 of NC_052551.1, forward strand.
TGCATGCTCTTGATCTTGTGAATGATCCCACAGGTCGCACTAGGGCTGTGCTGCTGAGAGGAGCCGTGCACATAAGTAAATGGGAAGAAAATGGCTTTACTCTGTTTTTCAGACTATTAGAAATAGTTTCTGAATCGCTCACGTGCACTTCCTGCAGCATGGCTGAGCCACACGGGACTGTGTCACTGTGTAAGAGTGCAAGTCTTCAGTGGTGCAGAGCTGGATTCCGCTCAGGTGTGCAGAGAGGAGATCAGATGCTCATGACACATCTTTGCTTACAAGAAACTGGCATTAGCGGTTCCACCCTGTGGATTAATTTAGCTTATTGATCTAAAAATTTGGCTTTAAATCCTACATATTGAAATCCATGAATTTCCAGTCTACCTGTGTTAAGCTTCAGACATTGGATGGAGCCATGGGCAACCTGGTCTAGTACCAGATCTGGGGGTTGGTGGCCGTGCCTGTGGCTGGGGTTTGGAACTTGATGATTATATGGGAGAAAGTATTTTGGTTTTACATGTTGTTGAACACGGTCAAAGTTTCAACAAGTTCCAAGTTTCAGTAAGTTTGAGCCATAGAAGTCGAACCACAGAGAGACAGAAGGACTTATGGGGGAGTCGAAAGCGCTTCAGAGTCAGTGAAATCCTTGACGTAGACTTAGTGGACTGCACACCTCTATCCAAGATTTTTGTGATAATCTTGTGTGCAAAATTCAAAGCATACAATTGAGCCCAATGTTTGCTGCTGTTAATGAATTACACTGCACAACAGTTTCCCTCTAAATTATCACAGAATAATCATTACTCCTTTTATACATCCATGAATGCAATTTTGCCTTGTGTATATCCGTGGCTGGACTGACCAATGTAAGACCTAAGTCATTAATTGCTCCAACTTTGGTTTAAAGCAAGGTATTTCTGGTGCAGTTGCTTCCAGGATGATCTTGGTGCCAAGGGAAAGGGAAGGTCTCTTGCACAGTGCCTAGCCCTCTTTATGTCCTCGTAGGCTGTCATCCCTCAGGTACAGATGACATATTTGAAAGAACACACGACATGAATTGTTTATAAATTATTCTGATTTATTTATATTTTATCTTTAAATTTACTCCTGATGAAAAGTACTTAATTGACATCAGTAAAGGCTCTTTTTCATGTGTGTGGTATAGACAGGTGATCACTAGACACGATATTAAGACCACCAACCCATGTCACTTAAACTACTGAACAGCCATCAAGTAATAACGACTTCCAATTACTACCAACCTGAGCTGGTGTTGAACCGGTGACCTTGAAATACTCTGTATCCCATTAACAGTTCCCTAAGCCATCCAGTCCCCTGGTGTTTGATTGTTCTGAATACAACAAAAGAGCTTTCCTTCATTTTTCTTTATTTCATTTTTTAAAACTGCTTAAAATTAGGGGTGGATAGGTATCGAAATACTCAATTTGCAGTTTCTCTGTATCTCTAATACCACATCTAGAAGAACAGCTTTCATTTTCACTGAGAATGCCTCCTGCTGAAAAGAAATTCTCTTTTCTCAGTCCTTGATGCCTTGTCTGTCACTGACGTATTTTGCACACCTAGATCTCAAGAATCAGTAAAAGCTGCCGTGCTTCTGCCTTGCATTACATTGAGCTGTGGTCTCGGACTTGCACAGTGAATCCTGATGTATCTTCTCTTTTATGTTAAAAGTGGACCAGATAACAAGAAATGATAAATTGGGTGTTAATTTCTGTTTGTGGGATAGCTGACATTAGACTGTCTTAACTGATTAGATTTTTTTTTTTTTTTTTTGCATTTTTTTTGCATTTTTTGATCTTATTCAGAGAAATGAGCTCAGATATTTGATATGTTCACCAGGTCAGACGCTATGATGTTCCACTGGGTCCCATCACCAGCACACCCTGTACCAGCACAGTGCTCATGGGCAGAGGGCGGTGGGCACCAGAACCATCACCCAGCTCATCCACTGGGACAGCTTGGCCTTGTCTTATGTGCTCAGGAGGTAGCCTGCTAATGGTAGAAGCAGGGATGGCAATACCTTTGTACTTGCCTATTAAAAAGTAAACACTTTCTGTAGCATCCACCCAGCTGTAAGATTTTGTCTGTTCATGTACACTTTTATGATCAAAAACAGTTTCAGCTGCAGCACTTTGGTGTACCTTTGTGATACCTTCTGAGAGGAAAAGGTGTCAGTTCATTATGGTCTGTACCCCCCCAAGCTGCCTGTCTCATAGCCACATCAAGAAATCCTGTGATATTGCTGGAAATTATCATCCTACTTTCTCCTCTGAATTTCTGGTGCTTTGGGGCAAATTCAGTGTTTTCATTAACATTTAAGATAAATCTGGAAAGAGCACAGGCATTAATGCAGATTACAAGCCAGAAATGCTAAGCAGTAACAGCTTCCTTTGAGCCACTCAGATATGTTGTAAATAGTTTGCACTTCTGAACATGAGCGCTGTGCTGCCCTTGTCCAGATACATGGGGAGCCCAGCCATCGAAATCCAGGCAACTCCTGCTCTGCTGAGCACATGCATCTGCAGTCTCTTTCCAAACCCCATCATTTGGGTTTGATTCTGGGCTGATACAGGAAAAGTGCATTTTGACAGGGATGAGCAGTCCAGTACCCACCTCACGCCCAATGGGATGTTGGTCTCTTGGAAGCTTCTGAAGGACTCATTCCAGATGTTTGCATTTCATGACCATGCTCTCCCCTTGAAAATGTCCCAGTAGTGCATGCGTTCTTTTAACACACACAGGGAGGTAGAGAACTCTGTCTTTTACATAGTAATTCCTCCTTACTTGCTTAGAAAGCAGCAGACCTGAGCTGAACTGCTTTGACACGGGGCATTGAAATATAGCAGGGCTCTCCCAGAAGTGCGTCTTTCCTCATCAAACTTCAGAGGGTTTTGTGCAGAACAGTTTCCAGTTTTCCTTCTGAAGTTGTTCTGCTGTGCAGAAAAAAACACTCTGGGGTTTGTGATGGTAAAAGGAGACCTACCAGGAGTTTTGCAGGCAGGGTACATGCCATGGAAAAAAGCCTTCTGAGGGTTCAGGTCACTCCTCCAAGAACGGTGTTTGGTTCAGTGGGGCTCTTTGTTGTGAAAGGTAGAAATGCTATTTGAAATCAATCACCAAATTAGAAAGTAAAGCACATAGTTTCTTTTCCTACAACTTCCCTTGAAAGTCTCCAATGGCACTTTACAAATGGAAGGAGTTAAACCTGGATCCCCTATTTCTTCCTAGGTGTGCCTTGACACTGTTATCAAATGTTAAAAGGAAGAATTTAAGCCCTTTTTTACCAAAAGAGATGGAGGGATGGTTTCAGATGGTGGATTTTGAGCAGTCAGAGGGCATGGAAAGACAGGGATACGATTCTTAATGTCAGAGTTTAAGACTCATCCATGTCCTTATCATTTCCTCATTGTCTAGACCTAGGCTTTTGCTATTCTGTCATGGCACTGGTTTTGGCCCTATTCTCAGGGGTCTTGTTCACCCCATATATTCACCGTATGTTAAGTGCCTAACAAATGTATGGTCTTATGAGAATAGCTTCAATATAGGCTTCAAAATTAAATATTTTCCTTGCAAGTACATTAAGATTAGCAATGAAAAATACTGAGCTCAATGCATGGAAAATTATTCATTCTGGAATTTACAGCTGGAACTTGCTGTTCATGTGGAGGTTGCTGATTTATCTCTAAAAAGTGAAAAAACTCTGTTCCAAACAGGATTTGGAAAGTAAGGTGTTTCCTTCCTTGTGCCAGGCGTGTCATCTTGATGGTGTCTGTGGCTACACGTAAGCTTTGACTACAATTTTGATATGAGACTGCCAGGTAGATCCTCTTTGGCCAGGTATAAATACATTCTCAAAGGCTTCTTTACCTTGGCAGTTTGTATGAGAGAAAATTGTTCCTTTAAGTACAAGGGTATTTAGCTGGAGCAAAACAGAACTCCTACAGCAAATGTGTCTTCTAATGAAATTACACTGGTGAGTTTGCAAGGATTTTCCCTTTAATGTACTGATGATATTAATTACAGTTGTAGACTGTGTACCAGTTTTCATCAAACCTGTCTTTCAGCATCAGACAGATAGAGTCAAATGTCAAATTGCCAAAGTGTCCCAGCTGCTGGAAATTTCACTTCCCGTCTCCAAGTGTTTTTCTTCACCACAAAATAACAAGCGAGTACCCATGTGTTTGTGTCAGTCCTGGAAGTGCTGTCTGTAAAAGTCATGTCATAACCTCAATCAATCACTCAACATTGGCCAACACTTTGGTAGATGATCCAGAAATACTACTTACTGGCATTATACTTCAGGAAATAACATATTGCTGTCTGACAGCAGCAGCAAAATACTTTGTAAGGAGGTCAGATAACCCAAAGTTACCCAAGGAGTTTCTTTCTGTAGCTTCTGGGGCTGCATCTATTTGCACACCCCTGGGTGGCAAGAAGAGTTCTTAGGGCTACTTAGTGCCATGAATATACACATATTGATAGCAACTAGTTTTCAGTATCTTTCCCAAAGGAGTACTGAACTTCAAAGCAGAGCTGTAAGGACAGCAAAAGGGATTACATGCTATAGAGGGTGACAGAAGCAGGGTATGTTGATGCAGCAAGGAAGTAGGGTGCTGCTGAGCACTGCAAATGCATCAGCATGGAGGGAGCTGAACCCTTCATGTTGCCAAACTGAAGTGCAGAAGTGGTCCTCAGTCATCTTCCCACCTCCCCGTGGTCCTGCAGGCAGTCACTGCTGTTAGAGCAGACAGAGAGGGCCTGAGGGCAGCAGTCTACAGCTGCTTACTGGAGTCACTTTTCTGGAACCATTTTCCTAGAAAATCTATCTCAGAGAGAACTTCAGTGGGGATCTCTGTAGCCTAGGAATTAAATAATTGCTGCAGGGTAATTATTAAACTAAATTAACTGTTGCTACTTATTTTTCTAGAACTGAATTCCTAGGTGCAGATATTCGTTTTTCTTTCACTTGCTCAGAAATACACACGTTAAGTTTTCTATATGTCAGCAGAGTTCACTCATTAATCAATCCTTTATGGACTACTGAAGTGCCACTGACCATTTAGACCATGGAGAATACAGCCTGTAGATTTTAAACTTGCCCTTTCTGAGGCTGGATACTCAAAATTTATGGATCTGCCAGTCAAGACATAACAAAATGCAGAAACATGCTTCTAAAAAGAAATGTGATATTTACTGTTCAGCCATGTAATATCTTCTACTTATACATCTCCCTTGAGGATAACTTGATGTTTTTGGAAGCGTAGTTTTCTTAGGCATGCCTCATTTTCCTCTTTCAGGTTCTCTTCTTCCTTTCTGTTGTTTTCTCTTTCTTTTTCAGATCTCCTTTGGAAAGAGTCAGCCCCTGAAAAAAGTAGCATTGTGATAGTAGAAATGAGTAGTGTTTGAGAGGTAATAGCAGGCTTATTTTAAATAATTTGAAATATAAAGCTGAAGAGCAATTTAGAATGATTATGTTTAAGATCACTGAAGCTTTAGACTTTGGTTCTTGCTTGTGCCAAAGCCAATCTGAATACAGACGTTATGTATTTCTGTCATGGCAAAATCAACATGACTAAAATCAGAACTGGGGTCTGTCAGTGTTTTCCTGGTGAGTTAAGCCAGCAGACAGGGTATGGGCTCTGTTCATTAGCATACGGTGGGAATTACAGACGTATCGCTAACAGGTAAGTGGCTAAAATGAAAGGTCAAGTCTCCAAATTGAATATGGGTCTGCATATAAAATCCTCATAACTTGCCTCTGTTACCCCAGCCTACTATTCGTAGAGGAGCTGTAAGGTCTCTGGCGCTCCCTCCATCTGTGTATGTGAGTTCATCTGTATATGCGCATTGTATTCCGAACACTGCGGTGCTGAATGGATGCCAACTTGAGGTCATGCAGGCAGCCAACAGTGCGTGTTTTGTGATGCTCAGTAAAACAGAATGTCATTTGATGATACCTGTTGGTGAAAGAATAGAGATTGCACCCTTCTACATGCTGTAACTTTCGGTCTCCCTGCTTTTAACACTTTACTTGCTTTTACGATGTGTGCAGTGAAGAAAATGTCATGTGAATGGAAGTCTGGCTTTCACTGCGAGGGTTATTAAATGTGGAGAAGCAGTACAGGCCTCTCTGCTATGCATAAAAGATGTTGCCTATGTGGTCAGCCAGCTGGGGAGTGGGATGGGGCTGCCTCCTGGCCATGAAGCCCATCTCCATGACAAAGTATATAAGAGTTTGGGGAAATCCCTGTGGTGGGCCAAGGAAGATGATGTAGATCCACTCTAACTTGAAGCACTACTACCAAATGCAGTAATTTGGAGGAGATGTAACTGCTCTTCCAGCATCCACAAAACCCTACACCGTATGCCAGATTTGTTTCATGAATTTCACTTTTCTCATTGCCTTAAGCACAATTACAAATACATTATGCAGTGTGAATTTTCACCCTTTTTTAGCATTCAGCGGTGCTGTGAAGCACAATCCTTTCCCCTTAGTATATTGGGCTGAAATTTGTGCATTTCCCAAATATCCCACTGCCTGTGCCATCTCACCGTGACCCAGAGAGGGGATGCTACAACCAAACGCTTCCCTTATGGGATTTAGTCAATCACATCCACAATATCTTCCGACCTCAGCTTTCACAGGGGTCAGGAACCAAGTCTGCCGCTGCTCCCAGGTCAGCATACAATGAGCTGCTGCCAGCCGCAGTGATAATCAGCTCTTGATTTCCAGCTGGGGGAACAGCACGATGAGCAAATCAAACAAAGTCAGACTATTTAGCCAGACTAGTCAGCTATGGGAAGGGGCGCTGCTCCTCCCTTCTACCAGAGGGCTTCAACTGCTCGTTAGATTGTGTCTTTCTCTGTATAGTTTTGGCAGAAAGGCATTGCAGAATGCCAGGCGTTGTGCTCCACTTCAGCACGGTGCAGAACATGCCATGGTGTGTTGGCATCTCCTGCACGAAACACGGTTTGACAGAAATTTAGAAAAAGTTGTCTTTGGATTGAGAGGCGGTGATCAATTGTGACAGCGTCCTGCTCGCCTCAATGTTATCTCTGAGCCGCCTGGAACCAAATGGCAGCATGCAGTGCATTTCTTCCCAAAGTTCAAGAGGGTAGATGTAAACACAGGCCGTAAAAGACCTGCATGTCTTGAGCTTGTAGGGGTCGTAATTCTTTCCAGCAAAGTTACCTTTCCTGTTTCTATGAATTACTCTTACATTCTTGTAAGAGATACGGTTTGAGGTATTTATGGTGCATTCAATTCTGCTATCATTGATTTACTGGACTAAACCTGCTCCAGGATATGATGTAAAGCCCCTAATTCCAAAAAACTCTTACATCTCAGCGAGAACAGCATTTTCTGCCCTGTTGCCCTCAAGCAGATGACCAACGGAGATAAACAGAGGGTACTCCACTCTCGGTTGCAATGTGCTTGGTGATGTGAAGGAATCAATCAGACAAAAGCAGATTATTAGAGTGTCTGAGAGAGATCAAACATTGCTGGCATCTTCACCCACACACGGTTGATTTACAGGCAAGCTGATAAAGTGCTGCAGCTCACTGTCAGAAGTACATGACAGCTCCTCTAGCTCTACGGATAAATTATTGCTGAAGCCCATGATAACATTTCTCCACCTAGCAACCAAACATAACAGGATGTGGCTTTTAGTACTAGGAGCCAGAATGATACAAAGAGAAAACACAGAAACTCTTCAGGCAGTGAGGTAGCACACGAAGAAAGGAAGGCATGAATAGATTTTCACACAAATGCACACGCACACACAATGTGAATATCTGTATGGGCTCTGCCTGCATAAAATTCACTCTGTGCTAAGCTGTGTGTTTGAAAATATACGTGCCAAACTACATATAATTGGTGCAGGCAGTTGTTGCTGCAGAGGCGGGGTGGCAGTACTGGTAATCATGTAAGTGCAAACATGTGGAAACGGAAACTTAGGGCTATGGGAAGAGTCCATAGGTGTTTGTGACTGCACGGCTCGCTCGTATACCCAAGGCTATGCTGCACAAGTGCATAGGAACATGTGTGGAAAACATCAGCTATTTCCTTTCACTTGGAGAAGCGCCAGTGATAGGATCTGGACTTTAAATAACCCCATCTTGCTTTTTAAAAAGGCAAATCAAAATAATCCAATTATTCGGAAGACGGTGTTAAAGAAAGCTGTAATTCAGATGCTCACTGTGTGTTTATCTAGTGTCTTATAAAATAATAAGCAATATAATCTGCTAAATACTGCATCGTGGCTATTTAGACATTGGGATTGCTCTCAAAGTTAAGTTGGGTTAATTAGAGCATGTACTGCGCGCCTATAAGAGGCAACGTTGGGCTCTGCCTGGGGAGCCAGACGTGAGTGCTTTTTCAAAACTGAGTACAACCCATACAGCTGAAAATCTGGAGTCTATTGACAGTGCATGCAGGTTAGGGGCTCTGCTGCCTCCGAAGCTCCTTCAGCATTTTTTTTTAACTTTGAAAGATCGTTCCTTATTTAAATAGTGTTTTTCTTTGTTGCTTTATCAGAAATCAACCCACAGAAGAGTAGGGGAATGAATATGGAAATAACCATATGAAAGAAATTATGAAACCTGTTTATAGGCAGTGTTCTGCCAAATGAGCAATCAGAAAATATGATTCTTTTTCTCCCCATGGCTTTTTCAGTTACAAGAATTTAGAAAAAGTGAGAGGTAAGTGATAAATTCTGAGATGTTAAAATGTAAGCTGGTGGCATCCCTTAAGTAATTCTTCATATTTGTTAGTTTGTCATATTATGGACTCAGTACTGCTTATATTAAGGACTCTGTATTGTTCATCTGCAAGCTGAGATCAAAGACCAATTCACATTTGTACGTTTGATTGTATTTCTTTAGTCGTTGTTGTGATTGAAAGTAGTGCCAGCAAGCAAGCTTGCTAGTTGGCTTAATTAACCGTTTGCACTCATTACTACCTGCACAACTGCATTAGCTGCACACACCGTTATGAAAGCGCAGACCTGACTGGAGTGTTTTCCTTATTAATAAGCATGTTTCTGGCTTGATTACTTGAAGGACTCCGTACTTTTCTGTCTGCTGGGGGTTAAGTGCAAGGGGGAAATATGTATTTTCATCATATTTTAAAATCTCCATCTGATCTGATCACACACGACACAGACTTGCAGGCACATTACAGATTGGTTTCTGCTGGACCTCATGGGGAGGATTTAACAGTGCAACTCCTGTAAAAGCCAACAGAAATTGCATGGCTTAATCCTTGCATGCTGCATTGAAAAATTACCCATAAATATTTCACCATTATGTTTTATTATTTCAGTCAAATTTGTTTTATGTACTTATTATTTAAGGGATAATAGGGCAGGTGTCCCATTTTATGAGGCAATAATCTGGTTCACGTTGGCTCCGTAGTTTATCCCTACCAGAGAGCTGCATTATCGCCAAGGGACGTGGGGAGCTTGTCTTATTATAGCACTAATAATACCTTACATTTCTACAACACCTTTCCTCTAGAATGATCCTAAAGCACCTTACAAATCCTATTAGGCTTTTGGCAACTGGGGTCATCTCAAGGATTATTTCAGCAGTGCCTTTTCTGGAGTCAGGATGGAAACCAGACGCCGGCCCATCCAGCCTTAGCAGCCATCATCTCACTGAAATTGCCAAATTTCCATCCAAAGTTACAATTTTATTATCTGAATCTTCCCCACACACACACAAAAAAATCTTTAAAGAATTCCAGGTTTTTGTTTGCGTGTTTTGCTTGACTCAGTGTTCTCAGAACGTATGATTTCGTTCATAGAGGATGGGAAAAAGCTATCAGTTTCTGCCATCTGAAAGGAGGCTGAGTTGACCAACCAGACCTATACAATATTAGTGCCTTACTGTGCCAGTGGTTACTTAAAAGGATTTTTATTGGCCCCTACCTGTGTTTTTGAGTAGCTAAACAGCTCAGAATGTTTCCCTGTAGCAATTCACTCCGGATAAAACACTTCAGCATTGTGGCTAAGGATAGTGCTTTCATTAGATCTATCATCCATTCACAAAATATGGCTCTATACGACATTTACATCAGTAAAACAAATCATACTGTGCCTCAACTTTCCCCCATTAGTAACCGAATGGATGTCTTGCCTCACCCAGGCAACAGGATATGTCAAAAGTTCATTGGATTTACGGATAACAAATCACTAGCTATCTCTCAAGCATTGTGCAAATTATCAAACATTATTTAATGTCACAGAGTGAGCTGACTAGGCCATGATTCAGGCATGTTCTGAAGCACCTTGTTGACTTCACCATCTAAATATCTAAAATGGGAATTTAGAAAGCAAAAAAAAAAAAAAAAAAAAAGGAAAGAAAAAAAAAGAAAGAAAGAAAAAAAGGGGGGGAGAGAAGCTTTTCTTATTCCCTGAACAATGTGTAGTGGATTAGTTCCTAATCTTATACCTTTTTTCTTTTCTGCTTTTTCTTTGGATTCATTTTATTGCAGAATTTCAAGTTTTCATAACTTCAAGAAAGTTGATATTGCAAGGAAAAAAGTTGCATGTATCTCATTATATTGAAATGTTAACATTTCTCATATTTCCTAATGGCACTACTATAAAGTAAACATTGGAATGAAAAGTTCTGTGACAGAAGTGGAGCCTAGAGACGTTTAATGTGAATGCGTTTCTGGGGTAGCTCGAGATTTGTTTGGGGAATGTATAGAAGATTATAGAAAATTGGTTCAATTATAGCCTCAATTACAATGTGTAAAGTCATTGTACCCTGCAACTGATGGCAGAATTGGGACCAGGCAGTATATATTGAGAAATATGAAGTAGCTTTTATGTTGATTTCATATTTTCTGCTTGCGTATCATGTTCTATGTTACTGTCTGTTATTTATGTGAAACAGTTTTCCTTTGTTATCCCATTGTTATTTTTTGAGATGATAACCCGGATAGAGCCCCGAGGGTACGTCTCGTGAATACCCACGTTACAATGCTTTATTGATAGGGAAAGGTCCCGTTCCTGGAGGAAACAAAGTGTTTTTATAACACATCCAAGTCCAGGTGTTCAGACTCTGTTGGAACCGCTAATGGAAGAGTTATTAACGCAACCGAAGCCTCCCTTCTCAGAAATCAGGCACAGAGCAGGCAGCAGCGAGCAGCCCTGCCGGCACTGTCCTGCCCTCCCGCCTGCTCCCTCCCCCTCCTCTCCCGGAGCAGTGCCCTCCAAGGAAGCACTCTTCTTCTCCAGAAGCCATCCAAACGCAGCTGCCACCAGCAGTGTCCACAGTGGTTTTGCTGGTTTTGGAGGATGTTTTTTTCTTCATCACACGCTTCTGAGCAACCGTTATTAACAGTCGAGGAAATTTCAGCTGTGCTGAGAGGCTGCCTATGATGGAGGTGATGGGACTTGCCTAACACTGAGGTTTTTGTTAGTGCTCACATCATGGCACTCGGAACGCTCCCAGGAACTGGAATTTTTTTTGAGTTCAGTCCCTATGGCCGGAGCCAAGCAGTCCCCAGCAAAGCACGCCAGTACATGTACAAGATGTTCAACAAACACTGTGGTTCGTATTTGCAAAGAACATTGTGAACATAAATCACAACTTACAAAGCCAAAGGAAGATGTCAGAACAGTTAACAAATGTTGCTTGTCACCCAAATACTCTGATTGGCTCTAAGAATACAGGGATCTGTGGTTTTCAGTTAGTCCTCTGTGAGTTAGCTGATCATATTTAACAAAGTCTGTCAAGATCTTCTTGTACCCCATAAAATGAGCTCCCGAAATGCCTATCATATAATCACCTCTTCTTTACTTATTTTTTTAATGAAAGCCTCGAGCAGCTGGGAGATTCTGCAGTTCTCTGAATATTCAGACAATTGAAAGAGGATAAAAAAAGAATTCTGTGGCATGCGTTTTTTGAGGCTGTGGATATTGGGACTTAGATGTGTGATGCTTTTGTGATCAGCAATACAATTCTGTATTCATGAGAAAGTAAAATATGAAGTATAGCATGAAGTAGCTGTTGCATTTGTGCTTTATCTTGAAGCAGTAATTGAATAACTGCTAACTGCTGAATCCTGAAGGGGAAAAAAAAAAAACTGTATGGTTCCCTAGCATTCTTTTATGCTACAGAAGTTCATCCATCCATCCTAATTTATGAAATGCCTTCGTATTTTGTTCTTCCAAAATGTGACCAAATATGTTTCTGAAGTAATGTCTTTATTATCTCGTGCTTTATCAGAGGGGAAGGAGGCACAGAATTTCCACGAATTCTCATTGTTGTTATCTCTTTGAATACGCAGCCCAGACAAAGAGCCCTTTGAATGTAAAGTAAGAGAAGTGCTAACGCTCAGCTATAGGTTGATGCCAAACTCTTACAAGCATGAAAATCCTTCTCACATTTCAGTGCACGCAGCATCACTGGCCACTAATACACAATAAAGGAAGGCAGAGCGAAGCCCTAGCACCATGGAAAGTTTTTAGTAGTCTGTTGAAGGTGCCATTCATCATGTTATTGAGTGCCTCCGTGATCTGATCGGCTTCCTTGACTCCCATTAAAATGGAAAATAAGGGCTGCATAGGTTCAGTACCTTATAGGTCACGAGAAACTTGCAAAACCTGCAGCTCCTAAGGGCGCCTGACCTGCAGTGGAGGAACGTGGGCTAATTTGTCCACGACAAATGTATTGGCTGCTTTGTTCTTGGTACTTCGGCACCGGCTCAGAAGTCACTTCGCTGTACTGCTCTGCTGGATGGAGACAAAATGAAGCCGTGGTTCTTTCCCAACAGGACCACCCTCTCACCACACCTTTGATGCCGTGGTGTTCCACAGGAGCTGTGAACAGCCTGCCTGCGCGTGGGGGTCAGCAACAGCCAACTTCCAGGCAAAAATGCTGACAAAAACCCAAAGCTCCCCGTATTCAGAGAGGTCTCACAGCCTGGGATGGATCTGTGGCCTTCCAGACTGCTGGAGGCTGTGAGAATTGTGGAATTTGACTCAGCTGGGCTGCCTCCTTCCTGCACCAAAGTTTCAATGCAAACATAGAATGAAAATTTCTTTCTTCAAACATAATTAATTGCTTTCAAGTTTTGGCACTAATGTTACTATTGGATTTCCGGGGCATCCCATGGTAATGATTAGAACTAAGCAAATACCTCAAAATATTTTCCGTAAAAACTCCCTTGAATAAAACATGGAATAGCCTTCAGCTGTGTTCAGACCCTTCTGTATTTGCTTTCTCTGAATATTCCAGTGACTGATTTACGGGCAGAAATCTTAACTGAAACTGCAGTTTTTAAGGGAATGTTGCACACCATTTATGGAAAGCAGAGTTTAAACTCCTCAATATGAATATAATAACCAAATGAAGACTAACTGGAGCAAAAAAATATCAGGTGACTCGAGTCCACCCAGTGTCGGGAGTCCGCCTCAGTGTTTGCAACTGCAAAGAAAACTAAGAAGGTGTCTGTGCACCGTGAAGACTGAAAATTAGGACCAGATAAAACTTGTGAGGTACTTAATGACTTCTGAAAAAGCTCCTGAGCAGTTTGTGTCTGCAGCTCCTATTGGCAACATAACTGCAAATTTGGCCATAACTCAAAATGATGTTGGATCCTGAATGGAGTTAGGAATTCAGAGTTAATTGTGAACAGGAAAAGAGGCTGAGCTCGTTAACTTAGTTGTTTACTATGAATTAGCTGCTTGGACTTAGTAATTTTAAAAGGTTCTTGACTGCTTCTTCAGAACATCGTTGTTAAAGAAGTATTTGCACATTGCTCTTCAACAACTTTAGTTTTCTTCTGGATTATACCGTTAAGACCTACAGGTAAAAATGCACAGACATTGCATGTCTAATTTACACCAATCAGGTGAGATTGTACAGAGGTGACCATGGCATCCTTGGACATATAAGAACATCCAGAAAACTCACATTATCAGCTGTATTGGAAAGGAAAAAAAAAAAAAATTCTAAGATGTGGTCTTTAAACTCTCTCCATTTTTTCTTTTTTTTCCACATTTGAAGCTCTTATCCATTCTGTAGCATGTTCCAGAGAGAGGTAGCTCTGCTCGTACAGAGAACCTCAGAAAGATCTGCATTTTTCCCCTATGAGTGCAAAAATATCTTCATGCAATATCTGAAAAATCTCATTTAAATGCTCTGTGAATACAGCCCTTCCCAAAGGCCAAGATGTATTCATGTATTTTGGATGATCTTCAGCTAGAGAACTGTGCAGCTAATGCACCCATCTTACCATGTAAAAGATTTAAAATAAAAAAAATAAATGAGAGAGAAGCTGGAAAAGCCAGCCTGGAGCCTGTAACCCAGATTCATGCTTTTAAATAAAGACAGTCTGAGCATGTTCTTATTGCCCAGTTCCAGCAACGGCTAAGGTTCATTCTTTAAAAATGAAGGGTCAGAGTATTTTCTTTGGGATGCTTAAACTTTATTGAACCTCTGTAACCATTTTGTAAGGTCTTTTTAAAATACCGGCATCAAATGACAATTTGAAGGATGGAGAGTGCTCGGTGTTCTCTGCAGGACAACAAATGGAAGGGGGTTTCTAAGGTTGGATGTTATAAATGGATATTGAAGGTACTTCATCACAGTCTGGCCAAATTCAAACTCAGACTAGATTATCAGAATATTAAAGACAAAAGGCCACCAGACCTTCGGCAGGATGCATAGGCACACTTTACTTTCTGTTCTCCCATCTAAAAAAATAATGTGTTTTCTCCTGCCACCACATGCTAAATGAAGTCATGTCTTTCTTTTGTTAATAAGACAGCTATTTTCTGAGTCTCTTAAGTTTTTCTAAATTTTCTTACCACAAACACTGTTCACTTCACTTCTCATCCTAAGACTGATAACAGGGCTTCTATGAACATGAACATTCGTGATCAAAGAGCAACTCTGTAAGATAAACAAATTACAACAACTGGGCACGCTTTGAAACAGCTTAACCTAATTAAACTCAAACACTTCCACAAAAGCTTAAAAAAATGGATGTAATTGGAGCTCCATTCAGGTTCAGTTGACTTCACATTTTCAGTTTGTTTGCCTTTTTTTTTTTCTTTTAGAGCTCTGTATAAAAAAGAAAAAAAAAAAGGGGGGGGGGGGGGGGCAGTGTTGCTTTCCCATGGAAAATGTCGGCAGTATTGAAATTTCAAACTTCCAAATAAGATGCCATTCTAATTGCTCATTTTTACAGTTCTTTTAATTGATGAGAAATGTGCTTGCCAAATGCAGCTCTAACTGGCGTGTGACTGTTTTGTGACCATGCATACCCAGTATGTGTGGTGGAGTTCGTGCCCATCGTGCCCTGGAGCACCATCAACTTGGTGTGCACATCCGAAATGCTTTTGTGTGGGGTTTTCTTACCAAACCCATTTACAAAGTGCAGGTTTCACTTTGAGGATTAAAATGGAATCCCTATGACATCTGACGGCACTGCCTTAACCTGTGTTGTGTCCCAAGCTACGTGCATCACTCCAGCCGCGGGATTCTTCCCATGATGTTGGGTCATCACAGAAAACTTGGGTGGAGATGTCAGGCACTGAGATTTTGGTGTCTAATTGTTAACCTCACCTTCTGTCTCCATTTTTAAAATGCTACATAAACTTTTTTTTTTTTTTAAGAGTTTATAGGTGATAAAACACCAGGCTACCTGAATTTGTCATCTCCTTAAGTCTGATTCTGACATGCAGGGGTATTACACCTGATTCCCCTACTTGCTCAAGTCAGACACTGTAGAAGTGCTGAAATGCCCATGAATGGTAAAATGGCACAGAAAAAAATTCTTTGCTGAAGCATCAATTATCATAAAGTAGAATTAACAGATCTGCAAATTCTGTAGAGTTCAGTATTTCCCTCATTGCCATAAAAACTGAATGCTTTCTATCAGCTTTAAGCAGCATGGTTGTTATCCAGCGTGTGTTATTTGCTCTGGTATGACTCCCTCTTTTTCTGAACTTTTAATTTTACTGATTTTTAATTTCATAATGAAAATAATTTGCAATTTGCCGTAAGAAGGCAGTAATTTTCTCCTTGCTCTCCCCTTTTTCTGTACCTGTTCTGCACTCAGATTGCAAAGGGCAAACTGTGACTGGGGGGATAAATGTCTGCTCCAGGACCTCAGCCACACTGTGCCTCTGTCAGGAATATTTGCTGGAAAAGACTTTTCAATGCATTCTTATCTACTCCTAGTATTCCTGCATAACCATCTGTACTAACTTTCATTCTTGGCGTATCCATGCTTGTAAAAGTTTACTGTACTGATGATTTCTGAAGGCCTTAATTGAAAGAAATTTATGTATACATTTCCACAGATATTTGTGTTCTCAAATACTCTGATTCTGCCTCTTTATTATTTCTTTTCTGTTTCATAGGAAGAAAATCTGCAGTAAAATTTATTTTAATAATTGGAAAGTATTAGAAGTGCTATGCCAAATTACCTGTAATTATATAACCTTCTGATTCTGACTGTGTTTAACAGATTAAATGTTCTGTCTTTACAACTTTCAAGGTTAAGTGCTCATAATGGGACATGCTGGTGAGTAGGTCATATAATCCACAGCAAGTGGTACTCAGCAAACCAAATGGAAGATAGTTATTAAAATCTATAACATACAACTTTAATCTAACGCTCAAATTATAAGGGAGCCACTTGGAAAGAGCTAAAGGCTATTTGCAGGTTCAGTATATTCATTTTGCTCTCAACAGTGATCAAAGTTTGGAACTTCACATGTCTTGGACTGGTGTAAGAGCTAATTTGGAGGAGCTGAAAAATTTCTACTGTTATACCCCCAAGCTACAGTGGTTTTGTAATTGGAGTCTTATACCTGTGAATGAGCAGCTGCTTGCATTACATGGCTCTCTGCAGATTTACATCATTGCATTTGTAAGGGTTAAAAGTCAGTGAAATGAGTCTGAACACTAAGACAAATTACACTTCTGTCTTTTACATACAATTTTCTAACTGAAATAGTTCTTTTTTAATTGTTGAACGTTGCTTTCAATAGAGACACAAGATTGAGAGTCTTTCTGCAGGGATATTTCAGTCACTGTCAAGATCTCCAGATAAGTTTCTGTCTGCCTTTGTTCCATATATTTCACTTTTTTATCTTGAATTTTCCTTAGTTTACTTATATTTTCTTTTCCTAATCTATCCTGAAAGCCATGTGAAGTCTATGAAGTTAGGTCCAAAGTCTCTTTAGCCTTGGGTTGGCACATTAGAAAAGAGGATTGTTTTCTTTATTCTAAATAGGACAACTTTGTTTAACTATTAAACTGAAACAATCGTATTGAAAGCTCTCTATCAAAACAACCACACTGCTTGTGCACTGCTGTTTTTCCTCTGTCAGTCCTTGAAATGACCTTGGTTTAATTACCTGCATCTCAATGAGTGAATCTACATAGAAAGTGAAGGTTAATTAATGAAGGATCGTTTCTTACTTTAAACCCATCAGGCAGTGGCTGACAAGCAAGTCTGGTCCACACAGTATTATCCTATATCTCATTAGAAATGGTCAGATTGATGTGCTAGCTCTGGTCTAGAAAAAGGAACAGGGCAGTTTGTTAATGAAGAGAAATGATGGTACTCTTGCAAAAAAAAAAAAAAAAATTCTGTATAAGAGTCCATTATCACTAATGTTGAGATTCAACTTCTTTAACCAGCTCTTTAATTTCAGAAGAGTTTAACTTACTCCTCTTAAACTTACCAAAGCCTGAGGTCTGCCTCAAAGTTTTCCATCCTGTAGTTGCTGTATTTCTTTAACTGAATGAATAATTTTGGCCAAAATCAAGCACAGAATTTAATCCTCTCTCATGCATCAGTGTAGTTGTCACAAAACCCAGCCAGGCTGCATCATCTTACAGCTAGTGGCTACCAATGTGCTACAGATATTGATGCTTTTGACCTGTTTCTCTAAACATCTGAGGAAATCCTTGCCAAGGAATGAGCAGCTACATTTCAGGTCTCATTGCAGCTCCATTACCATTGCTCACGGTGTCCACCAGCGCATCCATAGCCATGACTGATCCACTGTCCCCATCAGGATGTGCTTTCCTGTACGCTCAAGAAAGCTATTTCACAGCCCTATAAATGCATGAGGAGAGTAATAGCAAAGCAGATTGAGGAGGGTCTTGCTGTCAGGTTGTCATTTCTGTAGTAAATCAGTGATTAAATAATGGTTACTGTCAGCTGCAGCACGTTGAGTGATATACCACAGTATCAGGTCTCCTAATCTACCTCTCTCGTCTGCAGCAAACTAAACTCTGTTACTGTGAAACTCTAGCTTTGTTCATTAAAGGTTTTAGGTTTTTCTCCAGAACCAAAAAGTAGGTTTTTGTGGAGATCTTGGGGTTGCACAAAGACCTGAACACGAAGATGTTTCCTGTGGAGCAGTCAGTGGGGTCACTCATGGCCATGGCTGAGCTTTGAACAGGTGGTTCATCTAAAGTAAATCGTAAGTCATGGCAAATAGCTTGGTTTGATAAGTTATTTTCTTAGCTGGGAGCTTTCTGACTGTTTTTCGCATGTTAAACAATCCGTTGGATCATAACGTACTGATAATCTTCATGGAGTAAAATGCCCACAAAGAATAACGGTGGCCAAAACAAAAGTCCAAAAAATGTGGATTGGAAGAAGATAGTTTCTCAAAATAAGCAGCTGAAACCAAAGTGCAGAAGTTTTGCTGAAAGCCCTAAAAGCCCTTTGTGCTTATGCTCATAAAGAGGCAGACATACTCCACACATAATTTTGTTATTTCCAATCACTCCTGTTGTCAGTACAAACCAACACGTTCACTGTTTTAGAAGAACACTTGCAGTGTGTTTATTTTGAGGACCATGGTGGAGAATGTGTTTTTATGACAATAAACACGGTGTCTTACATCTGGCTACAGATTAATATGATGGAGGTAATTTGGTTGTATGTCACATGGACCTTTTCAAAACAGAAAGTGAGATTCAGTTTACACAGAAGGTCTTTTAATAGACATTTGCAGTGAGATGGATTACATCTGCAGTGGTTGATTGCACTTTTAATAACACAGATTGCACAGCTCAAACCAGAACCCACTCAGACTGGGGACCTTACCTCTTGTAGGCTTTTGGTGGGGCTCACAATAATCCTCTGGAATAAAAAGCAGGAAGATCTATAGCACTGCACTCAGCTCAAAGGGATCCATCTTCCAAAGATGAAACCATCTTTGGGCATCGGAGGGTTCAGAGCCCCCATGTTCTCCATATGAGGTCACAAGGTTGGTTTCCTTTTAACCTGGGGGTCAGACTGGGGCCATAATAACCTGCAGTGTAGGCAGTAGGCAAGAATCCGCCCATTTCCAGTTCAAGGACAGTTTTCCAAATCCAGAAGTGGTCAGAGAGGCAAACACTTATTGTGTTGGTGAACAAAGGACGTGTCGACGCCACAGCTTTGTTTGTAGGAGTGTTTTGGTTCCATTTGCTCTTCCAGAAATTACGGATCTGGGCTGCCTTGCAGCTTGGGAGGAAAGCATCGGTTCTTTGCTTTCAGTCGTGCTTTGCTCTTCAGCACCTTGCAACTCCTCTACAGTTTTACCTTCTCCCCTTCTCAATTTTAACTACTGATTAAAAAGTAATAATGTTAATGAAAAAAGTCTGAAAATTGTGATCTTTTTCATCATCTCGTCTGAAGGTTTACATAAGAGAAGGCAGGACTGAGCTAAAACCTGTTCTTTAATACGCTGCATAAAACCAAGCTTTTAAAAACATTGAAATGGTAAATTACTCCCACCTTAAGTCAAAAACGTCTCGTGTGATCGTGCTGCTGCAGCTTCTATCAAATGTGACTTTTCTATATGCAGAAATATTAGGAATTGTTTCTGTTTTGGGTATGTGCCAGAATTCAACTCATCGCACTTTCATGTTTTCAAGTACTGAAAGAAAAATGATAGAAAAGTTTTTCGTAATTGTGAGACAGAGCTCATTTACCTTTGTAATTTTCTATTAATTTACTACTAGGATTCATTTTGCATTTAATTCAGTCCTCTAATGACTTAAAACTGTGTCTTTGGTCTTTACACATTTGTGGTCTCAGTCGTGTCAAGCTTTTTCATCTACTTTATGTTCATTTATTTTAACTTTTAGTGGTCTTCTAGCCAATTCTTTATCCTTTTTATTACAAGAGCATGAAATTTTATAATGCCCTAGAGCTTTGTTAGTCAGCTGCTACAAGGTTCTTAACCTTAGTTAATTTATTCTTTCACTTTTGACTTTCAGATATGGAGCATGCTTTAATATTTTGGTTTTGAATATGAAAGTAACTTTTATTAAGTAGGTTTATTGCATTAATAGATCTTTATTTCTTTTATTAATAAATCTTTTCTTCAGGTTAGGTATCCTGCTAACCACACAACGTATCATTTTACATAATTATTTATATTTTTGTGTCATATAATTTAAACTTCATGATGTTAAAATGTTGCTAGGATAAGAATCATAAAAGCATGTAGTAATTTTACTAAAGAATCATTGCAAAAAAAAAAAAGAAAAAGGGAGAAACACTGAAATTGTCATCTGCTTCATTTTATGTGATTATCCAGAAGGCTTCTGGTGCCGCCATGCCGTGACGTCATGCTGGCTGCTCTTGCAGTTTGGGCTGTCACATGAGGATTCATTAAATCCCTATAGCCACGTTACCAAGAGTTCCATATTTTTGTCTTTCAGGAGTAATTATTAGCATTTTCAGCCTGAGAGCAAAGCTTGGAAATCTGAACACCAGGCTGCAACATGAAAAGACTAAAGAAAAAAAAAACTTGACAAGAAAAGAAAAAAAAAAGTGTTCATTTCTATTTGTATTTCTACTTTTAATTCCCTCCATTTTAAAGTCGATCTTGTGGGTCTGACTGGAACTGTATTTGGAGTGGGGCCTTCCTTCCTTCCTTCCCTGATTTGTGGCAGGCTTTGAAGGTGTGCACTGGAAAAAATGAAAGCTGAACAGCAGAGGCTGAAGGTGGTACTGGTGAAAGATCAGGCGTGTGCTCCACCGAGCTACCTGTAAGCATGTTTTGAAGAGAGGGGCTCAGAGAAGAGCAAGGTGCGTGAGAGCTGGACCTGGAATTAAGTTGTAATATATTCAGCTCTAAATGTCACAGCCCAAACCCAACCTTATTATTAACACAGTACTGACAGGCTGTTTTTATTTGCCTTCCGAGCCTTCAGTGTATGTAGTGCTCACATTGTCAAACCTTGTCTTGTATGCACAGCTACAAAACCTACTCTTCCTTTATTCTCAAATGATCTTTCTGAGAATTCTCAGAACTCTCTGAGCACAACGGGGCGTCAGCCATGCGGGCCCCAAAAGCCTTCCTGCTGAAACCGTAGCAGGCAGGCAGGTGTTGGATGGAGAAGACACGGTACTTATAGTCAAAAACCAGGCAGAAGTGGTGGTTAGGCAAATGGCGGAGTTTGGGCAGCCGGTGAGCAGGTCACAAAAGAAAGAAGAAGGAGCAAAGCCAAGTTGAACTGCCACAAAGTAAGGTACGGAGGACACGATCCTACCCCCTCTGGTATGGGGATGGTTGAATGTGGCAGAGAAGAAAGCATAATGCTGCTGTGAGGTAAACATTCACCTGAACTGCCCAGCAGGCAGTGGGCAGGAGAGCACTGCACCACAGCAGGCACTGTGCAGGAGTCCTTGGCTGAACCATCAGAGATGAACACCCCCCCCCATGCTGTGTGCAGCACTGCGCGGCCATCGCTGTCTCAGCACAGCAGAGCTGACACAGAGGTCTCCATCAGGAGACCAAGAGCAAAGAGAAAAGGAGTTTTCAAAGCATGCCCTGACTCGGCTTACAATAAGTGAAACTATTACTGCATTTCTATACCCTTTGTTTTATATGGGTCTCCATTAACCTGTAATGTTAATAAAAATGCATTTTAGTTTCAAAACAGGTAGGAGTGCTTACCATAATTCTCCTTCTCAATGTGGTATAGTTGTTATTCCACCTACGTTATTTACTTGTGTGTAAGTATCAAACTGACTCCAATACCTTGGAGTTTGGTTTCTGTTCTACGGGGAGCTAACGTTTAACTTGATTTTTATATATATATATATATATATATATTAATATATGTATATATATGAACACTTCTTTGTCAGGTAGAAGCTTTTAGTCATTCTGACATGAAGCTTTCATACAGCAAAAATATTACTAATACTATTTTGCCTCTAAAGTGCATTTGTTATCAATATGCACTTAAACTAGTGATCAAGAGTTGGTGGGAGAGACACCTGCTCTGCATTTCTTATCTTTTTAATACCTTAGGGATACATCACTTAATAATTTAGTGCTAAACCATTTAGCATTTTAGCCCATCATCTCTTATATTACACATAGGATTTCAGTAATGTCTGATAAAATTATGTGTTAGCTGCCTTATGTGTGTGTAAAACTTAATAAGTCTTCTTCCCCCCCTCAAGTTTAATAACTGATTTCTTACATTTATGGATGTGAAATTTTATTGCTCATGGATATAGTTTGAACCTAAATCTTCATATCTTATAAATTGATTTTTAGTTTCCTTTTTGACCTTATGAATTTCAATCAGACATTGACCTCTTGTTGCTCATGAATCTGACTGATTTAATGCCATATAACAATAATACTGTAGAAAAGCATTATCATAAGAGCCCACAGGGTTTGCTGAAACCCATAACTAGATTTTGGAGGCCTCTAGCAATAATAATTCTTGACCCAAGACTATTCTCTAATGCTTTCATCCGTTACTGTTCTGGACCGGCCAGTCCTTGTTGTAGTGCATTCAAGGAAAGTGGTGGAGGCTCCCAGGGGAACGCAGGCTGAAACTGCACAGAGGAGATAATGCCGAATGCATCCAGTAGGATGAAGCTTATGGCCGAGCAGTTTGGTCTGGGATTTGTCACGTTTTGAAGTGAGGGGGAAAGACTATTTAAAAAAATCAGAAGTTCCTATTTTCAAAGTAGCAAAAATCACATTGACTCGTGGTTAGGATTTTCAAAAAATAGAAGTTTGATACTCATTTCCTTACTAGAATGTCTTGGTAATCTTCAGCCTATCGCTACGGCTGCAGCCTCAATAGAGGACTTGAATGATTGCTGCTTTGTTTGCTTGGCTGTGCTAATTTAATTTAATTTAATTTAATTGCTTATATGCTTACTGAATAAGTGGGTGTTGATGTTCATTATTCCTTATTTAGAATCTTAAAGTGAAAACAAAAGCATGAAGGATGTGAGACTTTGGCATTAATTTATGAGTGCTGCACGTGACTGGCTTTGGGCACGAGTGGTCACTGTCTCTTTGCCACGTGTGTACATATACATGCATATGGGAGTCTCATTTGGAAACTGATGGCTGGGAAATAAGCAGAGTCCACATCAAAAATCCAGATAAAACTTCTTCTGGTAAACAGGGCAGGGGTTAAGAAACAGTGCGTGAGCTATGAGCTGCGAAGTACTGCTTCCAGACCCCGGCCAAAATTAGACAGGTGTTTCAGCATGACGGGGCAAGCGGATCAAAAGGGCTATCAGCAGTTTAAAACCCCTGCTGTTCTCAGGCGATGGCCGGTTTATCAGGCATTTATTTATGAGGAGCAAACTGACACGGTCACTGTCTCGGAGGGCTGGAGGATAATAGGTCTGAAGTGCCCGGCATTAGGTAACACTTAGGTAAGAGGGAGCCCACTCACAACGAACCTTTTCTTTTATGCTTGGTTGTATTCTGACTTTTATTGGTAACTTCTGTGAAAAGCTTCATGAAAAGTGTCTGGTTGCTGTATTATCTGCTGATCTGAGTGCCTGAAGGAGGCTGAAGGCGCTCCCGTCAGATGGTGCAGCCCAGACCTCAGCCGATGGGCTCAGAAGCTGCCACAGGGAAAGCCAGAGCTGGCAGTCTCACCTGAAAATGTTGCTTGTCGTTTTGAGCGTACACTTGGATCCAGACTACATATACCTAAGAAAGCCTAAAACTGTCCTATTGCTTTGTGGTGATCTGTAAAGCAAAACTCCAGACAGTGTTTCCTGCAGGATATGTGCTGGTCTGGTCACATCTACATCCTTTTGTGTTATATTTTACTAGCATGTATGCGTGGAGGTATTCTCTCATTACACCCAGCAACTGTTATTTCATGTCATATTTCAAGACAAGAGAAATGGGAGACGGTCCTGTACATCTCATTAAGGCTATCATGTCCTTGATGCTCTGTGTTTAAAAATTAATTAAAAGTGAAGACCTCTTCATGGCAGTCCAAAAACGTGCTGGCACAGAGCCACGGCCATTCATCTTTCTCCAGAGGGCTGTTCTTTCCATGCTGATGGCACAGGACATTGTTGGCACGTCCCGTCTGGGTGGTGTGACTGTAAGACCAACTTCCCAAGGCCATGGGCGCACACAGTAAGGTTAAGGCGTGTGTTCCCACAGTGTTACTGAAGCTGCTAGGGCTTCCTCCAGACATCACTTACATGATGTAGAGTGTAAAATGAAGGTTTAAATTAGTTTTGAATAAAGAATGCCAGGTGTTTCTTGGGAGCCAGAAGTTAGACTAGGTGTGATCCAGCAGTGAACTCACACTGCACAAGCAGTGTATTATCACTCCCTTGTGCAGAGGGCAGTGTGCTTTTTAGAACAGAAGGTTGTGTCTTATGTAGTACTGTTCAAGGCTTTCCAGGTTAGACACACAGTTCAAGAGGTGAGTTGTTTAAAATCCAAATGTACTAGTGGAGCTGTGTGATATCACTGCTCTGTTTGGGATGCTAAAGCATCAAAACCCAGCCAAGCCATTCTGTTCTTCTATAAAGTAATTAAATTAATTTTTGCTATGCCAGGCTAATAATGTCCTGAGTTTATTCCAGCTTGTGCTGGTATCTGATATGAGTGAAGCTCTTTGGACCTCGCATTTGTATCTAATTCTCTCAATGTTGGCAATAATTTTGCTGTTTCAATAACTGATCTTATTCACCTGCTGCTAAAAACACTTGTCATGTTGAATTACTTACCCTGCACAGATATTGCCGCGATTAGCAATTACAGAATATCACAAGAGAAGTGTACAAAGGTTGGGAATCCAAATTTTAACTGTCTGTAATCATATCCTAATTTGCTTAAGCACGTGCCAAGGAGTTCTGTTTATTTGTGCGTGCTGTTTGTTGGGCTGTGTGCACAGACGTAGTGATGGAGCAATGTGATGAGAGCATAAAACCAAAATTCCACATTTTGTCCCCATGCCCAGCATCTCTGGTTGGCTGCTGCCCAGCCCGTCAGAAGCACAGGGCCGGGGGCTTGGAGGAATTCACCTGACCCCGTGCTGTGTTTTCTCCATTAGGGGAAGGGAGAGGGAGAGGGAAAGGGAAAAGTAGCAGGAAAGGGAAGACTGGAAATGTTTTCTTCCTGTGGTTCCCAGAGAGTTCTTGATACAGTACTGAACAGTCAGTTACAGTCAGGGGATCATCAGATATTTCTTCTTTTTTGGCTCTCCAGCTACAGAATCTATTTTGATTTCTTGGTGCTTGGTGTCCTTTCTAGTTATGCTGCATTACTCATAACTGCAGCGCAGTGGTAGCTGCCAATACAAATTTAGTCTTTTCTGTTTATTCCATACTGTCCTGTCAAAGCAGATAAGTCTGCTTTGCATTAGAGCCCAAAAATTTAATTGTGGGAAAGTGATGAGTCACTCCAGCTAAGGTAAACCAATGTCTGTGTCAGAGAACGTTCTTTTGATGTACAAAGCAATGATGTGGCATTAGGGCATGAGCCAAAATCACTAAGTCACATGGAGGCATCATTTACATTTCCCTTGGACAGGGAGGCTTTTTGAACCAGAGATAAAGCTGATTTGGGGTCAAGCTGAAAAAAAAGACAACAAAACAAGAAATTCCAAGTTTAATTAGCAATTCAAGCCACCTACTTGTGAACATCTAATGAAATGCTCTTGGGATACATAGAGCGTTTCCCTTCCTTATCACCATGAGGCATGGAGGTGGCTGTCTCTAGGATGCAGAAATGCCACCAAGCTGAGAGGAGCAGTTGGCCAGCCCTCAGTTTTGACAATGTTTGTGGGTCCTACACTGCAGCCATCACTGAAGGACTTGGATCTCTCCTCTCCAGGACAGAGGTGTGGCAACCACTAGCTGAGGTTGTGTATTCTCTGGCATCATCCTTCATTGCAGATGTCTGAAATCCAGTCCATTTCAGGAGAGTTAGAGCTGTCTGAATAATAGAAGTAGTGTACCTTGGGAACCAGAGAATTGGGCCTTGACGTCTCGGCTTGGGTTATATAAAGGAGGTACTCATATGCTAAGGAACCTCAGTCTTGGCAGTTAAATGGGATTTATGTGCACCAAGTCAAACTGGCAAACAAGTGTTAGAACCCAAAATACAACAACTGGGACAGAGTGCCAGAACACATAAATAACTGAAAATCAAACTGATATAGATCCCATCAGCTTTCCCTCTACATTTTGGTCCTCAGTGCCATTGTGATTCCTATCCCGATAATCAGTTTCTTTTTGATGATTTAACTCTACGTTGTTAAAATGATTCAGAAGTGTTTGGTCAGATAGCCGTTGCGTTGTTCATTGCAGCACAGCAGCACTCACCTTGTAGAGATGGCTGAAAATCCCAGCCAAGCCGTCCTCTGGTGCTCTCCCTACCTCAGACATGGATTCCCCTCTCTTTCCGAGGTTGCGTATCACAGTCATCATCCAATCCTTCAGTGACTGCAGGAACTGTGGCTGTGATCCAGCTTGCTTTGAGTGCTTGCATTGAACGTGCTTTGCTGAGCTTCATTCACCTTCCTCTGCGTTCTAGTGTGTTGAAGTAGACCTTTACAAGGACAAATGTAGCAAGTCACATGAGACTAAATTGTCTGCGGCATTCCTTTGTGATATGATAAATTTTCAGCAGAAGGAATAGCAGAAATTGGGCAGAAATGCATGAGGAAAGCCCATGTAGAAATGATGGAAATGAATTCAAAACCTCTCGTTCAGTGTAATTTGGGCAAGGCATCATAGAGTGCACAGTTTACACTACACGAGAAGTACAGAACTGGTAAAATAGCACTCGATTAATTTACATTTTCTGCTGCATCTTTATGGTTAATCTCAGCCGTGTGCTAATGGTTCTTGTAAGAATCTAGACAACACTGATGCTCTACTTCTTATTAAGGGTAAAATTCACCCAGTTGAAGAGGACAAGCTTAAGATCTATGCACCCACTTAGTACCACTTATCCCAATTTTCACTTAACAAGGGCGTAAGTAGTGTATACATCTGGGTTGTCCTTCTGCACTAAAGTGAATTTTCTCCCTAGTAAATTAGATTGGTCTGATGTGTGCTTAAAAGGAAGAAAATCTTTGCTTTCATGAGGGGCTGTTCTGGGAAATTGCTGCTTGACCTATAACTTAAACAAAAATTTTCAGTTCTTTCAAACTGCTCTGACACTCACACGTGGTATATTTACATGATTTACCATTTGATCAAACAGCAAAGTTGAAGTAATGGAGCCCATCAATCACGAAGGGGAACAAGGTTTTTGAGGGAGCTGCTTGTTCCCTTGCTTGCCAGATCCTTCCCGGGGACCGAGTTTTTAATACCCTTTTATTTTGATGTTTAAGTAAAATTGGTATAGAGTGGGTTGAGTAGCATCATAAGACCATAAGCATATCCCTTGACAGAAAGCACAGCAGAGTGGAATGTAGTTATATATTTAACTTACATGTAAGCGAGATAAACATTAACAGGATAATTTTGTAAGCCAATAAGCCACAACAAAGTTGAATTGAATGGAAGGTCTTGTGTGCACGCAGACCTATGCCTACTTTTCTGCAGTCAGCCTGTTGCTGATGACAGGTGAGACCCACCTGGGTGTGCATCTCTCTTGTTGTGCAGGTCCCACTATTGTACAAGTACATATTCACCCACACGAGATGCAACTACACAGAGCCCTCTAGCTTCTGACTTCGAAACAGGCAGCTGGTTGGATGCATACACATCAGGGCATGCAGAATACCTTCCTGTGGCCTCAAATGCATGTTTTTATTTGCAGGAACACAGGCACTGCAAGATATTCCAGTCACAGTTAATGAAGTCCTTAATGAACTGATGGGCCTGTTTCTTATCTCACTTATGCCAGATTTAAACCCATGTAACTCCATTAACTTGTTGAGTTGATCCTAATTTTACATAAGTGTAAAAAAGATGAGAACCAGACGCTTTATGTTCTCATTATCTAAGAGAATACAAAGTACGAAGTTCTTAAAACCCCTTTTTCTGTTTTCTATCAGTTACAGAGAGCCTTCTGCACTCGCCCACCTCTGGCCCTTCCTACCTCCCCATCACCAATTTCTGCACCACTTTCCCAGCTGCGCTGATCACACACCTTTTGATCTCACTGTGGTTTTGAACCTCCTGAAATGAGTTCTGTTAACGTGATTCCTAGGGAGCACATTCCTTCCCACAGGAGTCAAACTCCACATTCCTTGTCTTTTGCCACACAGCTCTCCTCTGACATTCTGAGCTCGTCTCCACTGCAGAGAAATTGCCAGTACTGGGAACACTCATAGAACATGAGTGTAAAATTGTGGAGTTAACGACAAAATCTTTTTCCTATTCACAGTTTAACTGTCTCAAGTTCAATCTCGTCCTGTTCCCTTCAGCTGATGATGTTGAACTTTCCCTGTCTCCAGTAGTTTACTTGCCATGTGCACTCTGAATTGAAAGATCAGTTTTACCCCAAGGAGGTGTACTCTGTGTACACAGAGAAATGATTTCAGATGTTTTATTTAACTTTTACTCTGTTTTGATATTGCCCTGCTATGACTTACAGTATAGTAATGTACTGTATGTTTCTGTTTCCGTAACCAAGTTCAAATACCAGTGTGAACCTGATCTTCAAGAAATTCAAGGCAATGACTCGTGTGATAAGCACATGTATCTGGCACTTTTGCCAACTTACTCTAAGCACATACAAAGCTGAATGTGAGAAGTGACCAGCAGTGCAACAGGAGCCCCAGCGAGATGTCTGAAATCCCAAAAGCATGAATCTGAGCTGACCTACACCATGTTAGCTCTGGAGCAATGCCTCTGACTTTGATGGAGTCTCTCATAATTTACAGCTATGTAAGATCAAATATATAGCCCAGAGAACAGAAATGTTAACATGGATAGCCTCTGTCAGGGAAGGGATGCTTATTCTAATGGTACCTCCTGTCAGTCAAGTCAGAGACTCGATGTCACTTGTGAAGACAATGGGTCACTCTTGTTCCTCTATTCTGAATATGATTAAAAATATAAAAATGAGAGTCAGGATGGAAAAATAAACTATTTGTAAAGCAAATAAGAGAACTGAAAAAACAAATCGGAAAGGAGAATGAAAGGGAACTGCCCTAAACAGCCCCTAAACGATTACCTCGGGCATGGCAGAGGGTGAGGTGGTTGTCAGAGCAGCTCGACATGAACCACATTACTCAGCTGTGTTACAGTAGTCATTTCCTATTGCATTCTCCCAGGGCTTATGCAAGACTTCTCCAGAAAGTGCCAACTTTCTGCCAGCGGAGGCAATGAGAGCTCCAGGATTCCTCCACAGCCAAAGCCAATGTGCAATGAGGGCAATCGCCCTCCGAGGGTCACATATGGCCAAGTCAGACCACGTCAGTGAGAAATGAGCGGGGGCCATCGAGTAACGTTGTGTCAGATATGACTGAATTAATGCAGGGTTCTGGTCAGGATTGAGCTGGGGAAAAAATAATATTAATAAAAAAACAAGATTCAGGAGGTTACGTGCTGAGTAGAAAACTATTTCCCCTCTGTGGTGGTCCTGTGGTATGTCTGACTCTTTCCATCTGGAGGTGACCAAGGGTTCAAATCAAGGCTAGCATCCCTTTGTGCTAGCTCATGCGTAAACATCAAAAGAGGTTTTTTTTTTCTGGAAAAGAGAACCTAAAGTTTATCACTTCTCTGTTCCATATTGCAGGCCTCGTCTGAGATGTGCAGAAGGCTCACACCAATTTAAAGATGCATGAATTCTGCTCTGTCATAACCATATGATGCCAGAAAGACCTGCTGCTGCTTCGAGTGACCAACTGCTCGTCTGATGGCAGCTCTGAAGTCCAAAATGAGATTCCTCTGCATAAGGACTGGCTATTCAGAGATGCACGTGGAGTCCTGCAACTGCTCCTGAAATGAGTGGTAACTGACTTCAGGCACCACTGCAAAACACTGCTGGCTCTCCCGGACGCCTTTTTTTAATTGAAGACGCTCGGATGTTACAAGGTGCTTCTAACAAGGTAAGCTGGAGATGACAGCGCTTTCAAAGCACAGCAATTCCTAAGTATGACAAATACAATAGGAGTGCTAATGCTGTTTGGCAATTTCCTGAAAGGTCTGTGGAGTGGAAATTCAGTTCATTAACTGATGCTGATACCTCCAGAAGTCATTTCAAATTGTTTTTCTGAAATAAGACTTGAACCCGGGTGGCAGAGGTGAACCTGCTTTGCTATCCTCCACCAAGAGATGTTAGAGGTTCAGAAACAATATTTATATTCCCAAATCTCTCTCTCTCTTTCTCTCTCTCTTTTTTAAGCTTATTAAAATTAAAAGCATGACCTGCCACATCACATTACATCAAAACATGATGTAACTTCTTCATTTAAAAAAAAAAAAAGTTTTAATTTATGATGTTGCATTATGCCACAAAAAGCTTTTGTTTTCCCCAGAGTAACCATAAATTTTTTACAGCGACTGTTTATCCAGTATCTTTGGCAGGCTGAAACAGTGAGCGCTGGCAAAAAGCAGATATTTAACAGCTACTGACGAACAGCTTATGAATCACCAGGCTTGAATCCTGGCACACATCTCCCCATAGGTACCTTCCTGAAACCACCCATCTTCCCTTCAACTCCTTCTAACTGCAGGAAGAGTAACTGACTGATCTTGAGCCACTAAACCTGATCTACTTCATCCTTTCAGGCCTTTATGTTTTTGGAGGAAAGTACTCTTGCAGAAAAAGAGCCACTGAAATAACATTCCAGGAGCAGTGTCCAGTATGGATTTCCCAATAGTTCTGAATAACCCACAGAAATATTTTCGTTATGACACTTGGCATCTCTGTCTGTCATTTACAGATATGAAAGGATTTGGAAAGTAGCTTTACCTGTGTAGTTGGATACATGGGGGAACTGTGGCATGGGCAATAGAGGATGCCATCAGTTGAGCCAAGAATAAGGTGCTCCAGGTCTGCCCTGCTGGTATCTTCCAGATGATGAATTCCTGATGTTTGGCTTCTTGTTCCAGATGCTCCTGCAAGGCAAGCTGGACTGTACATGAAAGGCTGCGTTTGTTGGCCTGCATCAAATATACTCTGTTTACTTGTCTGGTGCTTTTGGGGAAGATTGCTGTAGCTAATGGGAAGGAAGCTCAGTGGAACTTGGAACAAGGACTGCATGTCCGAACAAGGATTTTAGAGCCCTTGGTTTCTGAACAATTGCTTTATAGGGTGGACTGTGCGCCATAAATCTTTAGCATAGGAACATGGTCATATTGGCTTAACTGTCTTACTAAGACTGGACTTATTTATCCTACAACTGATAAAAGTCATAATGCTGTCAGTCCCTAGTATACTAGCTGTATTCAGCTTTTACTGCTTCCCAGTTCCATGATCCATAGTGCACATGTGGGGTATAAAGCCTTTTAAAATCATAGCCCCTTAACTAAAAGCTTTTTCTGAGAGAGTGTGGTTTGAATTATATTGAGGACCCCAAACAGCAATTGCTCTTGGGCCACTGGCTTTGAAATAGATCTATTTTAGGTAGATATTCCTCCTTTGAAGGGGTACTTCTCTTTATGAGCCTCACTGCTTGTACCAAACAACCTAACACGGGAGTGAAGGCTCCCTGAGTACTTCTGAAGCAAATGCTCAGCAAGGATCTCATCACACAGAGTGCCATCGGTGAGGAGGAGATGAGTTTTCTTACCACTGTTCAGCTGTTGCTTTGGGTGCCCTACCGAGAGCCAAACACAGGGCAGGCACCCATCCTTCGTGAAGATCCCATAGCAGTGTCTGTGCTGAGTGAACCTGTAAAACATGTCCTTGGCTCAGGAAACCATTCCTCATGTCACTTCCAGTAACAAGTTCCTGTTATCACTAAGGTACACGTGGGTGACTCAACCTGGGCCGCTTTCCCTGGGGATCAGATCTTCAGAATGGCCCAACGAGTGCAGCGCTGTCTGCACCAGCATGGCTGTCAGCAGGGCTGAGGGCTGCATCTCTTAACCACACCTGCAGGGCCTCTGACACAGCACAGCCCAAGGCAGGGACTGCACTGGCTAGAGCAGGACAGGAAAGAGAAGAGGTGAAGGTGCTGGGTGAAGTCAAGCCAGACTCTGAGCTGTTTTGTAAGCATGGAAGGAATTATTGTGATGGAATCTCCTGTTAACTTGACATCAGCGGTTTCAGGTTTTATGGCATCTTACATTATTGTTTAAATTTGTTTCAGGCAAGAAACATACTTTTTAAGGTCAGGAATACAGATTTGTTGGATGCTGAGACACCTGAAAAGCAAGAATACAGATTGTAGGATGAATATTTTACAGAGTAATTATTTAAATATATTCAAGTATGAACATCTTTAGATCCTAAATTTAGTATTCCTTAAAAATATAATCTCACAATAAAATCTAGCCCACTCTCACATTGTTCCTACCATTCTAATTTTCAGTTGCTTTGGAAAGTTGTACCTTGGTTGCCGATTTAAAGTGCCCAGGCTTGTTTTGGTATTTTTGCCCCAAACTTGGATTTTGGCGTAGCGCTTCCCCCATGCCGGTGATGCTGTACACAGGTATATAAGCTCTCAGACATGACTGCACACCAGGGCCGTGTGGGCACCACTCCGTGCTGCACAGGGGCTGCTCCTCGCTGCCCAGAGCTGCTGCCCAAGCTGTGCGGTCGCAGCCCGGCAGGCAGCACACGGTGCTGTGAGTGGCAGTGTAAGCAGCCCTGCTGTGAGCAGCTGAGGGTGTAGAGGTGCTGCTGGGAGCAGGGAGACTGTATTAATATGAGGTATTAATAAAAAATACCTAGCAGTAGCAGCCGCTGCTGCGAACTCCTGAGTAAAGTGGATCTGGGGAACCTCATTGCTGTAACAGAGATAAGAAATCCAGTGGCTCCCTGAATTACTGGATCATAAATTACATTTTCAGCTCAGTTCTCCAAGTCTGCACACCGAGCTGAACTCAGATCTTAGGGCTTGGGTGTTTTGCTTTGGCACTGCACACAACTGGATCTCAGAGCTGTTCATCTCTGCTCGTACCTCTCGTGTCTCTGAGCTTTATGTCTCATTGTATCCATGAAAAAGGCACCTGCAAAAATGTGAGCCTGCCTGCATCTGGCTGAACACAGCGTGGCTGGAATTCAACCACACCTGCCCTATTTAAAATCAACGATAAGTGGTTAATACGCTGGAACTGAGAGAGCTTCTATTACATTATGTAAAGATATTATAGGATCACACAAAGATCTTTTGTCATTCATGGCATCGCTGAGCCTAATAAACAGCTTACGTTTCAATGTAAGTAGGGGCACCGTATTATCAGGTATTGGCCGGGATATAATTGCTGATAACTTTTTCCGGCCACCTGCCCTGCAGCGTGTCCTGTGTCCCTGTGTTCCATTGAACCTGAGCTCGCTCAGCCACATTGCAGCCGGAGAATGAGCACATGCACTGCACTGTGACCTCGCTCCAGCTCTGGTATCCTCAGCTTTCTGGAAGTAATAGGTAGGAGTCGCGGAAGAAATTCTTGTCTCAGCCCTCCAGGGTGTTAATCAAAGGGTTTCACGTGGACCCAGGGCTTATTTCTCCAATTTGTATCCCTGTTACTGTGCCCTCCACTAACCCGAACTGAATCTTCTCTAGCAGAAAGGCCCTTTCTCAACAAGATTAGAGGCAAAATACTTTAAGTAATTTAGAATACAAATGTGCAATGAAATATCATCCTGGGTGATGCTATGAGAAGGAAGAGTGTACAGTACGCTTTATGTGCTTTTAGCTGCTCTACCCTACATGTGCACCCACTCTTGTAACCTTTACTGCTGTGCAAAGATGATCTGTCATTTCTACCAAATTTATGTACACAGACACTTACGTACTGAGGCTGCTTTGAATCCTTACTGCCCTCTAGAGAAATTCCGCTAGAAAAGCTCAAACTGACCAAATCAGCAAAAAATAATTGCAGTCCTAATCTGAACGGCACCGGCTGTGTGCGGTGTCTGTCACAAGGTCTGCAGGCACAGAAATGAGCCTTGAAGACCCTTTTCTCAAGGCTCTCACAATGACCTGGAGCTGTGGCCAGGCTCAAGCACGTTTGTTCCATTGCTCAGCAAAACCCGAGTTTCCATTATCTGTGGGTTTAGGTGAAAAGAAAACTAAAAGATTGTAATGAAATGACAAGTGCAAAAGCTGCCTGCCTTACATTCTCCGCGCCAGCATGGGATGCTTAATTATTTACTTCTGTACTTCTGTAACTGCCCGGCTTTGCTTTGTTGTTCCCTCCTGTCCCATCCCAGCAGGACAGCCCAGCCTGGTGGAACTGAGGCAGTGCTGAGCTCCTCCTGCACAGCCGTGCCAGCTCCCACACGCACAGCTGCCCACTTGCATTTAGAATTGCTGCTGGCCTGAGAGCATTTGTTTATGTGTTGTAATTCTGTACGGTCAGAGGATTGCAAGGTACGGCAAAGGATGTGGAGGTTATTCCATGGGGTTGGGCCAACGCAGACAACAGCAGTTGTAAAGCTCGCAGTGAATGATAGCGCACAGCAGCTAAGAATATATTCAGCAAACTGAGATCCTATTTTTACACTGACGATAAAAAAAAAGAGAAAAAATGTACCGCCCGTGTCTGCGTGTGTGTATTTTTTCCAAACCAGCTGAGTCCCACTATCCTGCAGAACCTTCCTCATTTAACAGGCTGTCAGTGCCGACTCCTTTCCGTAGCTCTGCCTTTCCATGCCTAATGGGGTTTGCCCTGTACCAGACAAAGCCTATTACGGCGGCGGATTGCGGATGACGCGGTTGGCGGTGTGAGCAGCGCGGATGCCCCCTGACGGAGCGCAGCGCGGTGCGCGCATCTCGCGGGGCGGTGCCGCCGGGTCCGGCTGTGCCGTCCGGAGCAGCGATGAAAACGGTGCCGCGGCGCTCGGGCTGACCTCGTCCGGCGCGGGGCCGCCGTCAGAGCAGCGCTTGGAGCTGCGTCGGCAC
The DNA here is from genome assembly GCF_016699485.2 of Gallus gallus. Lineage (NCBI taxonomy): Eukaryota > Metazoa > Chordata > Aves > Galliformes > Phasianidae > Gallus > Gallus gallus. Next base: position 13,307,338 of record NC_052551.1, read on the forward strand.
TTCTGATGCGGGGGGAATTCCGAGGGCTGATAGGTGCAGGCTGAGTTACATCGCCCACGGGTGCGTCCCGAGTCGGAGCTTTACAGCCGTGTGCCCGTCGGGTTTGTGCGGTGCAGATAGCAGAGCACGCAGAGTTGGGTGTTCAACATTTAAGTGCATGGAATAACTGTAAAGCAGCTGTATGTAGGGGTGGAAATCAGCGCTTGAAGCCTGGGAGTGCAAGCAGAGGAAGAATGGTCACACAGAGACAAAACAGTGTAATTATTATTGTTGGTTTGCTACATTAGCACTGTGGGATTCAGGGTGCCGCTCTCTCCTCGTCTTCTCTTGTGTTCTAAATAAAGCAGAGCAGGAAAGGAAATTCAGCTTTCACTGCTGAGCTGCAGTGCCAGCCTCTTGCAGCTCGGTCACAGTCCTGAGCTGGACATTGGTGGGAGCTGCAGAGCCTGTCCTCCTTCACCAGACCTTCCACATCCCTTCATGTTCTTGGGTTTTGTAGTACTTTGCTCACTGCAGTGTTTTGGGACAGAAAGGGAAGAAGCAGCACATTTTATTTTTTGAAAAATTCTATTAAAAAAAAATCAGGAATTTGGAAAGGGTTCGGCTCAGTTTGAGGCAAAACAACAGACAGCTCAGAGAGCAGAATTACCATTCCAGACATGGGATGCACAGTTGGATGGAGGATGGCCCCTCCTCTGCACAGAGGCTCTGGGTTGTGACCATCACTGTCTGAGCAATCCATTCACTGCTGCGCCATCCCACCACTGTTTAGTTTAAACTTCTTTTTCATCTTTTCATCACTGAATTTTCCTTTTCCTAAAATCCTTCTAACCAAGTTAACAGGGGAGACACCAATCTGCTACCTTGTTGGTGAGCAGCTAACTTTTCTGTGGTGATTCCCACTGACCCTAAAACAGAGGGGCACTTTTCCATGGCTTTCCCAGCACCGACCACCAGCTGATGTCTCAGATGTTTGTGTTCCCATCCAACAGGGACCAAACGGGATACCTGAGAGTATCCAACACAGGCAGCTTTTCTTCACAGCAGTTGCCAGCTGCATTATTCAAAACACCTTACCACTGCATGGCTTCTTGCACAAAAATGCAGTGTGCTGATAAATATCCGTTGCCTTTTTTCCTACCTTTGTCTCTGCCATTATTCTAATTCTGTCCTACGCGTTTTTCCTCTGCTGAGCTTTCAGACACCCTCCTAATCAACATTAGACACGGTGGGAGAATGGGTTGTACCGGTGTGGGTGATGCGTGCTGCAGTGTGTGCGGCTGTGCAGTCAGCTGCAAGGGTGTTGGCACAGCCCGAGCAGCAAATACAGCTCGCTCTCTCTGGGAAAAACTATTTGATTTTTTATATAAATGTATTTATATTTATGTGCATATGTTTGTAGGTGTCAAATATTAATTTCCTTTATTCTGATTTTCTCACATTTGCATCTGTCCCAGTGCCTTGTGGTTCTGGGGCTGGGGCGGCTTTGCACAAGCCTTGCCTTTGAGATGCCACAGGGCAATGAGGGGAACATGCTTCCAAAAGGTGCCACTGTCACTGCTCCTTGTCACAGGGCCTCGGGGGCTGCCATGATGCCACCTGCCTGCCAGCCATTCACCTCTGCAGCGATTGTAGGCAGATGTCTCCAGGTGCAGAGGGGTCAGCACTGAGCACACTGGGCTGAGCAGTCACACCACGGGCTGTCAGAGCCCTCCCCAGGTGTGCACCAGGAGCTTTTTGCAAGAACCCCGTGCAGGTGGGAGCACACCTGGCAGCACACCCTGAGCCAGGCAGGGATGTGAGGTCGTGAGCCCAGGGAGGTGCTGCCAGAGAGGTGACAATTAACCATCCTCGGCTGTTAGCCCCTATCATTTGTAACTCTGGCAACAAATCTCACTACTCCTTTTGATCTGTGTATGAGATTCTTTGTGTCTCTAACAGAGAAAGACCACCTTGCCTCCCTCAAAGCCCTACTGGAGGCCAGCGGGTTAGTCCATGCTATAAGCACGGATAAAAGGGGGGATAAGAAGAAAGAACAGGTCACGACGTGGCAGAGGTTGAGACGCTCAGCTTTAAATACTTTATGGGAAATTGTAAAACTTCTAAACATTTTAATAGATTAACTTCCCCTTTCAGTGGCATCAGTAAAACTGAATTATCATCCTCACTTTTAACTGATGCCCAGACCCAAAACTCATCCATCAGGGATCATTTGGTGATAAAGCAATCAATCCTGTCATGGTGCAGAGGGGACAAACTGTGCAAGATACCATCACCAAATATCCTTTCCACCCAAAGCATTCTGAGAGTCTTTGTCAATGAAAGTGCATTTGTCTAGCCTTATCTGCTGCAGTATACGTGGAATACAAAGGAAGAAAGTAAAACATGCATTTGATGTACATGTGCAGATGGCAGACGTATTACCAACCCGAGGAGGACTGCCTTTCTGGAACTGAACACGGCACCTGATAACCAACCACTGCACCACTTCCTCAGGTACCAAATTAAAAGATGAAAGCAAAAACAACGCTGTCCTAAAAAGTGCTGCAACGTCTGAGTGAGTGGAAAGAGCACCCTTGGTGACTTCAGCCAGAATCTCTAAAATGTTGGTCATCTCTTCATCAGCACAGTGCAAAAGATACTTCCCCTTCATAGTCGTGCTTTGACTCATCACCATTCACACTATTGTTTACTGATGCTTGTTTTTCTGGTAATTAAAGATTTCTATATGTATTGAAATTACGGATCAGAAGAAATGGAAAAAGCTTTTTAAAAATCTCTAGTTATCATAATAGACCAACGGATTTTATTAAGGTATGTATAACATGTACAACTATCATTTGAAGAAATACATTTATCATTAGAAGAATCCTCACTTCAGGTCAGAAAGTGCCCATTTCCACTGCAGAGCAGATTGTTAGCAAAAGCGAATGGTGTTTGAAAGAAACAAATAATAACTTATTTTCTAAAACAGAGGAGAATGTTTAATTTTCCTGCAAAATGTAATAACATTTCTATATGATTTTGCTATGAGGTAAAAAAAAAATAGAATAGGTCTGTTTCTCAGCCAAATATGGACCTTATTCCGGCTGAACTCGTTGGATGTTTTGTGAATGGTGATGTGGATACTGGAGCCAAAGGAAACCTTTACCTACCGCTGCCGTAGGATTCCCATCAACAAACAGGTTTGGGCTAAATTAAGAGGCTCAGCGTAGCAGAGTTCTTCAAAGGCTTTGTGGTTGCTCAACTCTAATTAAAAAAGTCTATTGAATTGGACACTTAATTCCCATTTGTGTCCCTGAAAATCTCTCTTATGTAACATTGTGTGTTACAGTTCTGTGCTGAGAAGCAGTGCTCAGGGATGTTGGGGAATGCGGTGCGTGTGCTTGTTTTGAGGAATAAGGAAAGTCATAGCTGTTATATCAACTGCCTTGTATTTGCAGCATTTAACAAATAGCATCTCCACAGCAGAACACACGTAACTAGGTAAAAGCAAAGTAGGGCTCGTCCGGCTGTGTGTGTGACCCATCACAAACGACTTTATGTCTAGAAAAAATGTTGTAGATTCTGTGCAAAAGCAGTGGAATATCTGTCTGTAAGTAGCTCATCCCGGGCTGACAGTGCAACACAGACCTGCTGGTGCCACATAACTGAATATCTTTGTAAGGGAATTAACGGGGGCAGCAACTGCAGTGGGGCTCAGAAGTGATGACAATAAGAAATTCTTCAGGGAAGATGGTCTGACTCTGCAGAAAGTTACTGACATATGTAGGACAGTAGAAACAGCCCAAGAGAAAACACAAATCCTATCTGAAGATCATGTGGTGAAATGTATCAGAGGGAATTACAGGAGATGAAAATGCAAAGGTTAAGTGCAACGCAGAATCGTCTGCCTCCTGCTGCAGGGAACACTGACATAGCACGTGCACCTGGTCTGAAAGAAGCCAGCAGTGTCAGAACTGCAGGAGACGCTGTAAGGGTCCAAACCTGATATCAGTCTCCAATTCTTGTGAACTGAGGTGTGAGGCAGGCTGAAGTGAGCAGACCAAAACCCACCTGAAAGACTGGGCTTGGAGGCAGACAGCAACCACTCCAAGCACCACGTCATGTGGGCTGAAGCACTGCAAGAAACGTTCCTTGAGGTTTTAATTTCCCTGGCTGGTGCAGAGCAAGCTGCAGTCCATGCACCCAGGGCAGATGAAGCAGTCCCAATAGAAGCATCATTTGCAGCACCTGCTGGCTGCTGTACCACTCTCATCATCCTTCTCTCGCTGAGCACATCTCCCAGGAGCTGCTGATAGGAAGCAATGCACTGTGAGTGCTCTTCCCAGTTCTCCCCATCCTCACTGAGCCCATGGGACGATTCTGAAGATCATTTCTTCAGTAGTTTTGAGTGGCTTTATTGAACCCGCAGATAAACTGTCTTTAAAGAGGCAGTCCAGGCTCATAGAACAGAGCGATAATTATAGGGAAAATGAATTGCATCCTTGAGGTGTGACCCTGTTGAGCACCATTTGGTCAGCAGCAGTTTCAGATGCTAACAGCATGAATAAGTCAGGCCCGACGGCTGAAGGATTATTCCTCCAAGCTCCCCGTCTGGTTTTGGCCCTGGCAGCCAATTGCTCATCCCATAGAGCACACTGAGCACCACTTCTCTGCAGAGCAATACGAGATGCAATTCCTAACGTGAGTAACGAGTCACTGGCTGGAAAGGACCTCTGCCAGGAGTTTGTTAGCAATGGAAAGGAAGCTGGAGAGACAGGAGCTTACCCAGTGACATAGAATATGGCATAATATATTCATTCTTCCATCAGCAAATGGAAAGGCACAGACCTATAAAATACGCGAAAACCTCACAATTAACACAAATGCAGCAAAGAGAAGCATGCTGAGACAAGGAAAATGATTCCTCCATGAAATCAGCCAAGAGCCTGGTCGTGGTGTTCCTCAGCTGTAGGTGCTCATCACCTGGGTGCAGCCTGGATACCACCCACAGCATTGCAGACACGGTTTGGGGCCTTTGGAGCTCAGGGCCTGTCCCTGTTGTGCCACTCCATGACTGCACTTTGTCCAAAAAGTGAGGCAGGAGGAAGGTGAGGAGAAGCCACAGAGCCCCAGAGAGCCCACAGGAGCATCCTATGGCCGTGGGCTCACTCTTGCCCTGCGCCCTGCCAAGCACTCAGCTCATAGCCAGCCTGCTTCAGTTGTTGTCAGCAGTGTGCAAGCAGTACCTATATGCACAGGCTGTCATCCCATCTTATTCCAATAGATCCTTCTGCAGATATCTTGTTTCTCAAGTTCCCCTGGCCCCTGTACAGCTCTTCCTGAGATCGACTGTTCAATGTTTTTAACTGTATTAGAACTGACTTCTTGCCTTTGTGCATACAAATGATGGTAACTATCCCTGTTTATCACCAAGACAGATACATGCACTAATTAGATATTCCCTAATACATGCAACCAGATCCCAAATGTTGTGCAAACCAGAGCCTCCACGGAGCTCCTCAGCATGGTGCTTCCCTGCAGGGAATGCTTTTGGAGCACCTGCGTCCTGCTGCCAGGAAACCGTGATGCTGAGGGCATGAACAAATGCAAACAGGCTGGTGAGGTGTGATGATTTCAAAGTGTGAAATCAAACTATTGCACTGTCACAACTGGGAGGTGGGAATTACGGGCAGGAGGCTGTGCATCGGTGTCCTCCACGCTAACAACCGCTGTGCTGTGCCGGGCACGAGGCAGGAGGGCTCCGTGCACACTTCATTCCCATTTGTGTCTCTTGCAGCACAGCAGTGGTGGGGCTCTGGCTGGCTCCTTGGATGTGTGCAGGAACCCCCAGAAAATGGAAATGATTCGGGAGAACTGATTGGAATCAGCAACTATTAATGGATGCAAAGTGTGCAAATTTGCAAAACACTTTTGGGGCAGTTTCTGTATGTTATTACTCACTCTCAGCTCTACACTTCCAAAAGCACTTTGTTTCTGTTTAATTAAATAAGTGAGAGCCAACTTCTTCCAAGTGCTTCATGCGTCCCACCCCACTGTGATGGCACTGCAGAGCTCTGCTGGGAATCTGGCTCCAGGGGTGTGTGCTGAGCACTTGCAAAATAGAGCTCGTTGAGATGTGGCAGACTGATTCTGAAATGATATCTGGAAATCTGCTTGCAACATTGGTAATAACTCTCCATTTGCATACTCAAAAGCTGACTTTTGGCATGAATATAATTTTCTTATTCCTTCCCTTTGAAATTCTGATCCAGATTGTCTAGACAAGTCATAACTCTCATTTGTGCTTAATGTTTTTTAATTTATTGTTTTACTTTGCTTTCTGATTAATTTGGAAACATCTCTTTCTTAGTGAAGATCTACTGATAGGAGGTTGGAGTTTTATAGGCTTCTCTCCTAATCCCGCTGCTCTGGTCCTGCATATCCTTGAAGTTTGCTCTGAAGCTCAGCCCCATAAATCTAATCCTACCTACTGGCGTGCACTTTCAGACCTACGGTTCATCCAAACACAAACTAATGTGCATTTGCTTTCTGTTTCTCCCTATACTTTTCATAGCAGCACTGTAGATGTTGAAGGAGGTGAATCCTGCAGAGCTAAAAAACATTTAACCATGCCGTGTATTTGCTGAGCAAAGATAGCATGGCAAGGCACCAAGACACCTCCAGCAGGGTCTGCCTCTCGCTTCCTCTCTCTCTTTCTTACTCAAAATACAGCTTTTACAAATATGACATCTTAAAATTAAAATGTTTGTTCTGAAAGTAATAGCCAAGATCATAGAATATTTATGTGATCATTAATATTTGAATTTTGAATAATGCATACTTATATATTTCCACAGAAGAATGCAATGTGCGTCGTACACCGAAGTCATACTGTAACAGCAACAGAAGCAGCTGTGTTTGCATTGCCCACTCGCAGGTATGTAATATCAGATTATGCTGTTAATTCTCTTTGTTCCCTGGAAATATCCGTGTCAGACTTTTATCCCTTGCACACATAGGAGGTCCACATTCATAACAGTCAGTTTCAAATGCAGAGAAGTTCCGTACACGTTGCTGTTAATTCTGCAGCATTGCCAGTGCTGCTTTTGTAATTCACTCTATTTCATTTGTTGCTAATTGCGTCTGCTGCTTCCCAAAGTTTTGTCTCGGGGAAATCTGAGCCATGGCCTCCCTCTTCATCAGCAATGGTACATCTGTGTGCAAGGACATATGGCTGCATATCAAATAGCACTGCCATGGTCTGCCATTCACCATCACTCTTCAGGATGCTGATGAATGTGCTGACAGACAAAGGCTAATTGGCAGACTGTACGGAGTCAGTTTTTGATGACACAGTAGAAATAATAGGAGACAGAGCAGGTAACAAAGAAAGTTTAGAGGGAATAATAATAGAGAGATAGACAGAGAGCATTTCATGCAAGGAGAGCACGCAGTCTGAAATACAGCAGGAGGGAACTGCAGGGCCCCAGAAATGCACGAAAAAGAAAAGGAAACAGGTAAAGGAGAGCTAAGTCTGCACTTAGTGCTGCTGCAGCAGAGAGGGAGGAATACTCTGATGTGAAGGTATGTTTGCAACTGCACTTTCAAAACTGCTGTGGTTCACTGCAGTGTTTGCTTAGGGTTCCTGAGCCAACAGAGCAAACCTGAACCCATTCTCATGAACGTCTGGACTTGCTGTGCCTTTCATATTCCATCCTGTGGGATCGATAGGCAGCAGTTCCACCTGATTTTCACCTTGAGAGTTGGGTGCAGACACTTGTTATGAATGCCGGCACTCACTGAAGTATTTTGTGGGGCATTCATTGCAAGCATAACGACAGCTGTGTTTCTGGTGAGGCCACTTCTGAGTGGGCCCTTCTGAGAGCACGGAGTCCGTGGGGACGCAGTCCCACCTGCACGTGCTGAGGGCTGGAGCTGTTTGTTGGTGCGGTCCCTCTGGCACCAGCTCCAGGATGGGGGCTGGAGAACAACTGCCACACAAACACCCGAGGGAGGAATCTGATGTGAGCGCCACCTGAGAAAGATGTTGCAAAGTAAAGCAAAGCCACTATTTTGTCCACAGACAGTTCTTTGCAGCTGATTGGTAGAGGATTTCCTATGCTTAACTCTGTAATTAGAAGAAGATTGGCAGTCTCTAGTGCATTCTCCCATTAGAAGCCTTGTATGTATTTCCGAAGCTGAATTTTGAGCCTTAGAAAATGAGTCTGAAATGTTGGCTAACATCAGTCACCGTTTACCCACTCCTCTAAGCTGAGGATATGTGCCTGTACATCTAAATGTGTTGTCCATGTAAGTGCCTACCAACAGAAACACGGGAGGGTTTACCTGCTCGGTCAGCTAATGGGTGTAGCTGACTGAAGAAGAACATGTGCACTTCAATCACTGGAGCCTGTAGCTGAAACCTTTCGCCTCGGTTTTTAAAGGGAGCCAGAGTGCTTGGCTGCTCCTTCCCCGGCATAATCCCATTGAGCCCGGCAGGCTGCGGCCAGACAACGTGTCTGCACTGCTGACGGCGAGCTTCCATCAGGGATTTGGACATCTCCCCGATCTGAACTCCGCTTGTAAATAACTGCAGGTGAAATATGCACCCGTAATTACTGTTTTCCTCACAAAAATGTTGGCATTTGATCCTTCCCTTTCTATTTTTTTCTTCATTATAAAGCACAAACATGAAAAATATACCATCATACACCGCTCCGTGCGCAGAGACATTTTACCCTTTAAGCCTCAAAAGGAATATCATGCCCACGTAAATGACCTAATTACTGTGTGTGCGCTCATCATGTCCCAGGTCTGTGTGCAGATATACACATAAAGGCAATAGCAGCTTTGGGAAATAACCTTCCTCATTATAAAACAGCCATATACATGTTCTCCTGTGTGTAAATGTGTGCTGCTGACCGAAATATAATCACACGGCCTTGCTGATGGGGTATGGCAATGGATGGGGAGTATGTGTGTGTGTGAAGGAGTTTGGTAAGCTATGTCTCCTAAATCACAGAGAGCATCAAGTCAGTGTGAGTTAGCCTCCTAAAATCTGACCTTCGTGTTGCCTATAATCGTCCTTAAGTTGGACCGTTCATTGGAGAGCATAACGCTCTGCCATAAAGACAACCCGTGCACTTCCTTTTGTTCTGCCAGTGTCCGCAATCCGGGGAGCTGTTGTGAACACAGCAGTTGCTGTTGGCGGAGGTAGCTGAGCAGTTGTGTCTTTTTCTCCTCTCTTGGCACATGAATCGGCGTTCTAAAAATTCACCGTAGTAATCACAAAATGCTGCTGCAGAGAATGACTTGATAAAACCTTCTGAGATTTCATCCTACCTCGTCCCTTTGTTTCATAACTAGAATGAGTATAATGAATGCAAAAACTCGGTGAATAGAGCTCAGCAGGGCCTACTTTTTTCTCATGACTCCTGTGATTATAATAATTTGATTTTATAGGTGTCTATCCTAAGACCCCAGCTAGGGAGCAATCTTTACTGAGTCATGAACTTTCACATCATTAAATCTCTCCACATTTATTTTAAACATATCAGAAGTGTCAAATAACTTTAGATGTACTAAATTTTATTTGCATTGGGTGAAATGAAGTTCAGCCACGCGGGAAAAGAAATGGGATCGCTTCCGGAGCGCTCAGGAGGGCGGCTCTGCGCTCGGCTCTGTGCCATTCGCCCCATAGGGCGGCACAGCACGTCTCCCATCTAGGCCAGGACACGTGTTTACAAGGATGGGAATCCGAGTAATTTCCTACCCGTCTGAAGGGAATATGAAGGCCTCCTGTCAGTGGGAGGCGTATTATTTATGTTCCTTTTTTTATTATTGTTGTTGTTGATTTCAAAAAATATTTCTTTGTTGGTTCAACGCTGACTCCCGATAGAAAGTGATGAAATGCCCAATATGTTAAAAAACCTTATCAGTAAATCAGAAGCAGAACTATAAATTTTGGCTTTTGAAACCGAACTGACTGTTGAGGATCATTTTGCTCCTGAAATATTACAGCAGTGATCAATTTGCTGTAAAATTAAGCAGTTTAGCTCTGCAATCTATAGATGGAAAACATGTTGTTCTTGAGCAAAGTTTATGCCCTGCCCAAGGGATAAATTAAATTTTATGGGTAAGACATGCATTATTATATGCTTATCTGTTTAACATATCATTCTTTTCCACATCAGTATTATAAATATTTTTAATCATGCATTTGATCTCTTGTGCAAACAGTGATATGGTAATTCCCCCTGCCCCCCTCAAAAAATATGACCAAACACAGTTAATTCATCACAGAACAGGGGAGAATATTCTAATCTTCCTGAGAAATATGCTGAAGATGAAGGCAGAGGCACTTAAAATTGGGGCTACTTTCTAATCATGGGGTGGAATGCAGTCTTCCTGAAGGAGAGGTGTAGCTACATTGCCCATCTTTAGTGTGGCTGTTATTACTGAGTATTTCTAAGTCTCCAACCAGAACCAGGGGCTGCAATCTGAGACAATTCACTTTAAAAGTTAGGGAAAGCAGTGAATATGCGCCTTTAATAACCTTGTGACCAGTTCTGTACATTGCTGATGGTTTCCTTTGAAAGGTATGGACTGGAATCAAAGCTCCTGAGCGGCCGCCGGGTGCCCTCCAACCACTGGCCAGGATTGTCAGTCAGCTTCACATGTATTTTTGTCTTCTTCCACTAAAGGATAAAGAGGGCAGATTCAAACCCCATTGCTGGTTAATTCATATGGCCAGTTTGAATGGGAAGAGTAAACAGCACGGACGTCTTAACATAGCTATCTATCTGCTCACCAGTTGCCTTCAGCATCTGTCACGATGCTGCCATCGTGAATACTCCATGTCATGTTGTTCTGTGTGGAATCTCCCCCATATGCAATTCTGAGCTGAATTACATGAGATTCAGCTAATTTCATCTGGAACTGTACAACTTCTTGACAGAGCTTTGAAAATCTAAAGCATGGGTCCTTGCAGTGTTACCTGCATGGCTGACAACCCTTCTCTGCCCTTACCACCAGTTTCCTTTCAGTCACACATATCATCAGTCTTCTGCCTTTTGGTGCCTGCGTACCACTGACATTGTTCCCAGTCCTCTCAGTCTGCTTTGTTTCTTACATTTTATTTTCTGTAGCATATGCTGCCATGTTTTATCCAACATGACTGCTTTAAACACACACATCTTAGCCCGTAGTTTAGTCCATCTATAATACGTTTCCATGTGAATAAACTTCTTTCCATTTAAGGTGAGTATCTTAATTTTAAAAAAGGGGAGGGGAAAGACAAGGGATGGGGAGGGTGGGAGATGCACCTTCCTTCAGGGTGAGTCCCACCCCGCCATGGAGGAGGTGCCGGGCAATGCACTGCAGGACACAGGTTGCCTCATCAGGAAGATGAGCATGGCGGGGATGAGCTGCTGTCTGCACTGCAGCACAGTGGGGATCCACCAGTTGATGTTTTGCAGTTCTTGGGAGTTGTAAAGAGCCGTTCAAGTGCTGAGTGTTACCATTGTTTCATCCAGCTGCTTTACGCTCAAAAGAGCCACTATGAGGAGCAGTGCTAAGGTGTCCCTTCTTATCGGCATTCTCAGTCACCATGAGGGGTCTCTGCACTGTGTGTTCTTCTCAGAGTGCTGCTGAGATGGAATCGCTGTGGCTGTACAGATGGGCCATGCACTGACTTCCGTGGTAATTTGTTACAACCTTCTCTGAGAACTGGGCTGACTTCCCAAAGGGGCAGAGAAATCCTTCCTGCTCCTCCCTGCCTCTCGGGCGGAATGAGACAGAGGAGGTGGTTCTGGACTCCGATATCTCACACAACTCAACTACACTTGATTATTATTTGCTTCTCGCAACCTGAAAAGAAACCTACTACCAGATTTGTCTGTCTCAACCCCGCTGAAGCTGAATACTTTCATACATATGTATGGATAGCTTAAGTTTTTATGAGCATAATTTGGGCTTTTCAAAATACTGACACAATAACAAAGCAAAATTGAGACACGCATGTAATTTGAATACTGATTTGGTTTTATCTCTTCCTGGTGCTGGCACTTTTGATGCTGCTCTTTTCCATTCCATCTCCTTTCTGTTCTGATTTCCCAATGAATGGAATAAGCTGTGAGTGCACTCACTGCTTCTACCAACCAAATATGGAACCTGAAGAAATGTGTATCTGTGACCTCCCGAAGAGTTTTGGACAATTACTCATCTGCTGTTAGCTCTGAGTTTTCTTTTGACTTCTTAAAGATGTGTTCCCCATCTCCTTCTCCAATAGGAAAGTGAGCACTGTCAGACAGCTCTCACTGTGCTTCTTGGCATTTTCAGTAACATCAGCCCTGATTTTTATGTGCAGCCATGCAGCAGTGCAAGGAGGTCATTGCAAAGGATGCCTTCTGCCTGCACCTCTGGGCAGATGCCTGCAGTGTTGTATGCAGACTCAGGCCAGTGTTCACCTTAGAGTGAACAGAAGGCATTCCACCAACCATTTACTGGTTCACAACATTCAAGTCCACGTCTGCCTCTGATGCTGGGTTTTGCTGTTGTTAAAGGGTTCTCTGTGGGGATTAGGTCCAAGGAAGCTCTGCCATATCTCCTCGCCCTTTGTTGAGGTGTGAGAGTAGCAGGCAAAACCCCAGTCCCACCCCGTCTACATGAAAGCCCAGAGGCACCTCACATGCAGCTGCAGCCAGATTGGAACAGTTTAATGCTGTGGAGAATTTGGTCCTAAAAATTATTCACAGAAAGTACTCAGTGAATAATTTCAAAGAGAAAATTAAAAAGTGCTCAAGGGCAATCTATGAAGAACAGAAAAAGGGGGTTAAATTCACCTAATAAATTATTTGCAGATTGAATAATTCATGGAAAATACAAGCCACATATAGAAGGGTTTGATTCAGAATGTCAGCCTACTCTGCAAAGCGCAGCTACCTCAGAACCTGCCTCTCTCAGGCACCATGTTGGTGTGTTACCACAGCTGAGTTCCCATCTGGAGTCAGATGAGCAGTTCCAGCTTTGCGTACCCAATGCCCAGCAGCACTTGGTGTCGGAGGGATTTCTGCAAGGAAGGTCTTGTAAGTGGTTTATTCCACCCCTGTCTATTGTGGACTTCTTGCATTGGGCAGAAACTGGCGTACAGCTTTCTTCATAGCCATACTCCCAGCCTGGCAGATATTTCCCTGTGTTTAAACTTTCAGAATTTGAGCAGAGCTTTGCTCAGTTGTTTAAAGTTAAACACATACGTAGACTGTGTGCAGAACTACACATGTGTATCATATGCTGATTGCCTTATCATTTGACAAATTGCTGTGTCCTGGACCTGCAGACTTAAAACCACTCTTATATAAATGTAAATGAACATCTAAAACCTTCCTGAGAGCTGTTAAACTCTTGGCTTTGTCTCGTGGCAGAGAGTTGTGCTCAGCACAACACTTCTAACCATGATAACATTCTCAAAATGTTTATGAAAACAGGTGAAAGCATGAGGACATGCAACGGAAAGCCCAGCATTTTCATACGTAAAGTAGGCAACCAAAGAAGCATATGAGAATTCGTACAAAGAGATTTTAAAAGAAATTTAATGATAGACTTCTTAAACTCCCAAATCGCTGTCGGACAATATATATGTTCAAAAACCTATAAAAATATTTTAAAACAATGTATTTTCCTTTCCCTTGGCTGCCAAGATCTCCATTAGGAGGTTTGTGTTTCCTTCCAGCATTAAAGAATATCTCTAACATCTGTAGCAATGAGCGGTGAGGAGTGTCAGTTCTGCTTCGGAAAGAAGCGGTGCCATTTGGAAGGGGAAGAGGCGATGATGACTGCGCCTCTGAGAGCAGCCTGCTGTGCAGCAGGAGGTGTGCAGGGCCTCTTGCAGGGCTGCGCTTTCCGAGTTTGTTCTGCACACCTCTGAGGGACGCAGTCAGGTACGCAGGGCTTGGCCAGTGGGAAAAGCACTGCTGGGAGGTGCTGAGCCCAGCCTGCATGCTGCTGAACACTGCTTGTGTGCTCCCCTGCCTGATTTCCGGGTCAGAAATGTCATATGATCTGCAGAACTGACAGAGCCAGAGCAGTTCACAAACACTTCCCAGCAAAGTGACCTCGCCCTGAAGAAGGAAACACAACCGATTCCCACCAGGAGTTTGGAACTGTGCAAACAGTGCCCGACGTTCTGAGGGAGCTGAGTGTGATTCTCCTTCCTAACACTGCACCATCTCTGTTTAGCATGACGGCTCTCACAGATATTCCAGGTGTTCCCTAATTTTAAGTGGAAAATTCCCTTGAATTCTGCAGGAAATAAAGCAGCCAGGGGATCCTGCCCCATCCTTAAGGAGCCACGTAAACAGGCGTGAGTGACACTCAAGCTTAAAGACAACCAAAAGGGGAAAAAAATGACAAAGTTTCCAAAACCTTTTGGGTGCACCTCAGTCTCAGAGCTGCACTGCCCAGCTGTGCTTCCCTAGAAATGCCTGTGGGTGCCAGCAGTTGGGACAGCAGTTGGCAGTCGTAGCAGCAGAGGTGTGCACACGTATTGCCCACAAAGACACGGCTGCTGCAGGGGCTGTGCCTGCAGGGTTTGTGATGGGACTCCTGATGTGTGTCAGAGACAGAGGCTGAAATCCACGGTGGCTGAAAGGAAAGATAACGCACTGCTCCTCGACCTGAACTGCAATGGGAAGGGGGAAATATCAGTGTTAATCTTGCTACTCGAGCCTGAATCTATGTTATATTTTGCTTAACTTTTCCGGCTTGTTTGTAATTCTGTCTATAATAAACGTATGGCTTTATATTTATTATCTGCATATAGGCTGACTCAAAAACGTGAATTCATCCTTAATTATTTTTTGTGTGTTAAAGTTACACCCTCAGTGTTATTTTAACGTAGGGCTTTTTTGTAATGTAATGATATTTAATTTGCATTAGCACAAGTGACATACAATAGATCATGCTATTATCATGATTGATATCAGATGAACGGGCATAAATTCAACATTATAAATTGAGCCTATAAATGAAACTATTATTTTACAGGAATTACTGTAGTAGAAAGGCTAAGGACCCTCAAGTCAACCTTAGTCAAACCCACTCTTTAGACTTTTATATTTTATGCCTGCAATAAATGCTTTCGTGAAAGCCCATAACCGGCAAAAAAAAAGTCATTGGAAGTCTATTAATTATAATAATACCATCCAAAAAGCTGCGAGGGCTTATTTTTGTGACATCACTCTTTGATTTCTTACTGCCTTAAATTATCCCTTTGTTGGCTGGGTGAGGGTAACAGTCATACTTTTGTCATTAAATATAAGGAGTTTTAAAGCCTGATCCACCTTAGCTCTAATTGATATTGCTTTCATTTGGCAGATAGTGACCTGATTTATAATTTAAATATGCATCATTATGTGCACCTCTTCTGTATAATGAAAAAGCGAAGTTACTCTCATCTTTTCCTGCAATGTTAACATCAAGGAAAAGTATCTTTCTTTTTTCCCTTTTATACTCAGAGCCTAATTGAAAACTGTTCATTGAATTTCAACATGATAGAAAAGTCTTTTTATCTCTCAATTTGTCCATTAGCTATTATAATTGAAGTATCTGCTACACGGCTGAATTGATATTGTTCTTGTTTAAATTCTGGATTTCTCTAAATCTCCTATGAGGCATCAACTAAAAAAATGTGGGTTAGGAGACACCAGCTAACAGTGCTGCCGAAATGGGGCGTTAGGCGAGCACTCCACGTGTGTGCAGCTACAGAAAGTAGGAAGTCATCTAATTTTACTGGAGAACGTGTTGCATAATAATCCTAACAGCATGACCATAAGGTTTGCTAATTGCCACATCTGTTTAACGGCTGTCAGATGTTTGCCATATGCTGCCATCAATATTACAGCAGAGTACATTACGGGGAGTTTTATTGTGTTCGACTGTTATTTATTTGCCACAGACATTACTGCAGCCAGTGACGTCTATTTATGTTAGATCACTAATTATATTTTAAAAGCTGCATGTAAAATCCCTGTTTTCCAGCTTCCTTAGGCCCTATTTCTGATGATGTAACCAATAACTTTTTCCTTACAGATCTCTGGACTGATTTATAAATTTCTCTCTCCGTCTGGTAAATAATTCTTCAGTAGAATAACTTATTTATGCTGTTTTTGAAGGGTATTTCTGTACCCAAGTTAGCTTCTAATGGTGTTGTTTGTAGGAGCTCAGAAATAACTTTCTTTTTCAAAGAGCCCACTTCACCCCATGCTTTTTTTCAACGGTACACGGATCGTGGGTGGAAGATAATTCAGTGCTCACAGCTAGGGATGCTGGGTACCTTCATTCTAAGCCCAGCCTGCCCTGTACCCACCACATGACCTTGATTCCTTACAGGACCTTAATTCTCATTTGCCATTCTGTAAGCTAATAGCTTCTGCACAGCCGTACTGTACCTACAGAGCAGTACCTACAGAGCTCACCCATTGAACGCCTGTAGGGAGCACCAGGTGATGCAGCAGTGCTACCATTAAGGCACAGAAATAGGGCTCATCTCCGCTGGTCTTTTGAACATTCTTTCTTGCTTTCTTTAAATGACCTTTCAATCGGTCTCTGCATTGCTTTTGCGTTACATGTAGCTGCTGCAGCAGTGAAATAGGAAGCAGGGATTGACAAAGTGCAGACTAGGCAAAATATGCGTGATGTGATTTAATATGAGTTGATAGGTGTCACTGATCTCTATTATAAATAGACTGTGTGAATTCCATATGATGTATTATTTATCTATTGTAGATGCCTTTTTGTTTCATTAATAAAGCTGGAAATCAGACATATACGTTTCCAATGATGAGTTTTTGGCAATACAAGGCATCGTGGTATTTGTCTGCAATTGCTCAATTATTTTGATGATTTTCTTCTTCTTTCCCCATAAATGATTAATGCTTGAGATGTTTTCTCAAGATTCTTCTGATTTTAGCTCATTTGTCCAGCTGAAGTCTTTTTTCCCTCTCTGATGAAAGGAGATTACTGCAGTGTAAGGACGTACACTTTGACCTGAGCTGTAGCTCCTTTGGAGCGCTGTGCTGTAGCACACAGCAGAGGTCCTCTGACTGAGGTCTGTGAGGTTTGGTAACTCCAGCAAAACTCACATCAGCAATGCGCATTCAGTTTAAATCTGCTTCAAAGCAGAAACTCATTTGCTCTTGTTCTACCTGCAGTTAAAAACGTTCCCCAGGTATTTCTGTGCTTGAGAGTGTCCATCGCTGCTTACATAGGTAGGAAAGACTTCACATTTCAAAACCCTGAAGCGAGCCGTAAGAAGCAGCCAGCAGTGCCTCCTGCCTACTCTTTCTGAAGATGCTCAAGCCAAGATATCCTTGAGGACGTCAAAGCTTAAAACAAAAGGCAGAACTGGGGGTGGTGCCGGGCGCAGGACACAGCCCTCGGCCCTGGGGGGACAGATGGCAGCGGCACCGGCAGCGCTGCCCGCAGCAGGAGGTGCTGCGCTCCCCTGAGGTCTGCCTTCCGAGAACACCTCCATCGTAACTGAAATGCGTCTGCCTTCTGCATTTGATCTCCTTATTTTCTTCTCATATGCCTTTTTAATGCTGTTTGTAGCCATTTCAATTATGTGATTTCCTTATCTGTATACCATTGAGAATACTGTACAAGACTTTATAAACAGCTACTAAGTCTATCTGCCTGTCATTTGGTTTTCATTACGCGAGATAACAATCCTTCTCATATCTTATAAGAAGATATAATGTGATTGTTTCTAAACGGAGAGGGGAAAAAAGTCTAGTCTGCATTATACTTAGCCTGGTAGTGTTTGTAATGTTAGTGGTGTCAGCACAATCTCCGACATTTTTTCCTTGCTGTGGTCCGGGAAGAATTATCTCTCTGTTTTTTTTTGTGTTTGCTGCTATCTACTCTTTTTCTCCATTTTAGACACAGTGAGTTTCTTATCTGGAGCGTGGTTACGTGGCCACGGATTTGCCTGTATTCAGTCTGATCATTCCTAACTGTTTCGTGGGGCTGATACACTGAAGGGAAGGATGAGAGGCAATTGTCAACAGCTCACTGTATTAAATATGGATAGATATTATTCATGTAATTTGACAGTTCTTGACTTTCAGCTGTATAATGACAGTGAAACGGTAGGAATTCCAGCAGCCGAACTTCTGTCTTACTTCAAGATAAGCTTATCAACTGTAGCCTGAATCCATTCAACTCATAAGCAGATCAAAACTCATGTCATGCTGAACTGCGGCACTGATTCCTGCTTCCTACTATTGCTTTACTTGTCCATATGGTCTTAGTTCTGTTTGCCATCTTACAGTTACTTTGAGAGGTTTTTGGGAGACCGACTGTCTCATGTATTTGTTCAGCACCTTGTACAGTGAAGCCATGGATCTTGCTCAATGCCACCAAATGCCCAAGTAACATAAATACTATGTAATGAAGTGATAATAGATGATGGTCAGCCCTTGGGTTTTCTTCTCTCTTCATCAGTTACACACTTGAATTACAAAGAGTGGTTGCTTTGTTTGGTCTCCCATTTAACATGAAACAACACCCTGGAGTTTATCTTATGCTATTTATCCCAGAACTTCAGTGGGATCCCTGCAAATATGCAGGAATTGTGCATTTCTTTCACCATTTGTGCAGCACGGTGTGGCAGCTGCAGACTAAACAACGTCTTTAGGTTAAGGATTGATCAAGTGTCTGTGGAGTTTCCATGCTCCATTACGTGCCTTCCAGATTACAGCACTGCTTCCAAACCGGTGGGATTTGGTGGGGGAGGAATGGTGCGTTGTAGAATTTTTGGCAGCCAAGCATTCAACTCCAAAATAAAAAAATAAAAAATATTAATACTTAAAAAAAACCCCTTGAGTTGTAACAGCGAATGTGAAATCTCTCTCCTGTCATCTCCACCTTCATTTTCTTCTCTGCCAGCTCACTGGAGTTTTATCTCATGGGCTGTGAACTCCTCCAGGCTAGGCCTGTCTTCCTGGTTCTGTCTGTGCAATGAAGAGCATAAGAGCACATAAGAACATACAGATGTGGTTGCTGGCTCGGGCCGTGGGCTGGTGTCCTATCTGCCATCAGCCTTCATCCGCCTGCCAGTTTTTCCATCATCCAACCTCCTGCTGGAAATACGGCATGCTGATGGGAGCCAATCGCTGCAGACTTCACCAGAACATTTTCCAAACAGTTATGTTTATTAATTCATCATTGATGTGTTTTTCTTCTCCCAATTCTTCTGCTCTCTCCTCCAGTGCCCTGCTGAGCAGCGGCAAACAAAAAATGATCGCTATTGGAATAAGTGATGATATGGAAGTTTTGCAATTTCTTAACGGTAAGAAATCCTCAGCTATTGGACTTCTTCTATAATATGTGAGAAGAAATACGACTCCAGGTTTCACTATGAAATGCATGCCTCAGTGGCTCAGTTTATGCATTCATAATTATATTTACAATTAGAAATAATGTAATCGGGAATAGATTTTTTTTTACTGGCTGACTGCACAAAATGAGTTGGGGAGAAAATGTAGTTTTAAGCCACGCTTTCTTCCCCACGGTTTAGGATCACTTAACCTTCATCTCAGTCATACATAAAGAGATGATAGGCTAATGAAGTCCATATGCAGCTGTATGAGATCTAAAGATTGCCGGGTCCATCACTGGGTTCCCTTCTGCACAGCAAAGCCCCAAATACGGAGGATGCAATGGCAGAAGGACACAAAAGCACTGCAGAGACTCTGCAGTTACGGTGTGCAATGGTTCCCTGTAAGTGCTTTAATTCTTTTATAATAGAAAAGAGAAGCTTTTAATGGAGAAGCAGAAGAGGAGAGAGTGCGAGGCATCTCGTAATGGAGGATCCAGGTGCCCTGATAGGCAGGGTTAGGGGGTGCTGTCCTGCAGTCTGTCTGCTCCTGGGAAGCCCTGAGATGTCAAAGTGGTGCAAAACAAGATTGTGAACCGGGTCCTGCTTGTTTTAAATGGAGGCTTCAGGGCAGCGCTGAGCTCAAATGCAGACTATTTTGACACAGCATAAAATTTATGATTCCTTTCCTCTCTTGAAAACTAATCAGAAAGTTATTTCTGTGAAAATTTGATTCTTAACTGAAAAATTCTAATCTGTTAACTTGTTTTATTTTTTCCTTGATCATCATTTCCCATCACTGGAAAACAATGGAGAATGCTCTTGTTTGCTGATAGTTTCTGAAGCATTTTCCTTCAGTCTTTGGCCAAAATATGCAATGAAATGTATGTTCACATGTTCTGCACAGTGATTTTTGTCAGAAAAGCCATTTCCCGTCAAAAAGATTATTTCAAGGGATGTTTTCACTTGCCAGATTGAGAAGCACATTAATGCTGGGCTGCAGTCAGGAGGGCACACTCATACAGTGGGCTTCCACACTTCTCATGATACTTTTCAACAGGACTGTCACTGGCAGCACAAGGTGCAGCAATGTCAGTTTTAATTAAAACCTTTCGTTTTACCTGCTGCAAGGAACAGCTGCAGCATAAACTGAGAAGCAAAGGCACCACAACATGTACAAGTGCAGGTTTTGTTGAACACAAACAGGAGGCATTACTCATGTGAACTCCACACAGTGCCGATCAGCCCAACAAATTCCTTTTCTCCCGAAGATGCTCCACACAAACTTCTGCTGGTTTCCAAAAATTGGTTGCCAAAAAATATGCAGTGGAGTCAAAGGCACAGTGTGGGTAAAAGTCAGCACGGGGTGGAGAGGCCAACAGAAGTACCTCTGCTTTATGCTGACCCTCGAAGTGATTGCCAATTTGGGCATGCAGAGAAGGGATGGGTGAGCAGCAGGGAGCAGTGCAGAAGGAGATGTTGCCTCCCCCAGTCTCCCTAAGGACCCATTATTAAATAACTGCTAGAGTAAATTGTCAGCTGCTGCTTCTGATAGTCCTCATCTTCTCAGGCTGAGCTCTGGGAGTGAGCAGAAATGCACTTCACCAGCTGTGAGTGGAAAGGACACCACGGGCCACGGAGCCTGGCCTCTCTGCAGCCTGTTGTCCATGGTGATGTCTGGGTGTTTGGAACCCCTTCCCCCCAAAAGAACCAAGGCTGTCTGCGCAAATGTGTGAAGTGAAACACAGTAGGGAGCATGGACGATGCCTGCCCTGTTGTAAGCTGGTGGGGGTGGAAATACCCTGTGTGGGGAGAGGTGTCAAGGACCTGAAAGTGACAGCATCTTCAGGCAGCTGGGTCTGAAGGAGGAGGAGATTTCCCTACAGCCTCAACCTGCTGCGCTCTCCTCTTCCTTGGTTTCCCATTATGTGCAAAAAGAAGGTAAGCAATGTCATCTCTGAGGGGGGGGAGGTCATTCATTCAGTAATGACAATCAAACTGTTATAAACTGGAAAATCGCTAGGTCTGATCTGCAGTGTATTTCTCTTCCTTTACTTGTTTTTTGGAGGTTTTGTTTGCTTGTTGTTTTGTGAGGAATCGCCTTGTGAGATGTGCATCTCATTTCCATGAGAATTTTCTGAGTTGCCCAGGGAAGAGCAACTGCAGCACCTAAGTTACCTTTGTATAAGATAGAGGTAGCAACTAGTTGAGAGACACAAAGGACCTTTGGAGTTTAAACTTATCAGGTGTTCTGCCTAATATAGCTGAGCTAGAATTGATGCTGGCACTGAAGTTTTCAGAGCTGGACTATGCTGTTTAAAATGGGATTTCACACTAATGGGGCTAAAACAAAATAAGGTGTGAGAGGAGATTTCAAAGTGTACTCGATTGTATCAGTCATTCAGTATGAACAGAAAAATTACAAATACAACCAGACAGCACCCTCTTCTGGAGAATGCCATCCATGCAAAACTCATAAATACAGATATTGCAGAAAGTAGAGTGATGCTGGTCCTAAAGGAGAAAGGGAGAGAAGGCAAGACTCAGTAGTTAATGTTTCACATTCAGTTTTCCAAGGAAGACACAGGGGAATATTATTATGCTTTTATTTTTCTGAACGTTTTATATTAAGACATGAAAAGTGAACGGATGCAGTATCAGCTTATTCCAAAATCAGATCCCAGTTATGAAAGATTCCTTTTCATCACAGCTTTACCATTACTGCAAGAGCCTTTGGGGAGGTCACGCACCAGATCTGGGTTAATAAGCTTATGTATTCCATTTTTCTCCACTTCTGAGCATGTTATTTTCTGTTCAGGATGTATGTTCATTAAATAATTTGTGGAGCTGCATTTTATTCCGTCACTCTTTGTGAGCAGCTTGGCTTATGCAGCTGATACTGATAATTTTGCAGCTGATAGCAGGGCATTCAGTGAATGATTACATGGTACAAAAGGAATTTGCTTCTTGTTTTTATCTAACAGCTGCTAACCTGGCTGAAGAAGTCTTTTAATGTAGAAGTTAGAAAGGTTTATCCTGACCAGTGAGGATATGAGCAGAACTTTCTCCCACCGACATCTGACAGTAAAACATTCCTCTTTGTGGCCCTTCCCACAAACTGCAGTTGAGCACAGGGGAAAGCTGATAAAGGTGGTTTTGATGCAGACTGATAGGCACTGCTTGAACTGAAACTCTGCAGTCTTTTTGCATGCACAGACTTCATGCGTGACAGCAAGATTTATAGAGAGAAACTGAAAGAAGATGATTTTTTGTAAGATTTGGAGCATATGAATTAATAAATTCTGGTTGTCCTGGCTCTTTGGAATCCCATTCTGTCTAAATTTCAGTTTTGTTTTCTGCTTTCCCTCCCCAGTAGAGTTGAACCTGGGAATAGCATCGCTCAATGGCTCGTTAGTTTGATAAAGTGGTAAAAGCGGCGATAGCTGCAATGGGTACTTCCAGCTCAGAAGCATTTATAGATCTCGGGGGAATTCTGAAAAACACCAGAAGGTCTTTAGGTACTGAATCACAGGCAAGTATTTTGAATCTTTAATTTTTTTTATATATGCTTTTCTATGAGAATGTCAGAACTAAAATATGGAATATGCTTTTCCCATGTGGTTTCTATTACTTGTAAAGCATTCGAAAGCTTCTAGAATAAAATTACCTCTATGCCCTGCTAGGGAGCAGGCAAAACTCCACTGAGTATCAGGGGAGTCCCTCTGCTGGTGTTTCTTTCCATTTTTAACCCAAATCTAATAATAAAAATGACTGAATATTAGGCCAGAGCTGTACAATCTTAGCTCCTGCATCTATTTGTTATCATGTTTATCCCAGCGGAGCTTTACTGTACTTTTATATTTGTACAAAATGTGCTGAAACAAATTGCACAAATTAGCTGCCTTATTTGCAGGTGTGATGTGTGCATCACCGCCAGAACTTCAGCTTCCTTTCAAAGTTCTTTTCAGAACAACCAATCTGCATTCAGGAAAAGAAAGAATTGAAACAGAAATGTACGGAGATGAGAAGTGCAGGAAGGAAAGTTCTGCCAAGAAGCAACCTGCAAATAAGAACTGTGTTGCAGATAACAGATCATAATAATAATGATGTTTTTATTTTAGAATAGTTTAGAGATACTCCAGCAGAAATCCCAAGTCTACACAACTTACAAAAATGTTAAAGATGGGGGAGGTGGGGGCACAAAACATTTTCTCAAGGACAGCGGGAGCCTGAGCCCATCCAGGCCACCAAAGGCTCCGCAGAAACAAAACTGGGCAGTTTGGGCATGCGCCAATGGTACCACTGCCGTACATCCATCCCGGCACCCCCAGAAGAAGGTGACTGCATGAACCAGGGCTGCCGGGCAATGGAATCACACACTGCGTGCTGCAAAGCGACTGCAGATGATCAGAAATTCCCTGAGTTTAACCCTGAAGCAATAGAGCTAAACATGGCTGGGTTTCCCATTGTGTGAAGGATGCTGAAGCACAGCTGCATGCTTAACCCCAAGAAACGCTGACAATTTCCCTTGTGTGGGTTTAGGTCTGCTTTCTGACAATGAATAATTAGACATCTCAACATCAAAATGCATTTCTGTTTTGTTACAATATTTATTTGAGGCTTAATCACAGTTGTCAATGTGCTATTTCAGTGAATAATATTTTAATATTGAGTTATTTTACAGCTCATGCAGCAGTAAGACATATATGAAGGTACTGGATGATTATTTAGACTTTATTTATTGCAGAGGAAAACAATGACATTGAAAATATTGTATAAATACCCAATACATTAAACTGCAAAACACCTACTGTGCACTACGAATGGAAGCGACGTTATTTGGAAACATTTGAAAAAAATAATATAATTATATGTTATCAAGACAGAGACAGATTACCTATTACTGTAACATAATTAATTTGAGCTCAGTGGATTTCTGTGGCTGTGTTTGTCATTATCCATCAATATAATTACAAAATGCTAAGAATTGGTTTTTAATCTTTAAGTTACTTTAACTGGCTGCTTTTTTCTCCAAATCCACCCTTCATTTGTCTCCATCTTCAACATCTGAAGTGTTTAATTACGATTCACATTTCTTTTTTCATCAGTTCCCACATTCCAATCTCACTCATGATGTTTTCACATCAGGGCATTTCAGAGAGAGAAGCATTCCCTCTTCAGTGGCCACAAGCTTAGAACCAAGTTTATGTTCTTTTCTTGCAATACCTTTGGGGGGTTTTCATATCTTTTTGGTGTGTTCTCCTATATTTATGTTTTTATACCTCTGTTTCCTATTATACATTTTTTTAATCTTTTAGAGCTGTCCTCATCCACGCAGTGTGAAAGGCCATGGAACAGCAAATGGTACAATATTTGAAAGAGATTTCTCTATTTGTCTCCTGCCTGGCTCAGCTAATAGCTCTCTTCCCGTTACTTGGATAAGTTTGAGGTTTCCTTTCTCTGAGCTTGCAAGGTAGGTTACGTTGCCCTGTGCGATCTCGGTGTGCTGAGATGCTCTGTGTGACGGGGCTGGCTGGAAGCTCTGTCGGAAGGCAGAAGTGTGCCCATTTCTTGCCGGCCATAAATGCCTGTCTCCAGCAGAGCACTGAGGCCGTAGCTGTGCAGCACAGTGCCCAGAGATGCCCGTCTCCAAGGCCTGATGAGGTCTGACTTTTTTATGCCTCTATCTGACTTCTTTCTTTTTCTCTCATGATTGACATTTGTCTTTTCCGGGCCTTGTTTGCTTGAGCTGCATTTGTAGGCAGCCTGGAGCAATGCAGTGTTTTCATTGCAGTCAGGTTAAGGGTGACAAAGATTACACATGCATACTGATTTATGCCTTAAAGGCTGGAAATAGTGTCAAGTGTGATCTCAGCTGAGCTCTGCTCGATGACTCAAGTGCTCAGCACAGTGTTATACTCCCAGACATCAATCCTCATCCAGTGAAATGAAAGCTCTGTCCAGAACATCGTTCAATAAAGTCCTGATCTCTAAGTGTTATTAGTTATTAATAAGATAATAATGATACTTTCAATGTTCACGCCAGAGCCAGAATCGAGCCTTTACTGGGCTAATAGTGCTGAAAGGCAAAGCAGTGAGCAGTGCCAGCCTCAAAGAGCAATCTGCAAACGTGCACTGCACAGATGGTGTGCACACCTGTGTGTGTTCTGAGAACGTTGCACTGCAAGGTTGTTGTGCAACAGTATAGGCAGATTATCTTCATGTAGCCCAATATCTTTAAAGGTGGTCTTTACAGAATTATTCTTGCAGATGCCATGTGTCAGTTCTTTGTAAATAGTAGTGGATTGGAAGTGGTATCCTAAAGGTGTCAGACACTTATTAAATATCTCATACTCTATATTAGGCCAAAGTCAGTGCTTATGGACAGTTTTTGATTCTTCCTCTAAACTTATAAGTAAAGGGGGGGGGGGGGGGGGGGGGGGAGAAAGCCAAAGAGTGATTTGAGACCTCATATTGTCCTGAGGTATGAAAGGCCAAGGACTTGAACCTCAGGTGCCCACATTGCAAGCTGCTGGTTCTTCTTGTGCAGGTGTCTTCCCTTTCTGGTTTTAACCTCACATAACTTCCTGGACCTGAAAAGGGCTTCTCAACAAACACAGACATCATCAAAACCCTCATAGCCCTATGGAAAATGTTCGTGTGGCCCCACCTCCTCTTCCCCCACTGAGAAGACAGAAAATTCCCATCTGACTGCATTTGCAGCATTCTGGGAAATACCAGAGATGGGAGAACAAGACGAGCAGTCCAAGACTGAGTGTTTCCAGTTGCTTTCAGCCCTTGCCAGCATAGGAAACTAAGCAGTTTGTTGTGCTCCTGACCAACAAGACAGCTGTCTACAAAACAGCTGGAAGGAATGGTGGAAAGGGGTGGAGGGAACTTCTCTTCCAATGCCAGTTAGCAGTATATTCAGCTCTGAATCCTTTCCCTTAAGTAAACTCAACACATCTCTTTAATATTGTCCAATTTAATAATGAAGCAAATGTTTCTGTAAGAGCTGGTAATGCACCAGACGCGAAGCCATTCATATCTGACTCAGCAGCGCAACCTCAGATCGTCCATGTGTCAATTAAACACTGCTTCCCTGACGCCCAGTCTGAAGCAGCGAGCACATCAGTGCTCCTACCCACTGTATCAGCTGTGGCAGTCCGAGGGGGCACTCAGCCTGCTTAGCTGCCATTGCAGTCTTTGGATAAATGAAAATTCACTTTCCAACAAAACATGCTTATTCTTTTCCAGTCAAAACAAGCAGGCTTGTATTCTAACAAAAAGGCATCAAACCAGGAGAGAAACAGACTGAAATATGTTCCATTATACTCCCCGGTACACCTGTGACTGCAGCTGTAATTGTGGACAGACAGGCAGTCACTGTCAGCGTTGGAAGTGGGTCACGGTGTTCTGGAAAAACAGCAAAATGAGTTCAAAGTCAGCATTCGGTTCCAGGGCTCAGTCTGCACAGTGGAAAAAATAGATGCGGGTCGATTGCTCATACTCAAAGATGTGGTTTCCTTTTGGATATACTCCCAAAACAGTCTCATCAGCACTGAGCACACCCCTATTTCTGTTCTGTGCAGGTACCGGCTGTGTCACCGTGCTAATGTAAACACAGCTGCATTTCCAGAGCCAATGTAAATGCTCTGATTGTTATCAGTTTAGGAAAGGGGGATTCTGATTCTGAAAGTCCAGAAAACCTCCGAGAGGCTTTTCTTTCCAGTGACTTCAGCAGGGGTCAGATTCTTCTTTGGCTGTACAAATGCAGCAAATATATAGGTGGATGTTTGAGATCGGGGGTGAGCATGACTGGAGGACAGGTCAGGGCTTGTGGAGGACCATCAGCCTGTAAGAAGGGGAGTGTAGGAAACGAAGCCGTCTTTCTGGCAGTGACACCCGTGACAGCAGCCTCGTGGCTCCCAGCACTCGGCTCGGGACCCCGCATGACGCTGCGCGGAGCACTGCGCTGCTGGCGGCCGAGTCCCGCGGGCGGCTGTGGGCACCGCAGCACAGGGACGGAAATCCATCGGAGCGCGTCCGCAGGACGGCTAACGAAGGTGGGAAGGGGTCTGCAGGGAAAGACGTGCGGAGCGGCCGAGCTCGGGCAGCACCGCCGCACCGCTCCCAGACGCGCGGACCGAACGCGGCCGGGTAACGCGCGCTCGGTACCGCCATCCCTCGGTACCACCGCACCACGTGCGCCGCGCCCGCACGGCTGCCGGCCCCACGAGCCGGGCGCGCGGCAGCGGCAGGAACTGAGTGCAGCCGCGGCCCCGCCGCCGCCACTGAGCATGCTCGGCTCCTCCACATCCGCCCCCGCTCGGCCGCCCGGAGGCGGGGGGTGCGGGCACCCTGCCGGCAAGGAGCCCCTCGCGGGCGGCGGAGGCGGCGTGCGGGGCTCTCTCCCGCCATGAATCCGGGCGGCGGAGGGGCGGCGCCGGCCTTCCCCGGCCCCGTGCAGTGTAAGTGCCGCTGCGCGCCGGCGGGTATGCGCGCTCCGGGGCCCGCGCGGCGGAAGCCGACTGGAGCGTGCGTCCGGGCAGGCCCCGAAACCTGAGTAGCTCAAGAAACGGGCGGGAGCGGAGCCCGGGAACCTGGCTGGGGGGGAACCCGGGAATCTGGGTGAGCGGAGCGGGCCGCGGGACGCCGGGAGCGGCGGGAGCGCCGGGCGGGGCGGCTCCGAGCGGCGGGCCCGGGCCGGACCCCCGCGGCGCCCCGGGGCCTGCAGCGAGATGCCCCGCCGTGGGAGCCGCTCACCGCGTCCCGCGGCTCCGCCCCTCGGGCCCCGCGGCGGTGGCGGTGCTCGGGCCGGGTGGCCGCGCGCTCGGGGCGAGCGGAATCGGCCGCTGTCAGCTCGGCCTGAGCTGCCGGTCGCGCCGCTGTGCTTCCAGTTCCAGGAGGCACCACGGTGCTGGTGGAGCTCACCCCGGACATCCACATCTGCGGCCTCTGCAAGCAGCAGTTCAATAACCTCGACGCCTTCGTGGCCCACAAGCAGAGCGGCTGCCAGCTGAGCGGCGCGGCGGCCGGGGCCACCAGCACCGTGCAGTTCGTGTCCGAGGAGACGGTGCCTTCGGCGCAGGCACAAACCACGACCAGAACCATCACCTCGGAGACACAAACCATCACAGGTAGCGCTGCCAACCTGCCGCCCCCGCTGTCACCTCAGGGGTCACGTTAGGGGACGCAGGAGGTGCTGCGGTCACTTGAGCAGAGGAAGAAAAACGGGTGGTGTGCGACCTTCTTGGTGCTGCTGTGACAGCTTCGTTTGTTAGCTGAGATATCAGAACGGCTCTTGTCCAATGTGTTATGTAACCATGTTGTGCAAGCTGATTAAGATGGGCAGTACTTAAGGAGAGCAGCCAAATTGCCGTGCAGTTTGGCTTTTTTAAGAGTGCTCTTGACGAGGAGCAGGCTGGGAATTGCAGTCAGGCTCTCACCCAGGCCTGCATTCCCACCACTGCTCCCAGGGCTCATTGGCACACAGAGTGTTGCTCAACATTTCTGCCTTTGCAGAGGCTCGAGGGAAGCACTGATCCTGCAGACGTTGAAATAGAACTGGAATTTCCTTCCATGGGTGAAGGTTATTTATTTCAGACTGAGGCCTTACTAAAATCCAGATCTTTTAAGCTGTGTAGACAGATTAGCACAGAGAATCTGGAAGGGCAGTGAAGCAAACTGAATTCAGGGCTCACTTCCAGGAATTTTTGTACTGCAATCCTTCAGCTCAGTGTGGATTTTGGATGAGTCGCTTTTCTGCTTCCTCTTTACTCACCTTTAAAATGAGAGCTAGGACATCCTCCTGCTCTTTTGGGTTATAACATTTAATTAGTCTAAGAGCTGGTACCTGGGCTGACAGAGTTTTACCTGTTACGAGTAACAGCTGAAAGCAGTCCAGAAGGAGGCTGAACTTTTATTTGCACAATGCCTTTTGACAGCATTAGCCATGTAAATATGCTGCTTTCTTTTTTTCTCCTTTGGGCTGTAGCACAGCCAGCATTGGAAAAAACAAACAGAACTTTGTTAGTGAAAGAGCTGGACAGTGAGCAGAAGACATAGAACACTTAACAGAGCAGCCAGATAAGATTCAAAAAGGGAAACAGGTGGGCCTGCTTAGGGTCATAAGAGGTCCAGGACAGAGTTTTCAGCTGACAGCAAGGGAGAAAAAAGCCTTTCTGCTTTCCCTCACCACCCTACTTAGAAGAAGTCTTGAAGATAAATGTTGCTAGAATAAAAACAATACAGAATGGCATGGTTGTAATTAATGAGTGTCCATAATTAATGAGATTGGAAAATATCTGGAAAGATTTTACTGATTGGACAAGTTAATGTTATCAAATTGAACTATTCTACATGTGTAGTTTCTGCACCAGAGTTTGTTTTTGAGCATGGCTATCAAACATACCTGCCCAGTGAGAGCAATGAGCCTCCGGCTGCTGCTATCGTCTCCACACCACCGAAAGCACGTTCAAGAAAGTCAGCTTCCTCGCTTACACAGAAGAAACTGAACTGCTGGTATCCAGGTAAGATGTGGACTGTGTTGTGCGTGTACTAGCAGTGTATCAGTAGTAGTTTGCTATTGATTTCACACACCCTAGGCTTTGGTCCTGAACTGTGATGTATTCTGGTGGTGCTTCGACAGGCTTGTGTACAGACACTGGCCTAGGCCTGCAGCCGTCACAGCGTGAGGACAGTCTTGTCATGTTTTTGCTAACTGTTTGTTGTTAGTCAGCGTTCAAGAGCAGGTTGGGTGGGGCTTTGAGGAACCTGGTATGGCAGAAGGTGTCCCTGCCTTTGGCAGGAGGTTGGAACTGAGTGGTCTTTGAGGTCCCTTCCAACCCAAACCATTCTGTGATTGGGTCAGTTAGCATGTCTGTAAGGATAGGCTGAGTCAAAGTATTTGGAGAACTTAACAAGTGAAGGTCATACAGTATGCAGTAAGTACATGGAGACACTCATGTAGATGAGTAGTGATATTAATGGGAGCAGAAGTTGAGGCTCTTTCTTTTGTAAGCCCGCCTTCACTTGATAGGCACGTTTTGGTTGTGTAGGTAATGATAGATCTGTTGGTTTGTTTACTTGCTTTGACAACACAAGTGATGCAGGAAGCAGTTACCCACCAAAAATGCTCTTGAGAAAAAACAAAATGCCCAGAATATGGTAGTTTGCTGTTATTATTTTGTTAGATTTTTCCATGAATGTAATAGTGTGCTTTTCTTGATGTTCCTGCTGTCAGGTTGCCAGTTCAAGACTTCCTATGGTATGAAGGACATGGAACGTCATCTGCGAACACACACAGGTTTTTATGGTTGCTTTGTTTTACTTTTTGTTGGTTTCCTCTTTTTGGCTCCTTACCCAAATGCCATATCTGTAGATAAATTAGCTAAAATACACACTTCTGTACGTTCTAGAATTGCAGTTCTTTGTGACTGAGGAATGGCCCCTTTTTGGTAAGCCACGGTGTGCCACCGTGGGCACTGTGCTCACAGCTGTGAGGCACAAACACTGTAGACATGGCATAGTTAAACTGAGATGCAGACCATGTGTTTATCAGGTGGTGTGTAAACCTATTTTGTTCCCAATATCAAAAAGTTATTTCAGTGGTTTACCTGCCTTCCTTCAAAACACCGATTTCAAAGCTGTAAAGGGAAAAAGTTCCTAAGAGCCTTCTGAAGCCTTAGCAGACTGGCTGATAACTGAAATCCTGTATCCAGTTTTTGAAAACTAATCATGTTGCTGGTTGGAAGTGTTAGGGGGGTTTGTTTTTCAGTAGCATCCTTATGATGCAAAAATTCATCATGTTTGGATGTTCTGTTTGTTGCAGGAGACAAGCCCCATAAGTGTGATGTTTGCAACAAATGTTTCAGTCGCAAGGATAAGCTGAAGATGCACATGAGGTCTCATACTGGGGTGAAGCCTTACAAATGTAAGCACTGTGACTACGCAGCTGCTGACAGCAGCAGTCTCAACAAGCACCAGCGCATTCATTCCAATGAGCGTCCCTTTAAATGCCAGATCTGCCCTTATGCAAGCCGCAACTCTAGCCAGCTAACTGTACATCTCAGATCCCACACAGGTAAGCTTATACCAAAATTCATGTCTGTAAAAGTTTGAAAGCCATTGGGAAGACGTTTAAAAGGCAGGCAGGTCTTGTCACGGTGCCAGGAAGCGCCTGTTTGAGCTCTCAGAGGCACGGAGGCATCAGGCTGCTGTGAATTTCTTGGGATATAATCTAGTGGGACAAGACAGCTCTCCTGAAAATACCTAGAGGCAATTGGAAGACAGATCTGACTCTTGGTAGTTGTTCTTCTGATTTTGGAATTTGATAGAACTTAATGGATCAGTAAATGACTAGATCCTTAGTAGCATCAAGGGTCTTATCTGTGTCTCTCAAGTCTGGTCCACCATACAAGGAATACTGAAATTATTTTTGAACTTTGAAATTGCAATTCAGCCTCTTACATCAATAGAAGCTTTAGCTGCAGAGTTTCATTTCTTTCATCAGTAAACTTGCTAGTAATTAGCAATTTAAGTTGCACCTTTTTGGGCCTTTCTTTATGGCACCTTACATGTGCAAGCTGATAGATATTAACAGTGGAGTGTGATCAGCTGCAACTGTATTCTGCCCACATCGTATTCACTCTGTGGATAGGAAGCTTTAGCTTCCAGGCTTATAGACATTGTATCATCTTATACTTAACCTATTTGTCTGTTTCCTTTTAATCAAATTTCACGTTTATAGGTTGTCCTTATGAGAGATTTGCTGTACAGTTCCCTTTGTACACTTCTCTCTGTATGTTGTTTTTCACCCAATTCAGGTTTTAGTTTCTGTGTTGTCTTTTATGTATTTGATTAGTTCTGTGAATTTTAGCTGCAGGGTGGTTATGGTTCAGTAATTACTAGATTAGCTTTGAACCTATCTTGCATCTGATTCTGAATTCAAGTACTAAACAACATTAGTTCAGTTGTGTGCAAGATGGGGTTTATTTTGAGTAGATAAAAGAAGTAAATCCTGGGTGTATTGTGAGGGAGGGGAGGGTTAAACCAATCTGTCTCTAACAGAAAGGAATCTTTTATACCTCACAAATCTGCTGTGATGGAACAGGCAGGACTGTCAGGGAGCTGCTTTACAAGTTTCCTTCTTTCTGTCGCTGCACACGAAGATGTGATGGTCAGTTAAAATAGTATGGGGTTTTATGGGAAGTTATCTCCTAAGTTAGTAACCTCAGTAGCTAGAGAGTATGGTTCTGCATTTCCTGCATGTAACATAAGAGTGTGCGTGTATACACATTTGTGCCCATGAACAGAGCTGCTCTGATTTGGGCTGTGGGAGAACATCTGAAGGCTCGTGATACTCTTTTGGGGTGTTAAATATTGCAATAGTTGGAACAGTGTTGCCGATGAGTGTTAATTTTTCATGCTGTTGCAGTTAAGAATTTGGCCACAGTTTCAGCTAAATCAGTTTGGGGTCAGGATTACTCATAAAAATGATGCAGTTATGAATATTTTAAGTATCTGTTTGCGTGGGTGTGAACCAATACTGTGTGGATACGAGCTGATACTGGATCTTCTTGAACCTATAGAAGATTATTAGCTGTGATGCATATACCACATATTTGCATGCATGTTTCAGTAGTCTCCCATTTCTCTTTTTCAGCTTCTTGTTTGTGTCTGTGATATCCCCCACTTTTGTATAACTGTATTAGCACTATTGTGCTGCAGTCTCCTGACGTTGTCCACACACTTCCCCATATCATGGACATAAACTTTCAGTACTGTTCTGTTTCTGTAGTAGCCTGAAACTTACCTGGGCTCAAAGTTAACCCAGAAGTCTCACTGCAGATCTTGTACTTCAGGCCTGAGGTGTGCGTGTGTTCATGTTCATAGACTTCAAAAATACAGCAGCCGTTACTTTATTTTAAATGATGTTTTTCAATGCTAATTGAGGCACTGTTGCTAAAGGGGGCCAAATGAGAAACTCCAGTTGCTTTGTGGAGTGCGCTGAACAGTTTTACAAACAAAACAAACTAGAAATTGAGATCATCTGAAATACAAATGAAAACAGTCAGTGTGGGCAGGGATTCTCTTGATAGTCTGCACACAAATATGCCAGCCCAGGTGATAAATCCTGTGCTCCTAACGTTCCCCGTGTCTTGAAAATATACTGGAAGGTTACAGATATTTAGAACAAATCAACTGTACATATTTCACTATAGCCTTGGTCTCTCAAGGAGAAAAATGGATCTCTGTGTCTCATCTGTAATTTGAAATATGTTCCCTGTTGACAGGAGACGCTCCTTTCCAATGTCAGATGTGTCCTGCTAAATTTAAAATCAACTCAGACTTGAAGAGGCACATGCGTGTGCATTCTGGTGAGAAGCCTTACAAATGTGAGTACTGTGAGGTTCGGTGTGCTATGAAAGGAAACCTGAAATCACACATCCGTATAAAGCACAGCATGGAAAATACTCTCAAGTGTCCGGAGTGCGAGTTTCAGTGTGGAAACAAAACGAGCCTTCGACACCACATAAGAACTCATCAGCCCGAGCAGCCAGTGAAGTGCTCAGAGTGCAACTACTCTTGCTCCAACAAGGCAGCTCTGAAAGTGCACGAGCGAATTCACTGCAAAGATCGTCCTTTCAAATGTGAGTTCTGCAGCTTTGATACCAAGCAGCGGAGTAACCTGACGACTCACGTGAGGAAAGCTCATGGAGACAAAGTCAAGACCAAGAAGCAAACTGTGGAGAAGAAGGAAGGAGATAGGCCAAAGCAAGGCGGCTCCAGGCAAGTTGCCAGATTAGACGCCAAGAAGGCATTTAAGTGTGATCTGTGTGACGCCTCCTTCGTCCGAGAAGATTCTCTTAGGAGTCATAAGAAGCAGCACAGTATGTACAGTGGATCTAAAAATAATGAACTGGCTGTTCTGCAGCTCCAGATGGATCCCAGCCGACAGGCCAGTGCCCCGATCACCGTCAGTCACCTCCAGGTCCCAATTCAGGCTGCTCAGGTTTCTCCATACAATGAGGGAAGGGTCAAGATCATTGTGGGTCACCAGGTCCCTCAGGCTAACAGTATAGTTCAGGCTGCATCAGTGAACGTTGTGCCCCCTGCGTTAGTCAGCCAGAATCAGGAGGAGCTCTCGGCCAACAGCCGCTTGCAGCTCCTGGGCCAGGTCAGCTTGTTGGCCCCGCCGCCGCCTCCCATCGCCCAGAGCGAAGCAGGGCCTGTGGCCCAGCCAGCAGTTCTTCTCACAACCCATGACCAAAGTGATGGAACTGCTCTACATCAGACTCTGATTCCTGCTGCCACTGTCAGCAGCCACGAGGCTTCAGCAAACCAAGCTTTCATCACCAGCTCTGGAATCAGCTGCGCTGACTTAGAAGGCCTTAATGCTTTGATACAAGAAGGAGCAACAGAAGTGACTGTGGTTAGTGATGGAGGTCAGAGCATCACAGTGTCCACTTCAGCCCCTCCTCCTCCCATTTTCTCTTCATCCTCTCACACAGAAGCCCCTAAGCAGACCTACTCCATCATTCAGAGTGGAGCCCATACAGCTTTACTGTGTCCGGCAGACTCCATACCAGATTAGCCACAAAGTAACTAAGCAAAGTTCAGCAGAATCTTAGAGGGTGTAAATGAATACAGAATGTGACCTACAAAGCCAAATACTGACATGCACATTGTACTTGTCTGTACATGGAAACATACATCTTGTATGTGGAAAAGAGGTGTGTATATTTATATGCCTCTATTGAAATTGAAGGATGTGTCCTTTGTAAAACGTGTTGCATATTTCACTAAGCAGTAAGCTTCCCAGAAGATGATTCTCATATTGTGCTGGCTAAAATAAGAAAACATCACCTTATGATGAATTTTCTTCACATCAGACTACTTCTTTCCTGTATACACAAAAAGATGCAGGAAATAGATGGTCCAAGCCACTCCAAAGTATATCTTCAAGTAAGGCCTGTTTCAATCGCATGCTGTGTATGCATTGGCTGGATGTGGCCAGTAGCTGATCTGTAGGAAGTGTCTACAACCAGGACTCATGCAGGCCTAGTATAGGTTATGTGACCTATTCCTTAGTATCAGTAGAAGCTGGTAGCATGTGATGCTTGATTTGGAAGTTCTTATGCAGAAGACCAAATTAATTGTTTTTAGAGGGCAAAAGAATCAGTAATTTACTAAGTTTGTCAGCAAGATCACTGTTGCAAATCATACCTGTGGCACAATGATCTGTGTCAGTTACCTGTGTTTTAAACAGAACAACCACAAATATATTTTCTACAAATGCTGCTTAAGTTTTGTTTTCATTGGGATGGTACATGCTGAAGCTGCATGGGTGGAAGCAGTCCCTTCCATGTTGGCACTGTTCTTTTCAAGTTAAAGGGGAAAAAGGAAAAAAAGTGAATTCATTCAATTAAAATAAAAAGATTCTAATCCAATGTTTGCAACTCTAGCATTGCATCACAAGATGGTAATTTGCCATTAAATGATGTGCATATCTAGAATGAATGAATGCAGGGCTGTATTTTGTATTACACAACACTAGAGCTATTTGACAGGTGTTCTTGTAGCTAGTAATACCTTCACTGCAGTATTATCCAGCTGAAAGCAGACTCTCAGCTTGGGAAAACAGACAGCTCTACAGGTCCTGGATCTGCAGAAATGAATGATCATTTCACAGCCAGGCAGCGTCCCAAGGACAATTGTTAACATGCATGAAGGCTGGAGAGAGGCTGTTATCAAATCTAGCTCTGAGATTCCCTCTTGGGGAATCAAAGACAAGTTAAATTTTACGGTATTTGCTAGTGGAAGACATTGAGTGATTGCTTTATGTGCTAGAAACATGCTTGGGAAACTTACAAAGATCATATAATTAGGGCCACTTTCTGAATTGGTCTTGTTTGAGTTTTTTGCTTTTTTGTTTTGTTCTCCAGCCTTTATGTTGTGTATGTGGGGGTGCTCCCTGCTGCTTCCCTCTGTGGGTTATGGACTTGGTGTACAGTGTGAGGCTTTCAGCTTTACCATACAGATAGGAAAATTCCATCATAACTTGCAAGTACAGGTTGTTCTTGAAAATGTGGCTTTTGTTCAAAGGTTGCTTAAACTGTGAATCTTCCAGTAACGCTGTCTTCATTATTGATGGGAAGTAGTATTTTTGGAGATCCATTCTGCCTGCCTGATCCTTCATTCAAAATTCATGCTGTTTTAGAGCAGAGGAAGAAAAACTTACCAAATAATCTGTTTTAGGTCTTCTCATCTCTGATGTGAACTGCCTGGCAGTGTGTCCTTCCACTTACAGGTGTCAGAAAAGACCACACATCAGTTAGAGGGAGATGATTCATGAATGCTTAATTAGAGGTGTCATTAAAGACTTCCTTCCTAGCCCGGTGCTGTATTGGCATTGAAATGCATGGCACAGCGGCAGTTCATTGCTGTTAACCTGTCTCCAAGCATAAGCACATGTACATGCATGATTTAAACCGTCGGGCCGTGGATGGTTTCTGTGCCCTGGTCCAGCAGTTGCTGTAAACACCAGCCAAGGGTTGGTTTTCCTTCACTCCTGGGTACATGGGAATTCCTGGGTAGGGTTTCCTGCACTGATTTTTCTATCAGCTATAGGTGGTGCTAGCGATCCAGATAAATGCCCGCTGCGGTCTGTTCTCCTCGATGAGAGCCTTCCTGTTCAACACCTCCCTGCTTTTAACTCTTTCCCGGGCACAGGTGGTAAAAATACTTCAGAGTCCACTTTTGTAAGCTTCAGAAAGCGTAGATGTGAACATTTTACTTTCACTTGGAAAGCAACTAACTTCCTAAGGTTAATATATATAAGGTTCTGTTAATATCCTACGAAGCAGAGCTACCATCTCACAATTTAACGTGAACTGATAATTTCTGACTCCCTGATGATTGGGTTTGGCCTGTACGTATTTTGCAGAATTGCAGTACAGTGCAGGAGTGATAGAAAACGAGGTTTTCACAAAGCTGTTGGTTGGAATTGCACTTAATCAGAGTTTGCACTTGGCCAGCAGACCTGTGCTCAGGGGATGCAGCAGCACGTCCAGGAATCTCATCTTCAGTCTCACATCACTCTGGTGTTGCACAGCTCTCTTATCTGCAGTTCAGTTAAAAAAAAAAAAAAGATATGTTTACTTTGTAACATAGGAAAGGAGCAGCTTTGTCATATTGTAAGGACTGGCCTTCATTCTGCTGCTGTGTGTAGCTGAGATAAACAGGAAAGATAACAAATGGTGTGAATGAATAGACAAAGCTTAGTGGTGCTTCTTCAGCATTGTTCAGCTGATTGCATTATGTTGAAGTGAACAACCTACAGTTCCTCCCTCCACCCCCGAAAAATAGAAGTGATAAGCAAGGCTGAATTGGGAGCAATTTTCAGTTTTCTGTTTTGTGTTTGACAGTAACGGCCTTTGTGCTCTGGAGCTGGTATAAGCAGATTGTTTTAATCTCTGATGTTCATTTAATACATTCTTCATGTTATCAACAGATCTGTCCCTTGAGAGAGCATGGTAATTCATAACAAGCGTCTCTTGTGGAGTTTGCTTGCTTTCAGGCACGTGGTAGATAAATTGTATAACCTCCTAGAGCCCTGCCACTGCCACAGAGCGCTGTAGCAACTTGTCTCTTTCCAGGAGAAAATATTTTGATGGGTTTTGCTCCTGTTGCCTCAGGATCTCCGTGCCCTGCCTGGTAAGCACCGAGATGTGCTCTGCGCAGAGCGAGCAAACCGGGCTGCTGGCCAGGAGCACAACTCGCTGCACAAAATGGGTGATGTTTACACTGCATTGCACTGAGCTGCCCCTGAGAGCAAAATGTACAACTGAATAGGCCACAGTATGTTCCTTCCACACACTCACTGCTAGTTTTGCTCTACAAACCCTGTCCTTCTTAAACAGTTTGCTTGCGGGGTCCCAAGTGCGAATCGCAGCGTGTTACAGCTCTGCCTTTTCTACGAGTGTCTCTGACTGCATAAAGAAATGAAGCTAACAGCATGAATGTTAGCAGCACTGAGCTGTGCGTGGTGTGTGTGCATTTCCAGGTGAGCAGCCCTCTGCTCCTTCTGCCCACCCCAACTTTTGATTTCTGTCACAGTCATCACTCCACATTGCTGCTTTTTAAAACCAGCCCCATTTGGGGGAAGCCCAAATGTGTATTGAACACACGTCAGCTTTGCAATGAAAAAAATATCAGAATATTCCCCAATCCTTTTGGCAGAGCTCTCCTTCCATTGCTGTTATCTGACTGCACTGGAAAGTACCTTCTGTTGCAGGGTTTGAAGTCGTTCTTCAACAGTGATGGAAACATGCCCAAACACGCCTCTCTTCTTAGGTACGTTTTGTTTGTAATGTGTATTTCTGACCTTTGGGTTATTTATTTGTGCTTGTATGGTCTGTCATCCTTTTTGCAACGTGATGCTCTGGTGTCCGTAAATACATTTGCTATATCCCCAGCAGGAAGGCTTCTCTGCAGCTTCAGGCCCACGGCTGGGAGCCCTGCTGGCCGCCTGCATCTCCGCATGGAGAACCTTCAGCCTCCCTGGTCAGATCCTGAGAAGAGAAACCAATGTTGTTGAGAAGCTGATGTCTCCTCTCACTTAACAGACGACCCTTCAGAAGGCAGCAGAGGTTTCGATACGACCTGAGGAAATTACAGCTCAGGTATCACTGGGAATTAAAAATCAGGAAAAGCTTCCTTTTCTCTCTCAGGTACCCAGTTCTGCCTTGGCTTTTATTCCAGTTCCAGACATGGCAGGGGCTCATAAAACATGAGATTTGGTTACACGGCCGTCTTTCATCTGTTAGAGGCTTCACTATGTGGTAGGAAAGGGGTTTTTTTATATTAAAAAGAAAGAAAAAAAAGACAAAAAGAGACAAAGCAAAGGGTTTTTTAATGCCCTGTAATATTGGAGTGCTGTGTAACATGTATGTGTGGGTCCCATTGCCTGCTGCTGTGATGCTGCTGAATGCTGATATAAGTTCTTCCATAAGCTTCAGGAGGTGGGGCTGTGTGTGTAAGGAGGAGTTCTGCAGGGCTGCAGGGGCTGTTGTGGCTGTGGGAGCAGTGCTGGGAGCTGTGGGTTAATGCCAGCAGAACAGCACGGAGCAGCTCTGACAGATTTCTAACAGTTTGCTTTTGCTCACAAAGTGGAAGTGTAGTGAAGCTGGAAATCCCTGGACTTTTTTAGGTGTCAGCTTCTAAAGGAATTATCCACCCCCACATCTTAACACAGATGCAGCTCTGTATTTCCAAAGCGTGTCTCTGCTTACCGGCTGTGTTCACTGTGACACCGGTAGGTTGTAGTGGGAGCGGTGCTGCTGAGTGCCCGGAGAGGTGATGCACCTGAGGGGTGCAGGGAGGCTGAGAACAGCTGCGGTGCCTCCATGGTGAGCGATGTGTGCTGGGATGGGCACAGCCAGCCGATGGCCTGG
The DNA here is from genome assembly GCF_016699485.2 of Gallus gallus. Lineage (NCBI taxonomy): Eukaryota > Metazoa > Chordata > Aves > Galliformes > Phasianidae > Gallus > Gallus gallus. The sequence continues at coordinate 13,347,157 of NC_052551.1, forward strand.
AGGGGAACGGGGGAGGATGGAGTGCATGGAGCTGAACTGCACGATGCAGAGCAGACATGAGTAATGGATGGAAGTTCTCTGTGAGACGTGCCTTCTTATTCTGATAAGGGAGAGGGGCTGCAGGTGGTGGCACTGCGTCAGACCAGCCAGGCGAGGTGCCATGTGACAGCTGAAAGCAGATGACCGAGCACCCTGTTTTTAAGCTCCAGCAGGACCCATCTGCAGCTCATCGCCCCTCTCTGGTTCTGCAGGCAGATGGGGTTGTAAGGACGTTTCCCACCTTTGCTTCCTGATCCCTCTAAAAAACTTCCTAACTTATTGTATGAATCAATGTTCCTAAACAACGTTAATTTTTCCTTAGCTGTAAAACCACGCAGACCAGCCGTGGATACAGCCTCAGTTGGACAGGGATATTCCTGATTCTTTTTATTCTTTTTGTCTTTTTTCTTTTTTTTTTTTTAAGCCTGCCAGCAAAATTGCTTTTTGGTGATGACTCTGCTTGAAAAGTGCTCTGCGGGGGCCCATTCCCGATTGATTATCTTTCACAGCTAATAGCTTCAAAGGCCGTTCGGTGGACAGTCCGGTTTTACATTTAAATGTAAATCTCGATAGCCTTGACAGACTGATGATCAGAAAAAAGGGAGGAAAAACAGTGAAATAAATGTACAGCTGGTATAACTTTCACCAACTCCTCCAGGGGCAATTGTGGTCAAATCGAAATGGTTACAGTTTGACAAAGCTCTTTATAATGGATGGTGAGTGAGAACTTTCCTCTAAAGGTCCGGCATTAATAAGTTGCTAACTGCCATGCCAGCCCCAAAAGTTCAGTACAGTGTCAACGGCTCCCGGTTGTGCTTCGTTGGGATTCGGGAGGTGAGTTCAAAGCGTTGGGGCCGCCGGGGCGAAGCAGAGGGCGCAGGGAGCACCAACCCGTGTGTGCGGATGGGAGCTGAGAGCAGCCCGCTGTGCTCTGCGCTGCTGCATGGGGACGTGCGGCCACAGCGCCCGGTGCTGCAGTGCTGCAGTGCTGCGTGTGCAGGTGCAGCAGGGCTGGGCCAGGTGCCAGGGCAGGTGAAAGGCAGCCTGGCTGCTTGCAGTCCTGCGCTCTGCCAAGTGGCTCCAGATCAAAGGTGATGGTGCAGGCAGAGGACCGTCTTACAGTGATAATCCAGCTCAGAGGTGCTTTTATCACTGGCCTTGTGAAGATCATACTGTGGGTTTGGGAAAGGAAAAGATTAAATTAAACATTAAATTAAAAAGATTAATTAAATTAAAAAGATAGCGCTGATGCTAACCAAGACAAAGGAAAGTTGTAGTATGAGGGATTGGTTAGAGAAGCAAATAAATAGGGCGGCAGTTATAGAGATGGGATCTGCAGCCCTTCAGTGAGCGCATCTCCTCAGTGCACAAACAGGTGATAATCCTATCAATGTAAAGTTCCCTCCGTGCTGCATTTAAAAGCGAGCTGCCTTTATTCCAGCTTCCACTCCACTGCAATCTGCTATAAACTCCTACTTTATAACACTGACCCAACATATAAATTGCTTAGTTCAAAAGAAAAGCCTTTTTTGGAGGAAGGGGGCAGAGGAGTAAACGCAGCGCGTTGTAAAAGCTAAGTGGTTTTATTGGCACTTTAAAATACCCTTCTATGCTGAACTCTATCGGCTCTGATGATATATAATGGCAGTAGTTATGTATTAAAAAGGCATGTCGGTAGTTGTACTGACACCAGGGTTTGTCCTTTCTGTGCCAGAGGTCCCGAGAGGCTCCACTGGCAAACTCTACCAATGTGTCAATGGGATCAGATGCTGGAGCTCACTGTTTGCTCAGTAAATTGATATGAGGTACCATCTCAGTTAGTTAAATAAAAGAACATTGTCTGTCAACCATAAAAGCTCTCAAACATTCTCCACTCGCACACCTCTGCTGGGTGCCCGGTTGCGATGCTGGTGGAGGAGCGTTGTGCTGCCATGGCCCATGTGTGAAACCCCTGTTCTTCTGCCTGTGCTTGCTTAGTTTTGGATCAATGTTCTCAGATTCATGGGTAGGAGGGCTGTTAAATTAAATGCTGATGTTTATTCTGAACTGATCCGAGCTCTGCAGCCGCACGGCAGCAATGTTGCTGGCTGCCAGCTGTGACCCAGCAGCACCCACCTGCAAATGCTCTGAGCAACAGCAGTGCTCTGGTTCTTCACTTTGTACCAAATACAGCAAACATAACATAGCCAGTTCTGGGAGCAGCCTTAAGATGTCACTAACTGACTTGGCCTTGGCTTTTTGCTGCTGCCTTGCAGCAAAGCTCCGGCTGGAGGAGCGGAAATTGGCTGTTACTTTTAACACATCTCCCCCTCCCACAGTGAGTGACAGACAAGGTGCTGATGTCAATTGGCTAGTGTTACAAGCATTAATTAAGTCAACTAAAAGTCCTTTTAGTTCCTATTTCCTTCTGCAGGGACAACCAACCTGCAAAGGGGAAGTGCAGGAGGAGAGGGCAGAGCTCTGTGTGCCGGGGGCACCCCCAGGGCTGCACTGAGTGCTCACGCAGTGGGAGCACTGTTATGCATTGCAGTGTTTGGGTCTTTTTTGCCCTTTGCTTGCATTCCGTCCTGGCCATATTGCAGGCCCTCTGGATACAGAGTCGTGATGGCTTTTCAATTTCTGCACTCCTGCTGGCACAGTGTAAGGATGGGTGTAAGCAGAGGCTGGGAACAGGCCATGGTGCAGGAGCGGCAGCGCATATCTGCTCTGAGGTGCTCCTACGGAATGTGCCTGGGTGAGCATCCAGCAGTCAGCACACAGCTAGCACAGCACTACTCCTTGTCCCTCAACTGCTGCGTGGCCAGGGCACAGCTCTGGTAACATCCACAGGTGTAAATCCCTGCACACAGCAGTGAATTAGCCCTCCACTTTACGTCTGCAGTGATCTAATATCATAGTAAGGCAGCTGACGTGAAAACCAGTGCCAGGTCTTGCACTGCTGATTCTCTTTGTTCCTCTGAGCGTCTGTTCAGCCAGTGTAATATAGTATGAGCAACTCTGTTCCCTATCTTATTTTGACAAGTAAAATATGTATTTGCTTTCCAAGCATAAGGCATGCTGCACTGAAATGCAAATGTCATCGGGGGAAGAGAGATGGTGGGCAGTGGGGAAGGGCTGCACCCCTTTGTAACCATTTTAAGCATTTCCATTAGGGAAATGAGAATAAGAAGAGTCACTTTTATCACGTTTTAGGGTTTCACCCCACAAAAGTTCAGATCTCTGATAGATCAGTGTGTTCACTTCTTATGAGCTTTATTGCCTTTTCTTTTTTTTTTTGATAATAATGAGTGGTAATAGGCAGGCAGTGTGCAAAGCACAGCAAGGAGGGCACACTGCTCCGGGTTGTAGCAGCTCTGATTCAAGGTTTACTGCTCTACCGTGCCTTCGTGAACCTTCTTGTGACCCCAAGCAAGTTACTCCCATCTCACTATTCTTCCATTTCCTCTTTCTGTAAAATGATATTAATAGCACTTCGGCTGCAGAGCAGGTTTATTGTACAGGGCTTAATGAATGTTTGTCTCCCTCTGATTGAGACTCTTTCCTGCTGGGGGCAAGAATTTTAAGCAGGTTGATTAAATGTAGAAGGGTTTTAACTCTGAAGTCGCTATTAAAAGCAGAAGGAATTATTTCTCAGAGAATTTTTAATTTGATAGAATTCTCTAAAACAGCAGCTTCAGTTCTGCCGTTATTTGGTGACTTCAGCTGTCATTCCCAGGGGAATCCGGTGAGGTGAACTCCTGAAATGATCCAAGACAAAACCTGCACAGCTGTGCTGCCTGCCCTGAGGGGCAGCGAATCACAGCAGTCCTGTGGACAGTAATGTGCTGCTGCTGCAGTACGTGTGGAGTTACAGGAAGAAAATCAGTTTGTGAGTGGGCAGAACTGATCCCCATCCTGGGACAGGGAGGCTGTGCTGTAGGTGCAGCGTTCTGGATGAAACCTCCAGGGCTGTGTGAGGCCTCCCATGCATGCAGGAGGCAGCCGGGCAGCCCCGGAGGTGGAGCCTGGTGTGTTTGCAGCTGTGCAGGGGCTGAGCACTACAGTGCTGTGTACCACCTCAGAGCCCCTCCGCTGTGCTCAGAAGGCAGCTGGAAGGAACCTGCTGCAGGAGCTGAGCACGTGGCTCTCAACACGTCTGCAAATTGCCACAGCACTGTGCTTTATGGGTATTGTGTACTCCGTAAGTCCACCTCCATAAAAATAAAGCCATCTTTATCACAGTAATAAAAGTGTAACTACAGAATCCTATCTTGCTTCTGTGGCATGAGCGTAGGAAACTGCAAACGTTCCCTAAGCTTTCAGAAAAGCTTCAGGAAGTGCCCTGAAAGTTGAGTGTGTCCCACGTCTTCATTCCTCTCTGGAACCAGCTCCCATGGACTGAGAATGGAGTTCTCGAATATGTGTGCATTGGCTGTTTTCCTACTTGTATACACTGATGTCCCTAATGAACGAGGGGCAGCAAATGGGAGTTCTGTAGGGAAGTCCCCCAGCCAGGTCTGCAGGACTCGACAGCATTCCCACGATTTCAAGTTTTTTCAGGTTGTTATAGAGTTGTTACAATCCATTAAAGATACGTGCCATCTTTTTAGCATCCTCCTCTTGCTCTTCAGGTTTTCAGATGCACGTAGAACGGCTGTGCCTTGTTCATTATCTCAGCAGTTGTTTAGGGGGAAACAACGCATCCATAGAGAGACTTCAATGTAAGTTCTTCGTCCAAGTCTATTATAGATGTGTTTTCAGGCACATTGCTTTAGAAAAATAGCCCATGTCTGTGGTTTTCTGTGTCCACGAACATATCCCTGTGTTTCAGCTGCTGTTCCCTCTCCAGTTATTGCATTCTCAGCCCCTTCTCTCCCATCAGAGGCAGCAATCAGAAAAAGCTGTCGTTGCCCCTCCAGGTTTCTTCTGGGCTAATTATCCCGATAATTAAAAGAACAGCTGAGTGGAATCTGAATGCATTCACAGGGCCGGCACACCCAGCTCAGCCGTTTGCTTTACTCTGATTAATTTAGCAAATGAAACTCCCGTAAACCCGCATAACGTGTGCCCACACACAGCTGCGGTGCCCCGCGGTCCCGGGGGAGAGCCGGGTGCGCTCCGAAGAGGGACCTGAATGGTGTAACCGAGGCTTTTTGTTGGGAAGCGTTTCTGTGCGCAGTGACGTTTTCCGTCGGGGCTCACGGCCGGCACGAGGCGAGGCTGCCCTTCAGGAGAAGCGCCTTTATTTCCGTGCGCGAGGAAAGCGGCCGCTGCTGGGGATGCTCCTCGGGAAGGTAAGGGCGGTGTGTCTGCACAGCGCTGCACGGCTTTCCCCGCTCAGGCTGCGCTGCGCAATTGCGTTCACCAAACGGTTTGGGAGACCCTCCGGCAGGCTCTGAGGGACTGCCCTCGCTGTCACAGCCGCTCCTTTGCGCTCCGTTGGCGCCCCCCATGACATCCGTTTATCCACCTTGTCTGTGAAAAGCCAGAATGAAAACCGAAGCGTTTCTATTTTATCTCTGCAATTGCTGGCACTAAACATTAAGTGTGTATGTGTATAAAACGAGCAAATGCCACGGCCCCTCAAACCACGAAACCTCGTACAGCCGAACACAAAACCACCCCGGGTCCGCACGGGGAGCTTTCGGCGGCTCGGAGGCGGACCCCGCCGTGCCGTGGGGCCGCAGAGCTCAGCTGCTGATGATTTAAATCTTCACTACTTCATCTCTTTCTTTGCTGCTTGGAATGCTATTGATACCTGCTTTGTCTTTGTAATTGTTTTAATTAGCCACCCAGCATGGGCCCCTGACAGTGCTTGTGATAGAGTGCTGGGGCGGCCCAGCAGGGCGGCGTGGCCGTTAACTCCTTGGGCTCGCGTCGCTTTTCCCCCCTGCCCTTTGCACGTGCACGTGTGTGTGTGTGTGTGTGTGTGTGTGTGTGTGTCACCGCTCGGCAGCGATAGGCGAGAGCTGCAGACGGCCATCTCTGGGAGGCGGTACGGCGGCCGCTGCTGTCACACACTGTGCGGTGCGGGGCAGCGGCTGCTCCTTTCACGCAGTGTCTGCAGCAATTAGACTGGTATTTATGTTGCTTACTGTACTCTCAACTCTGCAGATCTCCTTTATTATTATTTTTTGGCTCTGCGGTGGTATTTGTTCTTACTGCCCACATCCTGCTTTTGTGGGTGGAAATCGGGATGGTCAGTTACGATGCAGATCTGCAGCTCATTAGCAGCGAGCTTCGGTACCGATGCCTTTTGAAGACCGTTCTGCCATTTAACTTGTGGGAGCTTCTGGCAGTGCGTGCATTTTCTGGGGAAAAACAGCAAAACCCGGAAGTTTGTTTTGACGTTGTTGAAGTGTTTACCTGCAAAAAACATCTGTTTCTTTCATGGTACAGTTTCTGCTTTTTTTTCTCAGAATAGTTGTGTGCTTGGGGTAAAGGCGCGTCAGTAACAGAGCAGTGCTTCGTGGAGGCACAATTTCCTTTGAATTTCGTTGTTCAGATCAGCCCGAGGTCAGTCCCTGCCAATTACTGCCCCACTTCAGCTGTTCTCTGGACATTGATAAAAGCATCTGCTTTACTAAACAGCAATCCAGCTTTGTGCTTTTAAAGCAAAGATCGTTGCTCTTGTTTTCCCCACTGTATTTAATTCCCACTTTGTTACCCTATTTATTTCATTTTATTGGTCTCCTTGACAAATATCTATGCTAAAACTTTACTTTGTGACTCATTGGGACAGGCTGAAATCATTCTCCACCGTGATAGGGCAGGAAGTAAACGCTAAAGGCCTGGGAATTCCGGTGTTGTGTGAACCTGAAGGCACTGCTGATTTTCGGTGTTGGCAACTTCTGCACTTCTCTGCATCCCTCTGCCACAGGGGAAAGGTGTGCAGCAGAGGAAGGTTCCAAGACGGGCTCAGTGTCTTGAAGGAAGATGTTAACTGTGTTCTTACTCAACAGCTGGTACGCAACAAAGGCCCATCCTAATGCCAGTGGAAATCAGTGTGTCTTTCTGGGATGTTGGTTACAGATCTGATTTAACCTCTTTGGAACAAGGAGTTTTATTTTTGTCAGAAAACTTGCGTGGGAAATCGCTGTCAGTTCTCTCTTAACTCCAGATGCTGACCCAGCCTGAATCCTCTGGATCTCTTTTCTTGTCAGGCAAACTCATGTGTTGTAGAACTTAAGAAGGAAAATAATATCATGTGCATCACAGCTTGAATTCCCTGCTAGAAAAGGGTTCTGGAATGCACTTAATCTGAAATGCTCAGTTCTGTGCTGCTTAATGCTCAGGCCTGTTATTGATGGCCCTGCTGCATGGGCTGCCAGTGGTAGCTGTGGGCTGGGGAGGTGCCCTTCATGGGCACATGGGCGTACATGGGAGTCATTCTGGGATGTGGGCGCAGTGGGGTGGACGCTTCTTCTCCTCTCTTGGAGAAGCGAACAGCTTAAACCAATCTTGATTCCATGGTGGGGAAGTGATCTCTCATACTTGGAGCACTGAGGGAGCTCTTGGTAAACCTGGGCAGAATGGCTTCATTTCTGGAATGGCAGTAATACATGGCATGGGTAAAGCCATTAATTTCTTACACAAAAATCCTGTAGCCATGCATTTACTGAAGGGCAGCTTGAGTGTAAACAACTAATTGTAAAGGATGGGTGATTATTTTCTGGTTTCCATTCCGAGGTAGATGGAGAAATGTTTACATCTCCTATAGGTATGATTGATGTGGAGAACAAACACAAAAATCTTTTACTGGGTCAGCAGGTTACTTAGAAATGTGTGGAAAGGTTAATCCCAAAGCTTCTGTCCTTCTGCAGTGACCATTGTTATTTATGTATTCATAACCCTGGAAAAGTCATACAGACCTTTCCCCCCACGCCAGGAAGTCACACTCCTGCATTTACCTGTTACAAATGGCTAACTAAAGTAATCCACAGTTTTTATGACCTCTCACTGCACTTCAAAATGAGATTTTTGGGGTGGTTTTTTGTTTTCAGTTCTTTGAGAGCTCTTGGTGAGGTATTACTTTCTGCTCAGGTGTAACTGAAATCCTGGGTCGTCTATTCAAGAATGTTATTGCCTACAGGATATTAATTGCTTCTCAAACCTTAGAACTATTCCAACTTTCAAAGGTTAATGGAGCAGACAGATTTAGGACATGTTCCTTAGCACACGGGCTATCCTCCCTTCCAGAAATATGACACTCACTGGAGATGGGTCATTCATTTTTATTGTTTGAAATGTAACGAAGCATGGCACTTATAATCCTCTGGCTGGGAACATCTTGCTTGTGGAAAACAGGCCACAATGCGTGCTGCTTTTATGGGTGTTAGCACTCCATCCATGTTCCCATTCTGGACTGCAGGCTCAGAGGTGCACTTTGCATCTGGAGGTGCTGGGAGCTTCTGAACCTGCACTGACTTGAGCAAATGGAAGAGGTGCCGTGTGTGGCTGTGTCCGTTGGTTAGCCCTCGTGAAAGGCAGTGCAGCCCTGCAGGAACTGAGCACCTCAGTCAGTTTGTCTGCTTTGCTTTCATGTAAAGTCCCCCCCAGCCCTCCTGCAGCACAGCGCTGGGGGCTGCATTGCACTGGGTTGACACAAGCTTGCTTTTCTGTAGTGTAAAACATACTCAGCTGCAATCTGGAGTGAAATGTTAGTTTCTTTACGTGCCAGCAGGCCAGGCCCTTGAACTCTGTGCTAGATAATGCTCCTGAACAGCAGCAACAAATTCCTCGTGGGAACTTCATTATCCAGTCCTAATTTTCAGAAGTTACCTAAATTCCAACTATCACAAACCCTTGGCAAAGCAACTGCGGAGTTCTGATAGATGTTCGATAGGCCTCAGGATTTACTGGGAAGGTTCAGGAGGTCCCCTCATCCACACCCACTGCGGGCTCTGGAACTTTAAAACTATTTGCCCAGGTTGTGCGCAAGCAGTGCGGTGGGACACGCGGCTGCCCACAGTGTGGGTAATCTCCGGCTTCTTGTCTTTGTTCTGTACAAACGGGTGCAGCAGTTTGTCTTGCCAAGCTCTCCCACCCACTGAAAATAAGGCTGAGGAGGTCTGGATTTGTTTTGTGTCAGTTAAGAACCAGGTCTCTTCGTCCCATTGATGCTGTGAGTAACAAGCATCTGTGTTCTGTGCAAAACACACAGAGTTTTAGAGGCTTTGCCTTCTGTGTATGTCTGCAAAACGGGACGATTTAGTAGGCTGAAAATGTGATGCAAATCTGTCACACCTGCTGCTTTAACAGGTAATTAAAAATAATGACTAAAGATATTTTTAGAATAATGTGGAAAATGAGAGAACTTCATTATTGGTTTCTGAGATCCGTGCATGCATTCAGCATCAGCTGCCATGCCGGGGAGAGCAGCTCCCATCTGTGGGTGTCATCCAGCATCTCTTCTTCCTTTTCTCGATGGAAGCCCACGTGAATACTGCCCTCACATCAGACAGTTGGTTTTTGGGTGCCTGTACCAACTTCACCCTTCAGGGTTTGATTGCTCAGGAAGGTTTGTCCAGCACGTCTGATCACAGTGCCCCAGTGCATGCTGCTGCTCAAGCTTCTCCTGCCTGGAGATAATGGCTGGAGTTTGTCGTGTATTATTCAGTCAATCTCAAGAGTGTGGAATGGAGTCTTATTTTTAAAATTTAATTTTTAAAATTTTTCTTTAACATCTTCAGATTTCTGAGTTTTTTGTGTATTCACCTTTTCTAAGTGCCTTAAAAGCCTTAGGATCCTATTAAGGCTCTTTGTCTGTTACAGTAAGTGGAGGATTTAGGGAAACTCCAGAGGATCCTGGCTCCAGTACTGCAGTTTGAATACAGATCTATTAGAAGGCCCTGCAGACACTTCTGGTGGGTGGTTTCTGTCCTCCAGGCCAAGGAATGAGGAAAGGGAAGACCGCTGTGATCGCAGCTGCCCATAGGGAAGTATAGTAAATAATGAGGGGGTACTTGCTGCAAAACACGAAGTTCATAGACTGCAGAGTTGCGTACCACACTGCAAAGTACGAAGGGGGAAATTCTACATCTTCATCTCAGTGATATTGGGGATTAAATGATTTCAATACTTAGGACAAATAGTAAGTGGGAGGTCAGTAGATAAAGAGATTAGGAGCCCCCGAGAGGTCAGCACATCTTGCTGTGGAGTCAGGAAGAAGGCAGATGAAAGAGATAAGCGTGCTGAAGAGCGAGATGTTTGCTGGCTCCCAGTGCAGCATGCACTGCCTCTGCAGCTGCTGGAAGTGCCGCCCATCGGGCGAGTGCAGGGCTGTATGGATCACAGCAGAGCGGTTGCTTAACAGAATTTCTTCACTACTGCATTTGGATTAATTGAATCCTGTGTAAGGCCTTATCAGGAAGAGCTGTCAGCAAAGAATTCCAATAATCCAATCAGGAGGTCACAAGTGCACGAATAAGTATCTACAAATCGGATTGAGAGAGCCAAACCTGAAGCCAAGCAATATTCCAGAGATGACAGAATAGATGATTTCACCACACTGCTGATATAATTAATGGAGATTGATAAGTTCATCACAAGACCTGAGTTTTGCTTGTTGTGCTGGAAAGGAGATAATCCAAAACCCTGACAAAAAGACAAATGGACAAAAGAAGAAGTGCAAATTGGGTGAGGAACACAGCTCAACGTCTGTCTGTGATGTTCAGTATGTGAATATCAAACATTTTTAAGCAGATGCATCCGTGTTCACCACTGTGTCAAAGCCGGCGATAACTGAGCAGCAGATGAGTTAGAGACTGCAATAGAAATAAAATCACATCAGGCTGTTTGTGTCAGCCACCCTAAAACAGCAGCTATTGCACAGGTCAGTTAGTTAGGAATATCGTACCAATTTGTTCTTAGGAAGAAAGAAACATTCACCTGGATGACTTAAATATTGCCACTTCTCACGGCTCTCATGTGTTGTGTTATCAGAGCAGCTACCTGGCTACTTTATTGAAGACCAAGGTAGTCCAGAACTGCATGACAGGCAGCACCTCCAGCCTTCACTCAGTCTATGGAAGCAAGGCTTTTGTGGTTTGTTTGTTTTGTTTCATTTCTTATATGAAATGTTTGTGTCAAAGGGAGAAATGCGGTGTGTGCTCAGGACTGGGATTTTACTAGGAAAAGCGCTGTGAGTGTTTATCGTTCTTAATGCATTTCTTGGCCCAAGCGAAAGCTGCTGTTCAACTAAGATGTGGGGATTTCAGAGCCTCCAAAGGGAAAAAGACTGAGTTGAGTTCTCTCATGTGGAGCAAACGTAGCTCCATGAATTAGCAATGTGGAAGGAAATGCCGTGGTATGTGCTGTGAGTGTGCCTTCCTGACCTGCACTTGAAGTTGTATAATGCGATGTTCTTCAGTTTTCTAAATACAGGTACCAAGACTATGTAAATACATATCTATGTATTGCTTGCTTTATTTCTCTTCTAGTGCTGCAAGACAGTAAAATCTGTCTGTGCCAATAAACAAAATGAACCAGACTCAAGATCAAGGGAAACGCGCTGAGTTCAGCTTCCCTCTCCCAGGAAGAACTGAGGGTGACTTTGTGATTGAACCCGGTGTGACTGAGAGTTGATTTGGTCCGTTGCAGTCTGCATAAAGGCTCTCCTGATTCAGGAGATGCCTCTCTATTGTAGAACTTTGTATTTCTAACCTTTAACATCTTACCAAGAGTACCGTCCATTGCTTTCACGTCATTATCTGAGTTTAAATACCTCTCATCTGAGCTCGTTCTTCCTTAACCTGTAAACCTTGCCTATTGCTACCTTCATACTTAATCATTCTCCCGCCTTACAAAGCACTCAGGGATCATTCCAGTGATAAATTTCAGCTTCATCAGCTTCTGACCCACATACACTCCACAACCAGACATCAACTGCTCGTCCCTATTGGTTCTGGGGTGATATAGTTAAAGAGCAGCTGCTGGCATATATATGCTCTGTCATCAAAGGGCAACTGATGTCCCACATTAACCAAATGGATCTCTAAGGAATTTCAGTGATAGAAATCAACTTTCCTCCCCAGCAGAAACAAGAATAGCTCTGCCTCACCACAGCTGGGCACTGCACGTGTCCTGGCCGTTGTCCACCCGTGCCACAGCTGTGCGTTGGCTGCAGGACGGAGGTTGCAGTATGAGGGGACCTTTCTCCATCCTGCAGGGTTCCCTGCAGCTATCTGGGGTGTTTCTGTGCACATCACACAGTCAGGCTTTGTGGTTAATAGCATTTATGTATCTGTCTGACAACTAAAGGCAAATGGTAGTTGAATTTGAAATGTCCCTATATATGTCAACAAAAATGGATAAAAGAAAATAATCTCGTTCTTGGTGTATGATTAACCTGTGGAATTTACTGCGGTTGGATATTACTGAGGCAAACAGTTTAGTAGGATTTAGGGATTAGACGCATGAATAAGAAGAGCATTGGCAGTTACCTTCTGTAGATTTAAGAAAGGTAATTTCTTCGCGGTGCAGCCCAATGCGTGAGGTCAGCGAGTGATCGGACACGAGGGCAGGCAGCACCTCCTGCCTGCGGTTCCCAGCAGGTCTCCCAGGGAAGGAATGGCTGTGCCGCTCGGTGGGGCAAAGCGCTGCGCTGGGTACACAACTGCTCTCTTCAGCTCTGGGTTCTTTTGGTCCCATGGGTTGGGACTATTTCATACTCTGTGCAGTTTGGGAGTTTGCCCTCCCACTTTTTCTTCCTTCTTTCTTAATTTCAGTGTGGCCAACACCCTTCCTCAGCACTCCTTATAACCGATGGACGAGCCTACTTATTATAGAGTCTGTTAGAGTAGTTAAGAAGCCCGAATTTCTGTGTAACTGTCTCTCTGAGCACAGCTGCACTCCAAGCACGATCACCTCTTACCGTTCCTTATGTATGTATTTAGAGTCAGTGTAAACATGTGGAGCAGAACCTCTGTGGGTGCATCAGTGCTCCACAGCAGTGTGGGGCTGCTGGAATCCATGGGGCTTTGCTGCCTCCTGGCCCCCAGGAAGCTCCACAGAAAACGAACTGCAGCCAGGAGCTATGGGAGCTGTGTGCATGCGGTTGGATATGTTGGTGTGTTTGCGTGGCACGTGGCCATTTCAGCGTCAAAATTATGTACAGGAATCAGAGTTCCTTTGAAAGGAGACTTAACGACTCATCCAACTTATTAAACCTGATTTATGTTTGTTAAAAAGTCAGGTGACAACTAACTGATGCATATCTTTATTTGCTTTGTTGTAATCCTACATTTTTGTTTTGCGCTGGTGGAGATGATGTTTCACTGCTTTGAGGTCAGAGTCTAATTTCAGATGTCACAAGAATGGTGGTGCACTGAAGGCACTCTGCTGCTTGGCATGCATGCAAAGAAAAACAGATATTTTGCAACACGAACTCCTCCGCAGTCGTGGCAGCTATAAACTCTCCTGCTGACCTTAACAACAATAACAAGAAGCCAAATTAAAATCACGAACTTGCAGGATGTGTTTCAGGCTGGCATTCTGCACAGCCGAGGTCTTAAGAAGTTGCAGAAGTCCTCATTCATTTTTCTCTTGTTGAATCGGTCGTTGGAAAAATGCACGGGGGTTTTGTTGCAATGTGATGAGTGCATACACGGAGCTCTGGGCTGCAGTCTGCGCCTGTGTGCAAATGGAAGTTGGCTGCAATGGAACGATTGCAATTAACCACTGCTGGTGTTGTATATTGTCAGTACATAATGTGAATGGACCCATTTCTCTGCTGCTCCCCCCGGGAGAATGGACAAACCAGGACTTCTGGCATAATTATTTTGATGGTTTTTAGTGCTGCCTCGTAGGGCATGACTGCTGTACGATGACTTACCTTAACGCTGTGCCATGAAACACCCCATAAAATAATGTTATTTCCTCTGCTTTCTTCTGGATCTTCACAAGAAAATTGCTCTCGGTCTCCTTAAATCCTCTCACTTTTCCTAACGGTGCCATACAAATAGGAGCGGGGCGGTTACTGGGTGCACGTTAACAAACCAGAGAAATAAGGCTGAGGTTTAGTTTTCTCCCCTGTTTTGTTTATTGCTTTGTCACCAACAGTTGGAAGGAGAGGGGGGGAAAAAAAAAGTAATTGGATGTTTTATAATTTGAGACCATTTAAAAGAATAAATGACCTGAATCAGAGGTCAAAGCCTTTGTGCTTTCTGCAGGAGAGGTTCTGGTTTTGTTTTCCCCCCAATCTTTTCATACTGGAAAAGAAATAAATAAATAAAGCAGACTAAGACAAAAATCCCCTCCGTGCGGATCCCGCGGGACGGTGATTCCCAAAGGATCCTGAAGGCTTCCGACAGAAACGCCTCTCTCCTTAAAGGCTGCAAATATCAGCAGCATTCCTGCGCACTGTAATCAAATACTTTCCCAAAAAGCCGTGGAATGTGCCATAATTTGTCAAAGATCCTCACTGACAAGTTTTTAGTAAAGTCCACTGCAGCCAGCCCTCCCGGCCCCCTGACCCACGTAGCCGCCGACCTTTGACCTTATTTGGGCCCCTTTTATGAGCTTCTTTCACTCCGACCAGATGGCTAAACTATCAAAGCTTTTTATGAGTAAAAACTGCTTTTCAGACTCGCGAGTTGTATATTTCTCTCCATGTTAATGTGAACTATCAACCCAAAGGCTTTAAATGGGAGCACAAAAGGTGCGGCGCAGCTGCGGGCCCTGCAGCATTGTGCTGGCTGGGTGGGGATGTTTGCAGAGCAAACAGCTGATGTCCAGATGAAGACAGTTTAAGGCCAAATAGTTTTAAAAACACCCATCGGAAACCCTAATAAATTATTTCACCCTTCCCCCCCCCCACCCTGCCCCCGACATTGGTTGGAGCCCCCGATGTTGTGTTTGCATATTCAGCCATAGCTACTGCTGCCCACCCGCCCTTCTGCATGGAGACCAGGAGAGGCAAATTAGGACTAATTAGACCAAATTGTGGCAGAAACAAAAATAGAGAGATTGCAGACTTCTCAGCCAGTTTGAATTTCAATGCAAACATCTCTGAACACCTGGCTGTCACTGCTGGAGCCCACTGTGCTGCGCCCAACCGCCCTGCGCCTGCTTTTGCTCTAAGATCATTAATGGACGTTGGCCATTACTGTACATCTCATCTTCAATGTGTGCTTTCTTTACAAAAAGAATATTCTATAGAAAATGTGAAAGTGTTACATGTGTTTTACTGTGTTTGACCTTCCTATTTTTAAGGATCTTTAATAATTTTGAAGTCAAGCGACTATAAATCACTGGAGGATTAATGAAAAAGAATTGTACCTTCATAGGGTTTCCCAAGAGAGGCAGGGATACGTAATCTGCTCTTCCTCTTTCTCACAGGTTTCCAACAACTCTTTTTTTAACTCTTCACATTCTGGCATGCTGTCCTTGACAAATTTTGTTTGTTCCATGAGTGGAAAATTATATATTGCTAAAAGGGTGTAAATGCACATAGCACACATTTGGGAACATTGGTTTAACGCTGTTAATCAAATGTCCCTCGTGAAGGGTGTTTAATTCAGTTTGAAATGAGGGTATTAATAGTTAGGTCTGTTTAAAGTCAAATGTTCCTTCTCTCCCTTTAAATCACAAAAGGGTTTGTTTGGAGGAAAACAATGGTGTCAGAGCAGGGGGGAAAAATGGCATGGTGTGCAGAGCCCAGAGAGCCAAGGGTGTCCCTAACACCGCACCGCTGGGCTGGGCGCTCACCCGCGCGTGCCAGGAGCACATCAGCCAATGCTGTGCTGCATCTTCCATGGCTCATCAGCCCTGCTGCATGAGCCATCTCCAGCACGTCACAAGTGACAATAATGTGCAGAAAAATGTGTAAAAATATGTCATTTTCCCTATTCCCTCAGAGAAAAGCTAAGCTTATCCTTCTGTCTAAAGCTTTTCACTTTCTCAGATTTCTCTATGTGAGACTTGTTAATCCATCAGTCCTGTTTATCCAACCAGGTTTATTAATGACAAATGTTGCTAGCCTTGCTGAGTTATGACTGTAAACTGAAAGAATATGAGGGCCAAGGTGAAAAGGTGATTTCTTTATAACAGCTGTAATTTATCCTGAGCTTTGGCCAGGCCTTTGATTTTGGACTGGCCCTGGATATAGTATTCCTACTGATTGCATTAGAATAGCCCTCAGGGGTCATGCTGAATTCCAGGGCCCTGGAACCAGTTAGAAGAATGGAAGATGACCATATGTGCAGGGTTAGAGAATGATAATAAGGTGCAGCACAATACAAGCCTGGGTGTTGTGGAAATCCTCTGCTATGCCTTGTGCGTGCTGTCATTCATACGGACATTGCATAAGAAATGCATCCCAGCTTGGGCAGGAGGAGGAGAAAAGAAAGCAGGAAAAAAGAAATTAAGTCTCTTAGTCCGTGGGTTCATTAAATGTCTCCTGCAATGGGAAGATTTAAGTCTGTCATGTTACTTCTGTTGAGATTTTGAAAAGCTGAAAGAGGCCGATGCCAGCTAAAGCAGTTTCAGCAATTGTTTCCGAGTATCACCTCTTGTGCAAAAGCCATCTGGTCCTTGTCCCACAAAGAAGAGAGATGGAGAATATGAGGGCCTCTTCCCTGGTTGGGGCTGTGTTCTGTTTCATTGCCAGTGCTCATTTCGGAGATGGGAGCTCTGTCTGTGCAGAGGTGGCCCTTCCAGTCCTGCTCAGCTGTGGTCTCCTTGCTTGGACCAGGAACCCACGCTGCAGGGGACCTCTCAGCAGTTCATTTTCTGATATGGGTACATAAAACCACATCTCCCTGGGAGAGCGTATCTTCACCAGGAGCCAGTTCTCAGTCTTTAATGTGGAAACTTCCACTTCTCTTGGAGTAATTAAAGCTGAAAAAGGAGTTGGTAGGAGAGAACAAGCATACATGTATATTTCCTAATGAGGTGTTAGGGCACTGTCTTGGTAGAGGTAAACCTGAGCACGGCGCTCTGCTCCAGCAAATATTTACACCGTTACTATTGAGTGCCCACAGATAAGTCACCGAAGGAATTTTCTTTACCTTTTAATGTTCCGTTCTAATCTATAAATGGTAAGAAATGTCAGGAAACAGAAGGTCTGTGCCCACCTGTCCTGCAGTCGGCAGGATCGCCCCTTTGTGGATGCAAGGAGATGATCGCACTGCCCCAGCAGTGCTGCAGGTTGGTGGTACGTACTGCCACGGGAGAGTTTTCACAGGTGCAAGATTGCCTTTGAAAGAGATCAACCTCTTAAAGTACAGTTTTATTAACTGTTGACAATACCCATTATTTTCAGGCATGGCTGATTACACTGTCACCTTTGGCAAACTCTGATATGGCTCCTGATGTGTGCCGGCTTCAAAGGCTTTGCAGCAGGGCAGCACTGTACCTGAATTCTACAGAATGCACCTGGTTTCTCAGTAAGGGCAAAGCTGCTAGCTGCAGGCCCATTCATCGAGCTCTCTGGCTATGTATGAAGCTGTCTGACTTCCTGCTAATCCCTGCACCTACCAGCCTGTCACTAAGTGCCAGATCTGTGATTTGCAGCCATCAGGAGTGCTTGCACGGCTCCAGTGACCACTTCCATGTGAGATCAGTATTGCAGTCAGTCTGTATTAAGACATTTTGTTAGCTCTTCCCTGATCGTGGTGCCTTTTAGCCTCCACAAGGCTTCATCACTGTTACCATACGTTAATTTATTGCTGCACCAGCTTTTGCCTGCTGTCAGTATGAGCCTTCCCCTGCCCAGTAGTTCACCCCATTGTGAAGCTTCAGATCATTTGCCAGCAGTGCAATAATCGTGTCCCTCATCAATGCAGCGTGCCTGTCCTCGCCATGTGGATAAGCACATACGGTGGAATAGAATAGCTTCAGGAGGAAGAAAGCTGGATTTTTTATTTTATTTATTTATTTTGAGATATGGGAAGGAAAGGGTGAATATTCATAATGTACTCACTGCAGTAATGCAGTGCAGAAAGACTTCAGGCCTTTGGACGGCTGCTAGAAGAAATCTGCCCACAGGCCCCCCCACGTGCATCTCTGGTCCTGGGCGAGGTGTTGGTAAAGGGCAGCACAGAGTGGGAGAGGGAGTGCTGTACTCGGAGCAGTGTGTGACTGCATGGGCAACTGCACGCTTCATTTGCCCAGGATGATTCTTTCAGCTCCCGATGAAACAACTGCTTTTGCAACATGCTGGTAGAGCAATAAACAGCTGTGGTGATGGCTGGAGCCAAATGCTGGTGGTTCTGTGTCCTTCACAGCAATATTTCAGAAAAGGCAGCCTTAAATTCCTTCCCGCTCAGATGGCAAAATGAACTGGCAGACATCAATCTTCCCTGGCAGAAGTACTGCAAGTAATGTGAGGTTTCATAAATAAGTATGTAGAGGCCTGAGGAATTTATCTCAAAAAATCCTAATTAACACTAGAAAAATAATAACCTTTATTACACATTATCCTTTCTGTACTCTCCTCCCTACATCATGAGACTTAAGGATAACTCAATACTCATTTGTTGCTTTAATTTTGAGCCCTTGGGTGATACGTATCAGAATTTGTGTTTCTATCAGTGATGCTGAAAAGATTATTTCTTTTCACACCAATTCTGCACCAATTCCTTTAAAAATTGGAAGAGTTAGGAGTGCCTGGCTGCAATGCAGCTGTATTTCCAAACCGTGGTGCAATTAAGGTGCAAACAGAAGCACCAAAGAAGAGCAGGCCAGAGCTGGGATGTCAGGGCTGCCCTGTGCTGGCACAGTGCTGGCAGGTCGGTGGGTGCAGCCCAAGCTGCTGCTCTCTGTTGCCACCTCTGCACTGCTGGTGACTGCCCAGGAGGTGGGAGCAGGCAAACAAGGGTGGTAACTTCTGAAATCATTCCAGGCAGATCCATTCAAAACGTGTCAGCCCCATCCCTGTGTGAGCTCAGTCTGTCCATACTGCCTTGTTTTTTGTTTTTTTTTTAATGAGTTCTCTGGATTTTGAAGTAAATGTTGTAAGCACACTAAGAATAGCAACAGCAAAGTCGTGTTTTTCAGTTCAGGTCCTTGAAGGGTTGGGCACAATCCTGAATAGAATGAAATGAATTCCCTCCACAGGTAACTGCACCTTGGGCTCATGTCATGCAAAGCTGCTGCTTTATCTTCACATCTGACATACCACCAGCCGTGTTTGCAGAAGGCTGACCTTGTGTCAGACAAGATGATCTGAGTGACGTCTTCTATTTCTGGGAGTGATTAATCTGTTTATCAAAAGTGCAGTAAGAAAATCCTTAAGGTTTCCTTCTACATCCCTCTGCATGGCAGCACTCAGAGCCAGGCTGGATGGGGCTGTGAGCAACCTGGTCCGGAGGGAGGTGTCCCTGCCTATAGGGGTTGGGACTAGGTGATCTTAAAGGTCCCTTCCAACCCAAACCACTCTGTGATTCATTCATGACTCTGTGATTTTCATGGACTTCTTAAAGCTTGGGTTACGGTTTCTGTTTGTTAGAAGACGTGGAATTCATTATTCAAAGAAATGCTGACCCCAGAGTGCGGTGGGTGCGATGATAGGACAGCCGTACTGATGTGGGGTCTGGGTGACCCTCCTGAGCTGCCAGCTCGTGTCAGAAGTGTGACACACCTCTCCACAACCAGCAAAGCTTGAGGGTTCTCAGTGTGTTTAAAAACACGGTGATAAAGTATTAACAAAAGCCATTCCCACCCCCTAAACTTGTGCAAATCCTCCTGGGAAGTTTAAGGTGTATAAACCTATTGACTGCACCCAAACACTCCCAGGCACAGCGGGATCCCCTGGACCATGTCCTCTACTGAGAAATTCACCTCTCGGCTGAGCTGTGCAGACACAAGCAAGGTCAGCACTCTTGCAGCATCTGTGAGCGGCTGTGGCTCACCATCACCTTCACTTGCAATCTTGGTAACAGTCACATCTCAGAAGCTTTGTGGTGCCTCCTTTGTCCCACAGAATGGCCGTATGGATTTGTTATGGATCCTAGCTTGTTTGAACTTTGTTTTTTAATCTCTTCTGAGCTCTCTCAGGATTCATTAGACTCATTTCAGATTTATTCATATTTCTTCTTCTTGTGGCATTCCAGTTCCCGGCTGAACCTGATAAGCACATCAGTCACTGCCATGTCAATGAGGAGCAATGCTGCACCTAAATGGTTGTCATCATTGCCCAACACACCCATGCGAAGCAAGCTGTGAGGAATGTGGGTTTTCATGCTTTATCAGCTGTAACTAAACATCTGGTTACAGGGAAAAAAATGAATCACTCAAAGTTAATGACGTTTATGATTTCATATAATTCCTTTCAAGCAAAACAAATTCCATTGGAAGAGCATAATAGATTAACTGCGGAACTGAATCAATTGAGGTTTTAACGTCGGTGTTATTTACAACCCATCCATTTTCCATTCTAAGCTCAAACTTTGTTTTGTCATTGCCAGCAGGTCTTTTGCATTTCTTTTAAAATGCCATCCCAAATGCCTTCATTTTGTAGTTTCCTAGAAACATAACCACTATTCTAGCTGTTGAATTCAAACAAATTAATTCACTTTACATTGCTGAAACACTGACTTTAAAAAAGAAAAAAAAGCGTTTATATCCTTAAAATGCAGGTACTGTATGTATCCGTGAAAATTCTTCTCTGAATGAGCTGTTAAGCAGTGGCACAGCAGCCCAGGGGTGGTGGGGCCGCCGTCCCTGGAGGTGTTCCAGAACCACAGAGATGTGGCACTGAGGGATGTGGGCAGTGGGCACAGCGGGGTGGGCTGTGCTTGGGGGTCTCAGAGGTCTTTTCCCACCTTAATGATTCAATGTTTCTACGACGGGCAGCTGCAGAGATGGAGTGACGTAGCCTTCTATAGCATTTCTAATCAGTAGGAAGATCTTAGCAGTGCTCTGCCAAGGTGTGAAAGAAGAACTGCATTTCCCTTCTGTAGGTGGGAGGAACTGGGTCATGTGCTGCAAGTGGTGGAATGAGCTGCATCTCCTGGGGGCCTGAGGTTTGCATGGCTGTACTCCCTGCACAACTCTGTGCTCATCTCCCTCATCCCCTTCTGCATTTGGCCAGTTTTGACCAAATGTGAGAGAGAAATAGAAGTCCCAAAGGAAGATCAGTTTCTCAAGATATCTGTGCATGGAATGGTGGGAAGGAGATGATTTGTTAGTGTGCTGATGGAGGCAGGAGCAGCTGTCCAGCTGGAGAAAAGCAATGGGAAACCACCTGTGTTTCCTGGTCCAGGAGGATTTGGGAACAGCCAAATTTATCCAGATAGTGTCCTTCCACTAGGAAATTGTTGTGAAACAGAAGCAGGCAACGGCAGAGAACTGTGGTAGAACACCAAGGGAAAAGCTGCTGTGAATGTGTGTGTGCTGCTGAAAGGCAAGGGCAGCCCGGCACTGCGAGCTCTTCAAGCTGTCAGCAGAAAGGATGACGCACAGACTGGCAGACGATGGAGCTTCTCTCTGCTACCCATCGTTACACATGGGGAAAGCAGGGAGATAGTCCATGCTGCTGCTGTCTAGGAGATGTCTGGAAGTGGTATAAGAGCAGAATAGAGAACAGGCAGTCTGACAGCACAGCTTTGAGCTGAGCACAAGCAGACAACGGCAGTACTGTGGCTGCTTTTGTGACAGGGAGCAAATTAACAGAACTGTAGCCTTTCGAAATGAGAAGGGATGTAAAAGTACTCTAAAATCATCACAAAATCATCTTTCCTGGGACATGGTTGACAAATAACTTTGAGAGGCCTGATGTGGGCTAAATGTGCTTTAGTGAAACCTTTGATTTCTACTCATTATCAAATTATCATTTGCCAAATTGCAACATAGATTTCTTCTTCTTCTTTCTTTCTTTCTTTCTTTCTTTTTTTTTTTTTTTAAGCAAAAACGAGATGAAATTGCCTGCATCTTGAGAATGTTGTTCTCTGCACCCCTGAGTCTGGAATTTAGCAGACTAATGGGATCAGTCATCCCCTACTTAAATACATCCTGGACAGCAGTCACAGGAATGTCCTTGTTTGTGTCCCAAATGTACTGCTGTCCTCTTTTTAGCATCTCTGAAAATAAGTGAAAATTGTGGCAAATGCAAACCACACCACGTCTTGGCAGGCAGTGCTGTCCTGGCGCACATAAGGGTACATCTCTCCTATCACATCAGTCTGCATCCCAGGAGGATCTGCTGTCCTTTACTTATTCCAGTTGTCATTTCTAGGTTTGTGGCTTATGACTTAAGCTCAGCAGGTCCAGATTCTTCCCTGCACATCGCTGTGTTGACAGCAGGCAGGGCTCAGCCTCTGTCCCCACTCAGTGCTGGTCCCAGTGCACTTGCCACACGTGGGGCCGTGCCAGCTGCCGTGCTGGTGTGAGAGTAGCTGGGTCGTGTGAGCACCTGGGTTAGGAGGTGGGCAACAGGTAAAGGCTTTGTGGATAGCAGTGGGAGAAATGCCTTGGCATCCCATCTGCTAGAAAAAAATGCTTCTTGAGTCTCGATAAACTCAGCTCAGCTGAAATGCCAGAAGTTTTATGTTAAAAAATTACTGTTTGGTTGTACAGCAATTTAATTGCATAAAGTTGAATTGAGCCCCTATAGAAAGCTATTAGTTCTAAGTGGAGAAACCCCCAGGCTCAGCTCTGCCTTGTCATGCTGCATTGCAAATCCAGAATAGTTTGCTTTAGTGAATCTGAGGATAGAACAACACCAGTGAGTATGAAGTAAAATTAATTGTTTAGTGGGAGAGCACAAAATCAGATGGATTCAGGACCTTTCTGGAAGTACAATAGGAGCCACAAAAATGGACATGCTTTAACAGCCCTTTTTTGCTGGATAGAGTTTCACATCCTCCCAAATGACACCCAGTTGTCTTCGCAGTGCAGCAAAGATCTCTGACTCCTTTCACAAAGCTTCCACAACTTATCTATTTCTGTTTTTTTCCCAGCTGTTGTTGTAAAATCTGTTATCTTTAATGTATTACCCTGAAAAACAACACACCTTTGAGAGGGCCAGTGGACTGTGACATAATTAGATGCAAAATGCACATCTAAAAGCTGTTTACTTCCTGTAACACTAGGATAACTACTAATGAATCACTGACTCTGGGGATTCTCAGTTTGAAACTGGATACTCCACAAACTTCTTATCAGATCAACAATGATTTCTGTCAAAAAAAAAAAAAAAGAAGAAAAGTGGGGGTGGGCAGGTTTTTCCCCCCTCAAACCAAAGTTTAGCCAATATGCACTGATTCTAAAGCATTTTTAACATGTCAGGAAGAGTAGTCATGGTGAGTTTGAAGGGATAAGGGAAGATAAAGTGTATCAAAGCAGGATCTGACATTTGTGATGCTATGCAGACCTTTCTTTCTGAGAGCATCTTGCAGGCCAGACTGACAGCAGGGATTAATCCATGCAATGGCAATAAACAATAGTTGAAGTGGGGTTGAGGCCTAACACCTGGATGTGATGTTGCCATCAGTAAGGAAGCCTGTTTCATGCTGTGGGCGAATACTTATGATCCTAACACCGTTGCTTTCTCAGGTAAGGCTTCTCAGACCTCTTTTGTGAACACATTTTTTTTCCTTTTCATATTCAAGAAAGCTGCAGGCTGTCTGATTCAAACAGAATGCTTTGGCGTGCTTTGCATATGACCCTCGTTGTAAGGTACAAGCACAGATAGGCAGGCTGACACTTTATGTCTATCTGTATGTGCATATTTATTCCTTTTAAGTCTGTCCTGAGGAGCAAGTTTTCCCTTGCTAGACACGGGCACCCCCAGGCTGTTCAGGTGGTTCCAAGGGGCACAGCCGGGTTTCCCACTCCGAACATCCTCCTGGCAGAGCAGCTGAGCCCAGGGCCACCACACTGCATGACCCCAGGCAGAAGCAAGCTTGTCACGTGCCAGCGCTGTGCAGGGATGAAGGCAGGATGGGATGAGGAAATGTTCCCTTGTCACCCTCTCGCTCAGGTTACCCTTTCTGGCAGTAAACCTTGCTAGAAATATATGCAAAGAATCTGAGAGGCCTTTAAAGGACACAGAGGGTGAAACTTATCCGTGCACCGGGCGGCACTCAGGAAGTCGTGGCCCTGCAAAACCTTGCTTGGACGTCAGCCACGTGGCGGCTTTTTCACCATTTTTGACCTCGTTTACTCTCATGTATTATCTCTGACTCCTCAGGGTCAGCCCATGTAGGTCAGGGATTCATTGACATAGAGGTTCATCTCTCTTTTTTACAAGAAAAAAAAAAAAAAAAAAAAGAGGCAGGGGAGAAAAGAGAAAGTGGGTTGGACAGACTGACAGGAGGCCCAGCAGCCATGTCCAGAAACCTCCAAGAGGAGGCGTGGGGGGCGTGGAGGAAGGGAAAAAGTGCTCCAAGGGACTCCTTGAGCCAAGCAATGGAGAAGCAAACGTATGGGAGCTGATCGGAAGTACCTGCCTGTGCAGACCTGGCTCTACAGAGGGCACAAAACCGGAGACATGGCACGCAGAGCTCCAGCTCTGTCCCCTTCTTAGTGTGTCAGGCTCTCCTTTTCCTCAGGAGAAAAACTTATCAACCAGACGCCCTCCAGGCAGGAGGTTGTGGAGCAGAAACTTCACTGCAGGTTTCTCAGTGAAACACTGCCTCCTCTTGGAGCCAGTTCTGTGTGCTCAGCTGGAGAAAATGAATGTCCCTGCTTTGAGAGCTTTGAATCTCAGATGAATTGATGTGGTTGAAGGTGCCACAAGTTTTGAAATCTCAAAAGCAGGAACAGAAATGGCATTATAAGGATTTGCTGTTTTATAATCTCTTTTCCAGGCAGCAAAAAGTAAGCTCATCCCCTACAACATGTTTTATGATCATACTGAAATGACAGATGTTGATCTGGATCCAGACTGCTCGAAATTCCCAAATGTAATTTTTCCTGTAGTTAATTGCTCAGCCTCTTGGCAATGAACTGCCACTAATCCTGGCCATGGAGGTGGCAGGCACTGCCTGACTGGCCAAGTAGACCTGCGGCTGGGGTTGCTCATCCAGCTAGTAACTTTGGTAAAATTACATGGAGGGTTTAATTATCCTGGCCATGTGTTAGGATATCCCCTGTGGAAACAAAGGGAAGCACGATGGATTTGTTAATTTTGTGCCTGAATGCAAAACATATTTGCAACAAACACCAGACTATGTGTATGGAAGGTCCAGTGCTGAAGTTGCTTTGTCAAGGAAGGTTTTGCTTAGAAAAGCAGGGAATTAAATCCAGATTTCCCAAAGTTATGTGCTAACTCCATCCTTGCCAATCTGGACTCTTCACGCTAAATATAAATCAACATTTAACAAGGGACAAGATCGCTTTCAGCCATAGTTGTCATCAGGAGGGTACAAATGGCCAATCCACTTTCACCCACCTCACCTCACTCTTTATAACTACCCAGTTCTTCATCGAAAATACCACTGGGAAATGTCAAATGTGACTTCTTTGTGAACTGTTCCGTTTGTGTCAGCTCCTGCAGTGCCATTCATTTAAATAAGTAGCTATGATTTTTTTATACTTATTTTTTACCTTCACCCCTTTGTCCGGACAGATACTTAACACGAATTTATCTCCTTCCTCTGCTACTTGGCTGGTGTGCTCACATGTTGCAGGAGAAAATTCATACGTTTTGAATGCTTGCAAGGGCTAAAATCTACGGCTGGTAACCAGTGAGGTGTCTGGAATATAGAAGTCAGTGCGAGTAATTCCGTTCTGCTCATCTGTTACTGGAAGCCTTTCTGCTAAATTCAGGCTCACAATTAGCCTGTTAATGTTTACAATGTGGCTCTTTTGGAATAGATGGGAAGGATTTGCAAAGTGAATGTGCCTATAAAATCTCTTATTTACATGCATCATTTGAGTGATTGTGTGCGCAGGGGGACAATGACGTGAGTTGTTTCCTATGCAGTGTATTCAGCAGTCTTTTTCATGCAGCGGCGTGGGCACAATGGGTTTTTAGGGGCATTCATCGTGCCCTTCTCGGTAACCCGCCTCACAGAGCTTACAGCAACTTCATTTCAGTGTCCGATTTTCAGAGGAAAGAAATGCACCGAGCAAGGCTTGGAAATCCGCCCGGGTAGGGCAGTGCCGCAGCTCCGGCCGGGGGCCCCGTCGGCCCATGGCCCGGCACGGCCCTCGCTGCCCGGCCTGCCCCGGAGCACAGCCTGATCGGAACGCTCTGCACTCTGCGGCAGTGTATTTGTAGTGGTAGCTGAGCCGGACCTATGATAAAGCCCGGCGGCTAACAAAGCCCTGACAGCGGGCACAAGGCAGTATTTCTCCCCAGCTTTTATACAGAATTTATTTCTTGATCCAGTGATAATTTTACTCCCCAGATCTACGGTGTTTCTTTATTCTGTTCCAAAATACTTTCAAACTATTTATTACCAAGCTCCCGGAGCAGCCCCGAATGGCAGACACCCGCCATGGAGCTACGGCAATAAAAAATAAATAAATAACCTGCTTTGGGTCTCACTCAGCGATGAAACCCTCGTGTCACTGCAGCGGAAATTAACCTTTTGTCAACAACTGTTAACAGGAGGTTTGCAAAGACCCTGACTTTCCAAACTGCGGAAATAGCTGAGAAGCGGCAGCGCTCTGACATCTGAATTTTAATACGCTGCCTCCTCAGAAAGCTTATCAGACGGGTAGGGGGAAGTGTTTGTGCAGAACGCTTTTATTTGACTGTTTTCTCTCCATTCAGGGAGAGTAGTTGCCCTAACAATGGCATGAATCCAGTGTATCGGTGAGTTGTGTCCCTTGAACTCCAACTTACGGAACAAAAGACTTCTGAGAAGCATCCATGCAGCAGATGTTTAGTTATCTGAAGTGTCAGAATGCCAATTAGATATTGAACATGGCAGGAGGAGGGTGGAGTTTCCAAAACAAATGAATGATGAATAGGAACAGTTCCCGAGTTTGGTCTCAAGTCCTGCTGTTCTTTTGTATAATGATTTGTGGCAAATTTGTTTTGTCACTGAGGCATAGTTCCCTCCAGGATTTAAGTGAGTTTTATCATCACGCCAAGAAAACTTAGAAATAAAATTAAAAAAAAAAAAAAAAAAAAAGGAAAGAGGACGAGGATAAAACGCCCTGTTTGTTCTGAGGAGCAGCTCTGAAAATGACCGTGATTTAAAGTGTAACCAAATAATGCTGCCTTCCGTGTGGCTCCTGCATGAGGGCAGTTCCCCCTCGGTGCAGTCCCAGCCTCATAGCCGGACAGAAAGAGGATTCTTTTTTATCATTATTTATTTATTTATTTGGAGGTCAAACATGAATGAATTCGGTGAAAATTCTTGTTTTGGAGATTCAATTTTAATCATTTTAATTTTGTTACTCAGTGCCAGGGTAGTCTTGTAGGGCATGAAAGGGGTTTAAAAACACCAGCTAGGTTACAGCCTGCCTCCCTAGCTGCCTTGCATTTTTATCATCACTGACCTCAGCAAATCCTCATTAGAAATTAATATAATGGGGACGTTTTCACTGCAGCGTTTTATGTGGCTTTGAGTTTAAAGCAGTCTTCTTTGACTTGCAAAATTCTCTAGATTGTTCTTGCTTAATAATCACAAACAACTTGTAAGTGTACTCGGGACAGCGAGTTCTGTGTGTGTCTGTCTCACACGAGAATAATACCGGGCAGTATAAAATACCAGGCAAAACAGCAGAGAGGAAATTGGACTTGCATTGACTTAAATAAGCAAGTGCTGTGACAAAATTGTTTAGTTCTCTTTTGACCTTTTGAGGTCACGTTTGACTATTTATGCTATCTCCTAATGCTCTGCTTCTCCCTGCCTGGTAACAATTATGTGTTTATGCTGTTCTTGGCCTTCCCATTTGGCATATTAAACAATTGCTAATTACTGCATAAAAATATGCATTCCTACTTTGGAGCTTCCTGTAAACACCAAGCCACTTCAAAACGCCCTATTTAAACAGCCGAATGAAAACTTGCGTGTTTTATCTACGGTGGTTGATTTGTTTAAAACAGACATAAACCAAAGTACTAAAAATTGGGGTTTTTGTTTGTTTGTTTTGTTTTATTTTGTTTTCCCCATCCAGATATAGATTATATAGAGTGAAGAGTAAATTTTGGGGAGGGTGGAGGTCAAAGTGATCTGTGTATGGCTGTGTATGGCAGCTTCCTGCAGCCCGAATGGAAAAGGTTTCAGCAATATTCAGTCTGTAAGGACTTGATCTCATAAAACGCTGAGTGAGTTCTGCAGTTCTCAGAGCCTTCTCCATTCCTGTTGATTTCTGCAGAGTTTACTTAATTCCAAGGGCCAAACCAGGGCTTTAAAATATAGCTAGGTTGAAGGCAGATCCTGGCACTCAAATTTAAGTGAAAGACATTTGATGTGTAAGTTATTTGGAGAGCACGTCTCTTAATTACTCCATAAAAAAACAGTTACCAGATACTTTCAGAAAATACTGGAGATAATTTCTCATGCAAGGTTTCTGTAAAATCTGTTTGTTTTCTTCTTTTTCTATCTTTTTTTGTATGTTTTATTTTATATCACTTAGCTCAGTCTTACATCTTTGAAATCATTCAAGCACTTGGAGTTGCCCCCATGTAGAGCAAAAGTGACCAATCCAACCAATTCAACCTAACTCAGTATTTCAGCAGCAAGTAGGTCATGCGCTTTGCCCACCTGGTTCACTGCTGTACTGCTTAAAAGCATTGAAGACTTACCAAAAATTGTTTACAAAATATGAATTCTTTCCTCACATTCTTAGTTCATGAACTCTCTTTCCAAACTGCGCATTCCTCCGGAGAAATTACTGTGTGAACATGAAAATGCCAGACGAATCACCTGCTTCCTGGCTAGATTTGATCTTTCAGCTTTTACTCTTAAAAATGTATGCAGGGGCAAATGGTTCAAAGCGAGCGTTAATTGTGCCCAACTAGTTCAAACATGTCTAGTTTTCCAGTTAACCACATAAACGAGTCAGTGTCAAAATCTGAATGTGTCTCTTGCCGTCTCGCCCCAAATCAAACCAACACTGTATCTTTTAATAGATCCTCTTGGTAATACAGCAGCAGGGAGCAAAGCGATAGGACACGCACGCTCCAAATCAAGTGCGCCAACATAAACAGGCAGAATCTCTGCACTCGATGACGTTACAGTACGTAAAGCAGTGAAATGGGACAGGAAAGCCATTTCCCATGCTATTTCCTGATTTCCTGCTCTCTGCATTCCTGCACATAAACCTTTAATTCATTTCAGAATGCAGAGGTCATGACAAAAAGTCAGAGGATAAATATACCCTTCTGACAAACAGAAGGTTGACAGCAATTTTTACCCAAACGTTTCTGAGGCCAGGTGTTTCCCATATACTGTATAGAAATGTGTACCCCTACATGTTTTGTTGGTATTTTAACTGTAAACACTCTTAAGCATTATGATGGAAATAATTTCTTGGTGGAAAGCGGTTACATTTACATCTGTATTTGTGCAAGACCAGTGGTCTGCTTAGCAAAAGATCTGGTGTTCTGGTGCCCAAGGGGTTACATGGCATATAGTAAATGTCCCTTTTAACACCATGGATGACAACTAATTACATACTCAGTGTTCTCTTCTGGTTGAGCAAATTAAGTACTTGATTTTGAGTAACAAAGCAGCTGAAGCTTTAACTGAGAAGTCATGAAGGGCGATGCCAGTGTTGAAGAAGAAAGCACTCTGCTCCCCGTGGCATCCCAGTGCCCCACGGGAGACAAACACAAGCTCCAGGGCAGGGTCCCACAGGAGTGGGCTCTGTGTACCCTCTGTGGCCTGTTAAGTCTTTTGTAAGTGCACGGAAAAGAAGTGTTCCTTGTGGAGGCCAAAGCAGAGCCATCTGGCCGTGTCCTCCACAGCTTAATATCCTAGCAGTGATGCAGATAACTGGACATTGTAAAACCACATTTGTCTCTCTGTGAAAACATGGCAGGTGAGAAAACATTCATTTTGCTGAGGTTGGAGGTGCGTGTAGGCCGCGCTTGTTGGCAGCTGTCAGGAGGGACTCGCTAAAGTGTTTTCTCTGTCCCTTGCTGGCAGCCAAGCAAGCCCTGCCTGTTTTTCAGTTGAAGAGGACTTACACGCTTTGTGAATTTTGATGCACGTATTCTTGTGTTTCTAATTTCATCCGGAACCAAATATTCAACATACAGGAATTATCAATCTGTGTGTTTGTGAGCAGCCAAAATGCTGGCGTGGTTCCATTTGGATACAGTCAACCATGGACACGTTCTCAGCTCTTCACCCTTTGTTCTGTTTGCAGAACATCCGTGGATTTAATTATACTTTCTTAAGTAAATTCTTTGTGGGCAGTTCCTAGAACTGGAGCCAGCAGCTTTACTGGGAATATTCCATTTCCCTGATATCCATATTTAATTCTACTATTAGCAATTGCAAACCGTGCCATCCTCAGTCTTCATTTTTCTCCCTGTTCACAAGCTCTGTTACTGTCTTCATCTGTGAGGTATGAATGAAAAATTGGGTAAAACAATACCAAATCCAAATGAAGGAGAGGGAGCAGCTGAGTCTGATGTGGTTGTCTCACACGACAGAGAACTGCCAGCATTTTAGAATACTGATGTTCAGTTGAGTTTCCGCATAGTGACGTTTAAAGGATATAGTTTGGGATCTCCAAATCACTCCAAATCACATCAGCCTCCCTTCTAAAAATGCAGGATTTTGTAGTGTTTTCACTTGCATTTTTGCATTGCTGGCTAACCACTGCATAGAAAGGTTTACATCGGGCTGCAGAAGGGAGGGCTCAGCAACACTCTGTTGGACAAGAAAAAATCTGAACTGCTGAATGGGGAAAGGGAATTTTTTTAAAAAGAGGGAAAATGGATTGCAAAAGAAAAATCTATTCATAATGTTTATCTGCTCTATTTAGCTCTTCAACATTCTTAAGAATGTATATTTGTAAAGCTATTCCCATGCTGAGCACTTACAGTCATTCTGGTACACAACTGAGATTCACACAAAAGGGGGGTGGCTGGCAGTAATGAGCTGTTATTGCCTGAATCAATGCTTCCTGCAATCAAAACCACTGTACTTTTTCTAGAAATGAATTGATAACAATTGTCTGGGGGTCATTGGCTCCCTGGCTTTAGCCCTCCTAGCATCTTCTAATGTGACTTCTTCCCCTGAAGAATTAAAGACTACTTAGCCTCATACATTAGGACTCCCAAGGGAGATGTGGGCATTACTCTGCCTTAATTTGGCAAGGGTGTTTGTAGTGCTGACCTACTCAAACACACCCTGCAGAAGGTAAATCCTACACACAGCTGCAGTCTGTTTCAAAACTTGTTTGATGAAGCCTGGAAAATGCTACTGAAAGAATAAAACAATCCTCTTTGCACATAATTATTATTTGCTTTGGAAGTCAATTTGGACTCATTAGATATCAAAGTTTGAAAGCAACCTTCAAAGACAACTCTCCTTGCCTCCATCCCCCAAATAAAATATGAAGGAGATAAATAGATAAGGGTCCTGTTTGCATATTGATAAGAAAATGTACATTTACATCAGTGTAACCAAATAGTTATCACAGCCATTACAGACTTCAAGGTCTCTATTAATGTGAGGGGAGGGCAAATCTTTGTTGATGAAATCACTCAATTCAGCAGGGTGGGTTTTGGTTCTCTTCAGTTCTTATGATGTGATATGAATTACTGTGCCATAGACTTAATGGATTTGTTGTATCGTCTCAGATTATTCAGCTGATCTAAGGTTCCTTAAATTCCTCACGTGCTTTAAAATGATTTACCTGCAGAAATTTCCCCTGAATTTTACAGCAGGGCTGCTCCAGTTTCTGTGAGACTAGACCTAAGTTTTGTCTGTACTGTGCCTCCTTCCACAAGGAGACTTTGACTGTTGGAAGATACACAGGTAGTAGGTGACAACAGATATACAGAGGGTGCATATTGCATGTTTCTGGTAATTTTTGATGGATTCTAATGGCTGTAAACCAGGATATGAATGTTATTTTGGGTTTGCTTGCTTTCTTTTCTCATGGTTTAAATTCAGAACCTTGAACCACAATGTGATGCCTTGAAGTGCATTTTCAAGTGTCATGTCAGATTCTGTGAAACCAGAAGAATTGGAGATACATGATGCAGTTATCATCTGACCCCAAGCTCACCCAGTATGATATGCAATTGGAGGGTGGGCTACAGGCTGTGAGACAGGTCTGCTGCTACGCACAGGAGCAACAACTTAGACAGGGGAAGCAAGTCCCAAATGTTTTAGGTATTACCTGCAGAACTGGCATGACAAGGTGACAAGGTGACATTTTTCATGACTGGAGTTTGATCCCTTAAACATACCGGAACAATAGCACTACTGCAAAGATTGTGCCCAGGGCCCACTTGCTGCCATGCATGTGTTCAACTCCCAGACTGACTGTACTGAATAAACCCCAGTGTTTGCGCTGGCATATGGTAGTTCATGCCATGGACATAAACCATCAAGCCTTACCCACTGCAGTGACAGACAAAACAGATTTTCTTCCCTCCTCCTGTGCTTTGAATTTGAGGTTGTGTTTTCGTTTCTGTCCAGCCTTCAAACCAGATGTGTTGGCCATAGAGTGTAACTTCATAAATTATTGGGGAGATGACAAAAGCTGCAAGGGTAAATCTGAATCTTAGACACTGCAGTAATCAGGTAGGACTCTACATATGTTCCAAAAGATGGAATAGAAATATGTCCAAAGCCACTATTGATCAGGAATAATTGTGCTACAATTCATGGATATCTACTGAAATAAGAATGCTTGTACGGTGTGAATTGGGTGCAGGAAGCAGAACTTAATGGCACAAATACGCCTTTTGTGTCACTCCTTCTTACAACAGAAACTCTGTGAAACAAGTTTTTCTGATAATTTTTCTAATGCTGTGATGTGAATACCAGGTTTGTTTCCAATACAGTAATTTAATTTCACAACGTACTTGGTTTGTTTCTCTGTAAGAAAAGTATCAGCTGTGCACAGCTCTGTTCCTGCTTTCACCAGGGCCAAATGTCACCAATTATCTTCTGGAGGAGTGCAGTTAGGTTTTCTGTACGCCCTGATGTATTTCAGAAGATGAGCACATCAAGGAAAATTCATTTTGCTGTAAACTTCCATTGCTTCTCTTGGATCCAAGAAAGTTGTTGGGGTACTGTTTCCTTTGCAAACTCTTTAAAGGAAGTACTGTATAATTCAAAACCAAAAATATATGGGAACTAGCAGTACGTGAGTCTTCACAAGCTCAGGGCTTGCATTAATTGTAGATAAGTGTGTTTTTCCCAAATCTCTCAACCTCCTGAGTCTGCAGAACTGCGACAGAAGATCTCTTTTAAAAACAAAAGGCTGTTTTTGTTGTTTTATTTAAGTTTAATAATACATTTTAGATCCAAACCAAGCAGCATTGTCTCATCAAGTTTCAGAGCACGTGTAAATGTGAAAGGGGTTTATACCTGGGCTTTATCAGGGCTCGCTGAAATTATGAAAGCATGGCAGCAAAGACAGACAGTCTTCAGAGGGCTTCTGGATGGCTCCCTGTGTTTGCAGACCTCTGGGACAGGCTGGTGTTTCACTGTCAAACTGCAGAGACAATTTCCAGACCAGTAAATGGGGATGGAGAAGGGAAGCACAAAATATTGCTTTAATCCAAACTACAGGAAGCCATAGGAGGGATGAGGGAGAGACGTTCCCACTTCATTTCTGTTCCCCTATCTCAGCTGGGGTCTGTATTATTTTTGGACGATCACTCTGTGAGTTTTGGCATTGAATATCTGCAGTGCAGGGCAGGCCCACCAGGCCAGCCATACCAGGACCGGGGTGACTGACACCCGACTCCTTCCCACCCAACTGGGAGCCAGGATGCAGGTCTCCACCTGGGAACAGACATCTCCAAATCTCTTTCCCCCTTCCTGGAAAACAGGAGCCCTTTCCAGCAGGAGGGCAGCCAGCCGAGCAGCATCTCTTTCATCCAGCAACTGCTGGCACTAAGGCAGGGTAGTTACATTTTCAGGATTTCTGGTTTTGGAGGATGAAGGGAATTGAATGGCTCTGGGAGAGGAATTTCTAAATCCAGGATGTCAGTGTTGCAAGAAGGAAGCAGTGGGTTTTGTTCAGCCCTTCATCTGAGTTGACTTTCCTGTCCAGCCACCACTACAGCTTCTGGTTCTGTTATTTACTCTGGATAGCAGCAGATTTGGTGTCCTGATTTGGTGTCGTTCCCCCCCGCCCCCCCCCCCCCCCGTGCATTATCATCGCTCAAGCTGTACAGAGTGAGTGTAGCATTCCTATGCAGATACTGTTTTGTAATGTCAGCGGTGATGTCTTTTAGCGTTGATTGTTGTCTGCCTGGACCAGCCACCAGGGTCCAAACAATGGCAGTTTTTGTGGTGAGATATTTACCATTCAACACAAAAGCTGTAAATAAATTACTATCTGATAAATGGTCAGACACAAAAACACACTTTGTGACCTTCCTTCTTCCTCTCCTCTTTGCAAATTGGGTAACACAATGAAATTCAACTTGCACTTAAAACATCTGTGATTGGTTTTCTATTCCCAATTTTCCCCTGAAAATAATGAAAACTGGAGAAGCGTTGCTGGCACAATGAGAACTCGCAAAATGCACTCAGAAGAAGAGTAGAAAAATGAGTAAATGCAAAACTTGCCTATATTTAACAGATTTAGCAGGAACTGTAGGGAACTAAAACTAAACCCCACGTATCAACTGTGAGGCAGTGCCAGCCAGTCCTTCCCAAAAGACACGAGGAGGGGCTGTCCTGGGGAGCAGCAGGGTTGGCAGCTCTGGCACAGGAGCTGCATCCCCACCTGCTGCTGCTCAGCTCCCCGCGCTGATGCAGATGCAGCTGCAGCTGCAAGAAGCCTCAGTCCCAGCCCTGTGACTTTTGCCTACAACTATGTATAAACCCAGGTCTTCTGCTTGAGATATTGCTCTGATCAAATAACTCACAACAAAATACTTGAAAGGCATTTCAGCATTCTCTTTTTGTTTTCTTTAATGTGCTTGACATGGTTTTGCCTGTAAAGAGACTACACAGAATATGCGTATACTCAGGTGTCCTTATTGTCACAGTTGATATGTTGCCATGGAGGAAAGCTATTAATGAGAGGAAATTAAATTAGATCACCTCTGTGCGCATTTATCTGCACTCAATGCAGCTTCGGTCTTAAGGAGAGGGAGTTCTTGTGGGAAAGCAATTACTAGATGCAGGTGCACAGGAAAAAATGCATTTCTTATACACCTCTGAGGAATGCAGATGGTAGTCAGGCATATGCTGCTCTTTGGCATGCTAATCACTTCACCACATTTCACAGATACAAGGTAATTTATTTCTCACAAATTTAATAATTAGCAAAACTTACTGTTTTTCCAGAGTTGTCTTCAGTGTATAACACATATGCTGTTGTTTATGGCAGGGAGTGTAAATCATCTGCAGTTCTTCTGGAGACCTTCTAAAGACACTGCAGTCTTGTCTGATGCAGTGTCCCACTGAATGCAACAGGTGTCCCATCCCAAAAATCCTGCAGTCTTGCATCTGGGAGCAATGAGGGGCAGCCTGGGGGAGATTAACGTCTGTGATTATCGGGGGGGAAGGCTGTATTCAAAGGAGTATGGATCTTCTGAAACAGAAGTCCTTAAGAAGGGTCTGTGTGTCAGTGAGAACTTTCTGCCCCTGGTCTATGGCAATGAAGATAAAATGTAGGTGAAACCCAAAGCAGGTCCTCAACACTTATGGATCCAGTATTTTTTTTCCTTCCTTTCTGTCACACATTTTGCAGCATCTCAGCCCAGTACAGAAATGTAAAGCCCTGGAAGAAGAATGAATCCCATAAATGTGCCCCTGGAGGGGCAGTGGTGGGGCTGTTGGCCGGACCCCTCCCTTGTGAAGCCGGGTCCCCCCTGTGAAGGGTGGATGTAGGGATGGATTTGTATATAGATTTCCTTCCTTTCGATTCCATTAAGGAGGTAGGGAGACTAATTATTAGCCTTTTGAATCTCTGACCAATCAATTCTGAGTCCATGACAATACTTTAGGACTCATTTTGCTTCATGGAAGAACAGATTAAATATTTTATAACTGTAGGAAATTATCCTCAGTTTGTAAACAACAAAATTGAGCCCCGAGGTGACATCAGGTACAGCACGAGGCATGATGTGTGATGTACACTGTGATCTCAGCAGGAAATGGCACAAACTGCTTATTTCAGAAGTAAAACCAGTAGATTATGAAGAAACAAAAATCATACAAGTACATATATTACATGATAACAGTGTTTTAGTAACGAAGAAATGCAGTGGGTACAGCTGATTTAGGTACCTATGTCACCCTAAAAGTCAACGATACTTTTTAATCTCTCCTGGACTCCTGAGTTTCTTAGATGTACTTAAATTAACTTGTTTAAAGAAGCAGTACAGTATATTTTCTGAGCCTTTGTAATTAAGTAATGGCAGTTTTTCTTCTCTGCTCAGCCATTATCCAGGCACAATCTGTACAATACATTTTGCTTCTGGGCCAAAATCCTGTATGGACAGCTTGCAGCCCAGAACGGGATCTCAGAGATGAGCCACGTAAGCCCTGAAAATAGGAGCTGATAATGATTGCAGTCACTGACCAACCTTTAACTGCGTCTGCGCTACTGTGTGTCACTAGAATACAATTTTGTATGTTAAACAACAGATGTCAGACAGAAGAAAGGAAAGAGGCCTTTGCTTTTCTTCTGTTGTGGACCTTGCTCTTCCAAAGCAGCCATTTTTTCAGTTGCCATGACAGTGTTAATAGGAGTTTATCATTTTCCCATGCCTGCTGCATACTAATGAGGGATCAATTCATGAATGTTATCTGCAGGGTGAAGCAGGGCCCGGCGCGGCCATGGCGGTGCATCCAGGTCCTGGCAGGGCAGCCCTCTGGCTGCAGGTTTGCGCCACGCGGGGTTTCTGCTCCTCACCTTTGCTGTGTGCCTGCAGTGGGATATGCAGCAGAAGACCTAACAACCGCAGTGACCAAAAAATTTGTCTTGCTGTTTCCCATTTGTCATGAGGAAAAAGAGCTGTGAAGTATTCATGGAGATAGAGGAATGACTTCAAAGGTGTGCCATAAGGAAAGCCAAGACTTCTGTCAGGTTGGCGTAGCTGGCAGCTGGAAACTTGTCAGTGCAGGAGAGCTCTGGGGTCTCAGACTGTGCCTCTCAGCAGCGTGCTGTGTGCTGTGGGACCGATTCTGCTGCTGCCAGCCATTGTCCTCAGCTCTCAGTGGTGAAAATAGATGGAGAAACTGAGAGATAAGGAGCTGACGGGGGAACTGGTGGAGGTGCAGCTGAGCAGTGCTAAGCAGCTTTTCTCTAAAAGCTAAAGAAAACTGAATTCCATGGTGCCGAACAGTACGGCAGCATACACTGGAAGATGTCTGTCCCGGATGCAAATGGAAAGGGTTTTTTTTGCTCATCAATTCATCAGCTGCGCTGGGAACGTGCTTTCGAGTTGATGATTATTTATATTGATGTTATGATTTATTATAGGCAGTAAACTGAAAGCCAAACAAGGTCTTATTTGAGCTACGTAAGACTTTTCAAATCTGTATAATCGTATTTCTCGTGTCCTTGATTCCTATGTGTAAATCAGCAGTTTTCGTTATGGGTTTGTATTTTATTTTATTTTATTTTCCTCCTGCAAAAGGCCGAAGAAATGAGGAGAGTTTCACCTCTTTCCACACCCCACACCCATCCATTTATTTAAAAGAAATCCGAAGGTATTTTGAGCTTTTCTTTTTTTGTTATTTGCAGTCGTTCTTTTATCATTATCTTCAGGAAGCAGCATTACCATGTTGTAGATAAGAGGCACATCCAGATGTGCATATCAAAGGATGAACAACTACTTATTAAGAAAAACTTTTACGCTGAGCGAGGTTCAAAGGAATAGTAAAGTCTATGGCATAAGCGACAAAACCGTCTGGCAATTCTGTGCATTGTCAACCTAATGCACAGGACTGGGGGAGAAAACACTTCCATCAGAAAGAAATGGTGGCGAAATGCATGTAGAAAGAAGAAAAGGCACTCAGCTCAAAGGGCAAACACCCTTCTAAGCAGCGACAGTATTAGCCATTCCTTTAATGTTAGAGCAATAAAATCTTGATTGATATTTGAAAAGAAGTTGATTTGCCCTTGAAATATGTTTTTTAAAATATCAATTACTTTTAACAAAAATGTCCCAAAGTATTTAAAGGTTTTCATGCCTATATCAAAAGATACACAGAATATTTATTCATTCGGGTGGAAGGCAGACTAAGATTGTGTGCCAGTTTGTATAGTACTGGGAAATGCATGAATTAGCAGTAAGTGTCCAGCGATAGTCAGGTATTACTTTGTCATCTTCAAAACAAACCGTGCTCTCCCTTTCAAACTAAAGGAGAAGTAGGTATGTGTAGTTGTTTGTGTAACTGTGCAGCTCCACAGCCATGGCATGGCTCACAGCTTCAGTCTGGACTTGGAGTGATTTTAAACAGTGATCCCTCCTCCGGCTCTGCTGAGTCGAGGCAGTGCCCCGGGCATCCCCGATTCTGCCTTGCTGAGGGCGCACACCTCACACAGACAGCTGATGTTAACTGGTTTTACTCATACACCGGCTGCAAATACAGTTCTTTTTTTTTTTTTTTTTTTTTTTTTTTTTTTCCGTTTTTGTCTTCTCTTAATAAGCCACGGCCAGCGCACAGAAACTCCACCTCCCTCCTTTGTGGTTCCCCATAGCAGACATTAAGGGGCCAGGGAGGGTTAAAGGAACCGTTACTGTGCTGCTCCTTCTGGTTCACTTCCAGGATCTGCCAGCTAACATGCTATTTTATTAAGCAAACTCCAACAAAAGCTGGATCAAAAGTAACCAATTCATCTCGTGTTTCATGCTTACTGTTAGAGCCATGGGCTTAGATTTGCTAAAGTGGGTGAAAATTGGGCTGTTTCCTCTCTCTGCTTCACTGCATTCAACCAAAAAGGTTTGGGAGGATATCTTCAGGGAGGGGTTGTATTCTTCAAGGTGAAATCTGTGCTTTCTGACAGTCTGCCTACGTTTGCACAACAGCTGGACTCAGAATGTCCGAAATTAGCTGCCACGTCTAGGCTTTGGTGTGTGTCAAAGTGCTGCTAAGTTTCAAGAGTTCCAGGTTTGCTTTTGTGGGCTGACGTGTGTGGAGGTGAGCAGGATGTACTAATTCACTTGCAAGCAGCAATATTTTTCATAGTTATTTGAAAGACCATTTGATTGATTGATTGTTCAAAATCAATCTTTCACTAGGAGTAAATTGAAATTAAATTACACTCAGATTCCCATGCTAGCTGTAGCACACATATGGTAGTTTAGCAGCTGGCACAATCGTTCCAAGTTTCCAAGTTATTTTCATTTTCAGCTCTATTGAAAATAGGAGATTGCATAAGGTGCTGCAATTGATACAGCATCTTCACATGGCTGTATGTTATAATTTCACATCGGTTTTACCTCAGAGTTTCTGACAGGTCAAGTAACCTTCTGATTTCATTTAAAGTTTCCATTATTCTCTCCTGAAAGGGAAAATCTAGCTCTTGTTTGGACAGCTTTGGTAAGTCCAAAGGAAAAATTGGGCATTATAGTGAATACAAAAGATTCACTTTCCATGCATTAGGCTTTTCAATTGCTTTCTTAATGCAAAGTTGGACAGGAGAGTATAGGCAAGAAAAAGAGATCATTTTGTGTCCATGGTCAGATGTCAATATTGACAAAAATAAATGGAATATAACAATAGATTCTTGCAAAGATGAAGGTCATATGACTAAAATGTCTAACTAGACCTTGCACTATAGCCGTATCTTATTGGTGTTTGTGAAAAATTGCTGTTGATGTTGGTTGGTCAGGGTTGTTTTTCATGGTTTAAAATGTGTAAAAAGAAAGAAAGTCCGGAATTTTTAAGCAATCCCACTGTAGGCAATAACACCAAAGGCAAATCAGAAATGAAGCGCTCAGAGAATTAAAAATTAAAACAGAAAAGCAAAGGGAGGTCAAAAGCATTCATCTCATACGCACATCTCTGCACTTTTCAGAGTTTCTTTCTTCAAGACTGAGATGATGCAAGCTGCTCCCTCTGCCTGCAGGAATGCTCTGGCTTCCAGTTTGTATATTGGGTTAATTAGTGATAGTCTGAAAGGTCATCGTGTCTTAAGCTGAGAGTTTTCTTCACTTCAGATTTTACTGCCTAAATCAAACTGTTTATGAAATCAGCCTTTCAGATTCTTCTGGTTTTCTTTTTTTTTTTTTTTTTTTTTTTTTTTGATTTTTGATTTTTGTTTTCCTTGTTAACACCATTGTTTTGAACTTCAAACACAAAGAAATAACTCAGATGCTGTTCAGCTTTTGGCTTTTTCCCCTGGAGATATTTCCCAACTGGGATCACAAAATGCAGCCCTGCACAGCAACTTCAGGCTGCCCCAGATGTGTGACTGTGTAGGTAACTCCTGGCTATATCTGTAGAGGCACTGAACTGAGTGAACAAAGATTAAATGTCAAGCAAAACCTACTTTGGTTCATAGAGGAAATAGAAAACTTCATTCATACTTACAAACGATTTGAGACCTTTGGCTCAGAGACTGTTGAGAATTTTGAAGTGCCATAATTTATGTAGTATACAAGCTCAGTCTCATTACTGCTGCAGCATCTCATGTCACTGCTGCTCCTACCTCCTTCTCTCTTACTATGTGAGGGGCTGAAATACAGGCATCACTTCGTGTTATCTGCATGGTTGGATATCTCTTACAAGACTAAAGGGTGAGGCTAGCATTAAATGTTCAGAAAATATGGACAGTTACCAAATATAAAGAAGGACTTCAGTTTATGGCTGATTTATAGGTCTGATGAAAGCTATTTCTGAGACACAATCTATTATTTTTTTAATATAAATGACTCATTTTTATTACCACCACAGTCTGAAAATGTCCTTGTGTCTTGTCTTGTATGTGGGAAAACTGGCCATTAATTTAACTCCTACAGGCAAAGCAGTTGGCAAAGGATCCCTAACCAAGCATTGTTCTTCCAAAGCACTGAGCAGCCCCACCAAGTTTGTTTCAATTACGCTGCCATTTCCTAACTGAATCCCAAATATTTCTTCAAAAGGCTCATCTGGTTGAGGGTCATGATCATAGGTGGAAGGTCAGTTAGTCATTTGCTGAGACATTCACTTCTCACTCAAATAATCTTTCATAAATCTTAAAGGAATGCAACAGTTTATGTCAGAAGTAGGGGAGGTGA